>NC_143260.1:98527272-98877272 GCF_984573655.1 Nuphar pumila | reverse complement strand
AGCAGTTAATTCAAGAGATGAGGAAGAAGATAAGAAGAGTCCCTTGGAGATGGTATTTTTGATGTATCACACAATTCTCATTACGGCTGCCATATGAACCGAAGTAGGTGCATGCTGAAACTGGCTTGCTGCATGAACCGCATGAGCTATATCTGGACGTGTGATGGATAGATAGGTGAGGGATCCAATTAATTGACGGAAGGGGGTTGGATCCTCAAGAAGAACACCATCTTCAAGTCTCAGTTTTGCATTGATAACTTCGGGAGTCTCAACTTTCTTTTCATCGGATATTCCTGATTTGGTACAAATTTCTGTAGCTAATTTCATTTGAGATAGGATGTATCCTCGCGCAGAATAAGCCACTTCAATTCCTAAAAAATATCTCAAGTATCCAAGATCAGACATATCAAAAGTTTCTTTTAACATAGACTTTACATCATTTACCCCCTTTTTGTCATTCCCAGTGATGATCATATCATCAACATATAACAGAAGCATAACAATGGAGTCACCTGTCTTCTTAACAAAAAGAGCAGTGTCAGTATAGCAAGAAGAAAATCCTAAATTGATTAATACATTACTAAACTTGTCATACCAAGCTTGAGGAGCTTGCTTAAGTCCATATAAGGCCTTTTTTAATTTCAAAAATTTTCCATTTAAATTCATACCTGGAGGAGGTTCCATATAAACTTCTTCATTTAAATTTCCATTCAAAAAGGCATTTTTGACATCAAGTTGAAAGATTGGCCATTTTTTAACAGAGGCTATAGCAATAAGAGCTCGAACACTAGTCATTCGAGCAACTGGGGCAAAAGTTTCATCATAATCTACCCCATACTCTTGGGCATATCCTTTGGCTACTAACCTAGCCTTATATCTTTCTAATGAACCATCACTCTTAGTTTTTACTTTAAAAACCCATCTACATCCAATGGGTTTCTTGCCATTGGGAGGATCAATGATTTCCCAAGTTTGTGCATTTTTAAGAGCATTAAGTTCTAGTTCCATAGCTTCATTCCAATGAGCATATTGTTTAGCATCATTGTAATGAGATGGTTCATGAAATGAGTGAAGAGCAAGTAGACATGCTCGAAAGTTTGGAGAAAAAGAATCATAAGAAACAAATCTATTTGGTACTTCGGAAATACGATTTGATCTTCTTTGAGAGGTTTCTTCGATCGACTCACTTTGAGAGAATTTTTCAAGGGCACAAGGAGGATTTCTTTCATTCCTTCTAGAGTAGACTTGTATTTGTCTTGAAACATTTTCTTCTAAATTTTGATCATCATTTGGATGTTCAAAATGATCTTCAATAAGAGGTTCACTAGGATCAATATGATCATCTATGATGTTTTCTTGAGGCAACAAGTCAAATAAAAAGGAATAATCAATATTTTCATTTGGTTGGTGCGAAAAACCATTTTCTTTTTCTAGGAATGTGACATCTTTTGAGATATAAAGTTTGTTTTTGAGTATGTCAAAACATCGATAACCTTTTTGTTTTTCGCCATATCCTAAAAAAATACATTCAATAGCCCTAGGAGAAAGTTTATCATTTTTGTGAGTTAGAACAAAGCATTTACATCAAAAAATTCTTAGTCTTTTATAATCGGGAGACATATTGTAAAGTTTTTCAAATGAAGAAAGATTTTTCAAAGAAGATGAAGGGGTTCTATTGATAAGGTATGTTGAGGTTAGAACCGCTTCGGCCCAAAAGGATTTTGGAATATTTTTTGAAATTAATAACGTTCTTGTGGTTTCTATTATGTGTCTATGCTTTCTTTCCGCAAGACCATTTTGTTGCGGAGTGTTGGGACAAGAACGTTGATGACAAATTCCATTTTCTTTTAAATAGCTTTGAAAATCATTGGACATATATTCGCCTCCCGAATCGGACCTAAGAATAGATAGATTTCCTAAAAATTGATTTTTAACCATCGCATGAAATTCTTTAAAGAAGGAGAAAACTTCGGATTTGCGACTTAGGAAGTAAATCCATGTAAATCGAGTGAAGTCATCAATAAAGACCACATAGTACGAAAATCCTCCTTTAGACAAAATAGGGGAAGGTCCCCACACATCGGAATGAACAAGTTCAAAAGGCCGAGTGGTGAAGTAACTTCTTTGAGGAAATGCAGTAGCTTTGGATTTCCCCAAAAATGCAATTTTTACAAGTCATGTGATTGTCTTTACAAGTATTGTTCAAAAAAGGAAAAAGAGACATTTTTACAAAATTTGGATGACCAAGTCTCTCATGCCAAATTCCAATACTTTTGTCTTTTACAAGATTGCAAGATGACTTAGATGGAAGCGTCAAAAAGTCCATAAAATAGAGATCACCCCTTCTATGGCCTTGCCCAATCAGCTTTCCTGACTGCAGATCCTGCACGGTGCAATCTTTAGGTGAGAAAGAGACTTGGCATCCATGATCGGTGATTTGGGAAACAGAAAAAAGATTTAAATTAATTTTTGTAACGATTCTTACTTTAGGAACGAAATTTTTTTGAGAATTTTTAAAGTCAAGTGTTCCAATACTTTCAATTTTCAATGATGTTCCATCGGTCGTTGAAACATAGGAGGATATGGGTTCGGAAAAAACATTTAAAAGAGAGTTTTTATGAGATGTCATATGAAAAGAAGCACCGGAGTCTTGTATCCACATACCTGGAGGTGATGAAGAGTAGGCGATGGCGGCTTCGGATGTTGAAGGAAAAGTCTTGAGAAGATGTTGGAGAACTTCAGAGATATGATTAAGAGTTTCTTTGATATCTCCCTCTTTGGCACTTTCTTCTTCTTTCTTTGGAGAATTTTCTCCAACCGTGGCTACTTTTCCCTTAAGTTTGGGACAAACCGGTCTAATGTGTCCCGGTTCATTACAATAATGACATATCACTCCCTTTCTAGGCCCATTACTATTTTTGTTAAAGTGAGGAAGTCTATATGCTTTTACATTTGATCCGGGCCTAGTAACGGCCAAAACTTCATCACTCTTAACGCTTAGGCCAAGTCGAGTTTCCTCTTGGCATATTTCGGCAAGGGCGTCTTCAATGGGTAAGGCTTTGCTTCTATGGAGAAGGGATGCCCTAACTTGTTCAAATTCCGGTCGAAGACCATGAAGAAATTGGAAAAAGTGCTCTTTTTCAATTTGTTCCCTTCTTAACTCAATATCTTCCGGAGCTACCCATTTAGGCTCAAGAAGAGCAAGTTCATCCCAAAGAGGGGTTAGGGAGCTAAAGTAGTCCCAGACACTCATATCCATTTGTTTGGTGGAACGAATTTTTTCTTGACAAAAAAATTATCGAGCAAGATCCTTTTGGGTATACATACCCTTAAGGAAAAACCATGCCTCATTGGCCCTTCTAAATTTGGCAATATTAGCACAATTTTTAAGGTCTACATTGTTCATAAACCATGCCAAAATTTTGGCATGATTACTCTCCCAATCCTTAACTTTGGATTGATGGTCATTGATAGCTTTGATGCGCTCATCGCCATCTAAAGCTTTTTCAACCTCATTTTCGATTTTAGTGAGAACAAGAGAGGGTTCGGGAGTAGTTCCCATAACAAAACCCCAAAGTTTCTTACATCTTAGATGATTTTTCATAGCGGAGGCCCACATAAGATAGTTGGACCCATTGAGCTTAAAAGAAAGCTCAACTTTAGAATCACGTTCCATCGGCACCAAATATTCTTCCTTTCTTCAAAAGATTGAGAGGCACACGTTCCAAGATAACAAAGAGAAGCCCAATCACCAACCGAGCTTTGATACCATGTAATGAAAAGAGGCGGAAGCACCAATAGAGCAAAAGCACTCTTTAAGAGTGACCACAAGAGCCAAGAACACAAACACTAAAGGTGTACACACAAAACTCACAAAAGTAGAAAATGACTTAAAGTCATAAGTTGAATATTATTGAAGAAAGAAAGAGAAGGGTGAAAACCCATTGCCTTACAAGAGGAAAAACCTCCTCTATTTATAGAGGAGGGAGTCATAAGAAGGGGACCACAAGGGGCTCCCATGTAGTCGTTGGGAGCCCCAACGGTCATAAATTTGACCGTTGGGGCCCCAACGACTACATGTGTGAGGCCCTTGTGGTCTTACAAAAAGCTGAAAATAAAAAGGAAAAAAGAAAAAAGAAAAAAGAAAAAGGAAGAAAAAGAAAAAAATATAAAAAGAAAAAAAAGATTACATGTGGTTTTACCAAAATACCCCTATCGGGTATTTTGAGGAAAGAAAAAGAAAAACTGTATATATATATATATACATATATGTATATATATACTTATATATATACGTATGTATATATATAAGTATATGTATATATATATATACATAATTTAACACAATTGACATGCGTCACACTGGAATGAGTCAGATGGAGAAATCTGAGGAATAAGTCTACGAAGCTTTGGCAAAGGAACATGACCAAGACGGAGATGCCACTGATAGGAACTGGAAGATGGTTCAGACACAGAATTCATAGATCCAACTGGCTGATGTAGATAATAGACACCACCCTCCTCATGGCCTCCACCAATCCTCTTCCCCGTCAGCAAGTCCTAAAAAATACAACACACATGATCAAATATCTGTTAAAACATATGTAATAATACCATAATACCCGATAGGGGTATTATGGTCATTTCACAAAGTACCCCATAGGGGTACTTATTTTGTTTCTCGTATTTCACTATTTTTTATTTTTCTTTTTATTTTTATTTTTGTATTTTTTGGATACCGAAAAGGGGCCCCACAATGGAGTCGTTGGGGCCCCCAACGGTCACATATGTGACCGTTGGGGGCTCCCAACGACTCTATTGGGAGCCCCTTTGGTCTCCTCTTCTTATAAATAGGGGGAACCCCCCATGTATGTTGTATTGCTCTTGAGAGCTCCTCTTCAATAATAGTGATATTATTTTTCATGTGTGTAGCCTTTTTATAAGGCCCTTTGTATATCCCTTAGTGGATTTTCTCTCTTGTGCTTGTTGCACTTGTCCGTGTGGGACATAGTGAATGCTTTAGCATTCTTGGTTTCTTCCGCTTATTTCATTACATGGTATCAGAGCCATAAGATCTTCTAAAGGTAAAATCTTGTCTCTCTCTACTTCCTTTCTTTCTCACATCTTCCTTGTGTAGCAATGGAAGTCAAGATCGATCTATCATTCAAACTCAATGGAAAAAATTACATGATGTGGGCATCCGCAATGGAGAATAATCTCAAAGGCAAGAAGCTTTGGGGTTATGTAATGGGAACCGTTCCGGAACCCCAACTTAAGCTCACAAAGATGGAAGGAGATCAAGAGAAAGCACTTGAAGGCGATGCTCGTCTCAAGGCCATTGAAGATTATAATCATCAAATGGAAGATTGGGAGAGCAACCATGCAAAAATCCTAGCATGGTTTATGAATAATGTCGAACTTAAGGTATGTGCAAATATTGCAAAATTCCGCCGGGCAAATGAAGCTTGGTTTTTTATGAAGGGTATGTTTACCCAAAAGGATCTTGCAAGAGCTTATTTCTTGCAAGAAAAAGTAAGAACCACAAAACAAGGTGACATGAGCATACAAGATTACTATAGTGCTCTAAATCCTTTGTGGGATGAATTGGCTCTTTTAGAGCCTAAATGGGTATCTATGGAGGATGTGGTTCTAAGACAAAAACAAATGGAACAAGATAGATTGTTTCAATTTTTATTTGGGCTTCGTCCCGAATTTGAACATGTGAGATCCTCACTTCTCCATAGATCCACGTTTCCTCCCTTAGAAGAAGCTATTGCCGAGATTACTCAAGAAGAGACTAGGCATAGCATGGGTAAAAGCATAACGGAAGTTCTTGCCGTATCTAAACCCGACAATCATGTTAAAACATACAAACCACCTCATTTTGGTAAGCAAGGGAGTGGTGGAAGAAAAATGATTATATGTCACCATTGTTATGAGCCGGGACATATTAAACCCGTTTGCCCAAAGCTAAATGGGGCATTCAAGCCAAAGGTGGCTTCCGTTGAAGAATCCACCACCAAAGAAGATGACGGCAAGAACGGGGATCTCAAAGACACCCTTGGACAAATCTCCTTGGCTCTTCAACAAATTTTAAAGGTCACTTCTTCCACCTCCGGTGCCGCCATTGCCTCATCATCACCTCCTGGTACGTACTCTTGGATTTTAGATTCCGAAGCTTCTTTTCACATGACCCCTCATGAAAATGCATTAACCAATGTGCACACCAATTCAAAAATGTCTTGTGTCTCTACGGCCGATGGAACTTTTCTTAAAATAAATGGTGTTGGAACTCTTGATTCTAAAAATGTTCAAAATTTCCTTGTTCCAAAAGTTAGAATAGTTCCAAAATTAAATCTTAACCTCTTTTCCGTTTCTCAAATAGCCGACCATGGATGTGAAATATCTTTCTCATCCTAAGGGTGCTTTGTGCAGGATCTCCGGTCCGGGAAGCGGATTGGGCAAGGCCATAGGAAGGGAGACCTTTATTTTATGGATAATTTAATGCTTCCAAATACCTCATTTTGTACTTATGTCCAAGACAAAAATATTGAAACTTGGCATAAAAGGCTTGGACATCCAAGTTACTCTAAAATGTATCTTTTTCCTTTTGGACACAAGTTTTGTAAAGAAAAAGATATCAATTGCAAAGATTGCATTTTTGGCAAAATGAAGTCTACTCCTTTTCCTATTAGATCCTTTGTGACAACAAGACCTTTTGAATTGGTACATTCCGATGTTTGGGGGCCATCTCCGGTTCTATCTAAAGGTGGTTATTCATATTATGTTACTTTTATTGATGATTATACTAGATATGTATGGATTTATTTTCTTAACTTTAAATCGGAAGTTTTTAACTTCTTTAAAGAATTCCATGCAAAAATTCAAGATCAATTTCAAAGTCAAATATCCATTCTTAGATCCGATTCGGGTGGAGAGTACTTATCAAATGATTTTCAAGCATATCTAAAACAACATGGCATTTGTCATCAAAAATCTTGCCCAAGAACTCCTCAACAAAACGGTCTAGCGGAAAGAAAACATAGGCATATTTTGGAAACCACTAGATCCTTACTCATTTCTAAAAATATTCCTAAAAATTTTTGGGCCAAAGCCGTATTAACCTCCACCTATTTAATCAATAGGATGCCATCTTCAAAATTGAATAATATCTCTCCTTATGAAAAACTTTTTAATATGACACCCGACTACAATCGTCTTCGGATTTTTGGGTGTAAATGCTTTGTTCTTTTACATAAAAGAGATAAATTGTCACCTAAAGCAATAGAATGTGTATTTTTAGGATATGGTGAAAATCAAAAAGGCTATAGATGCTTTGATTATAAAAACAATAAGTTATTTGTCTCCAAAGATATAACCTTTTTAGAAGATGAAAATGGATTTGACATATTGGAAAAATCAAATGAAATTGATTATATGTTTATCAATGATCTTTTAGAAGATTCAAATGATGACTCTTTGAGTCATCCGGAAATTTTAGAAAATACTCATGATTCTCATGATGATGATGTATCACCAACTAATGGTGACAATCTCCAAGTATACACTCGGCGTGAGGAAGCCCAACCTATTAGTGCTTTAGAAAAATTCTTGCGGCTTAATGAACCCCTAGAAGAAACCTCCCTTAGGCGTTCTTCTAGAGAATCTATTCCACCTAATAGGTTTGTCTCATATGAAACTCTTTCACCTAAATATAGAGCTTGTCTAATAGCCTTGCATTCTTACTATGAACCCTCCCATTATAATCAAGCAAAAAGTATACCTCATTGGGTTGAAGCAATGAAAGTTGAACTAGATGCTTTAAATAAAGCTAAAACTTGGGAAATAGTTCACCTTCCTCCAAATAAGAAAGCTATAGGATGTCGATGGGTCTACAAAGTCAAAACAAAAAGTGATGGTTCCCTAGAGCGCTATAAAGCTAGATTAGTTGCTAAGGGATACTCACAAGAATATGGCATCGATTATGAGGAGACTTTTGCTCCCGTGGCTCGCATGACAAGCGTTAGAACTTTAATTGCGGTAGCATCATCTAAGAAATGGCCTATATTCCAATTAGATGTTAAAAATGCCTTTCTTAATGGTCAGTTGAATGAAGAAGTATATATGGACCCTCCGCCGGGAATCAGTGTTAACCAAGGTCAAACCCTTCGGTTATTAAAAGCCTTATATGGTCTTAAACAAGCCCCTAAGGCTTGGTATGATAGATTTAGTGCTATCATGTTACAATTGGGATTTCGCTCATGTTATACTGACACTGCTCTTTTTGTTAAAAATGCAGGTAATAGTATCATCATCCTTCTGCTTTATGTTGATGATATGATCATCACTGGCAATGATGAAAGCGGTATTCTTAAAGTTAAAAATATGTTAAAACATAATTTTGATATGTCTGATCTGGGTTTTCTCAGGTACTTTCTTGGTATAGAAGTTGCATACTCTCCTCGAGGGTATATACTGTCACAGATGAAGCTTGCTGCAGACATATGTTCCAAATCTGGGATTTCAGATGATAAAAAGGTGGAGACTCCCGAGGTTATCAATGCTAAACTACGACTGGAGGATGGAGTTCTGCTGGACGATCCTACGCCCTACAGGCAACTCATAGGCTCCCTCACCTATCTGACTATCACCAGGCCCGATATTGCTCATGCTGTGCACTCTGCAAGCCAGTTTCAACATGCTCCTACATCTGTGCATATGAGTGCTGTGCTCCGGATCATTCGATATATTAAAAATACTTTGACTAAAGGGCTATTCCTATCCTCAATCTCTTCCTTAGATTTACTAGCTTATACTGATGCTGACTGGGGAGGAAACCCAAATGATCGAATCTCAACTACTGGCTTTTGTGTGTTCCTAGGGGATTCGCTAATTGCTTGGAGGTGCAAGAAACAACAGAAAGTCTCATTGTCTTCTACTGAAGCAGAATACAGGGCTATGGCAACCACTACAATGAAGCTGGTGTGGCTTCGAAGTCTTCTTCAAGATATGGGAGTCGAAATTACCGGGGCTTCGAAGCTTTGTTGCGACAACAAAAGTGCTATCTACATTGCCAGCAACCACACTTTCCATGAGAGGACGAAACATATTGAAATGGACTGTCATTATGTACGTGATGAATATCTTCGTGGGACAGTAACACTGCCATATGTCACTTCAGAATATCAACTTGCCGATTTCTTCACCAAAGCCCTGCCGGCTCCTCGCTTCTTGTTCCTCCTTGGCAAACTTTCGGTCATTCCCCCGTAAAGTTTGATGGGGGGGGGTGTTAAAACATATGTAATAATACCATAATACCCGATAGGGGTATTATGGTCATTTCACAAAGTACCCCATAGGGGTACTTATTTTGTTTCTCGTATTTCACTATTTTTTATTTTTCTTTTTATTTTTATTTTTGTATTTTTTGGATACCGAAAAGGGGCCCCACAATGGAGTCGTTGGGCCCCCCAACGGTCACATATGTGACCGTTGGGGGCTCCCAACGACTCTATTGGGAGCCCCTTTGGTCTCCTCTTCTTATAAATAGGGGGAACCCCCCATGTATGTTGTATTGCTCTTGAGAGCTCCTCTTCAATAATAGTGATATTATTTTTCATGTGTGTAGCCTTTTTATAAGGCCCTTTGTATATCCCTTAGTGGATTTTCTTTCTTGTGCTTGTTGCACTTGTCCGTGTGGGACAGTGAATGCTTTAGCATTCTTGGTTTCTTCTGCTTATTTCATTACAATATCACCCTACAGTTATGCTCCTTAGCAATACGACTGACAGACAATAAATTCTGAGAAAATGAAGGAGCATGAAGGACATTAGTCAATTGAAGTGTGGGGGATATAGAGATGTTTCCTTGGCCTATAACAGGAGAATATCTCCCATCCGCAAGTATAACATTGCGAGGTTCATCAATAGGATGTAACTTCGAAAAATTATAGGGAGTCCCACATAGGTGTCTAGAGGCACCTGAATCTATGATCCATCTACTACCTTGATAACTCGGGCCATCACCTGTAGAGCATGCAACATCAGCAACAGGCATAGGAGCACTCGAACTAGGAAGCTGGTGAGACAACAATTCATCGTACTCTGCACGACTGAGGATAACTGGATCGCTGGAGGATGTAGTGGTAGTCTCTGCCTCGAGTTTAGCAACTTGTGCCTTGGACACATTTGGTTTAGGCGATGGAATAGGAGGTCGACCGGTCTTATCCCAGCACCTATCTTCAAGATTTTCGAGTTTACCACAATATGTACATTGAAGCCTTCCTCTTCCTCCTATACTGCGACTGCGACCTCTACCTCGAAAATTCAAGAAAGTACCTCTTCCACGACCTGAGGGGATAGCTAGAGCTGATGCCTGTGATTCAGATTGGGTCTGAGGAAGAGTGATGGCAAGCCTACTCAGACGATTGTAGGCTTCTGCAAGAGTAGGAACATCAGACCCGGTTACCATTTGAACTTTGACAACAGAAAAATCAGATGATAACCCAGTAAGGAACTGGGCAACCATAGTCTGCTCCTGATGGGTCTTCTGTTTAGTGCAGCATAAGGGTCTGTGTGCATTTAGCCTCTCAAAGGCAGATTTAACAGAGGCATAGTATTGGGCCAAAGTCTGTTCTCCTTGCTGCAACTGGTAAATTTCCTGCTCAACTTGTAGAATACGACTCACATTCGTTTCATGAGAATACGTATCACAAAGATTATCCCACATTTGTTTAGCTGAGGTATAATAAATCAGTCCATCAGCTATATGAGGTTGTACACTATTCATTATCCATGACATCACAATGTCATTGTCTTCATCCCAAGTGACATATTTTTCGGTTCTTTCAGTAGGCTCCAATTCCAACAGAACATGTTTTTTTCGATGACCAGAAACCGACATCATGAAGGTGCGAGACCACCGTACATAATTGGTATCATTTAGCTTAACTGAAGATCCATACGAAAATGGATTCGCAAAGGCTTTATATTCACTGACTACCTCTGCTTTTTGGTCATTATCTTGAGCATGTGACTAAGCCATGATAATAATAAAAAAAACTTGCTTACTAAGAACAGCTAGACAAAAAAAAAACCCAGATATTGCTGCTCAACAAAGAGACTCTTGCGCAGTTTGCTTCTTAGATCTGAATAGCGATCAGATCATCTCCATAACCACAAAATAAAAAACTTTTAAGGAGAGACTATCAACTTCACGACTGGAATGTTCAGCAAGACTACCACCTTCGAGGCTGAGATTCTTACCATTTAATTTCAACGGTAATGATCTGATCGCAGACATTCAACAACGATAAAAACAATATCAAGACAACACCATTCAGATCCAATCGCAGTCTTCAGATCTGCGTGCTTCTTATTATGCGTCACAATGATCAGACGCAATCTGGAAAAAATACCTTTTTTTTTAATAATCCACGAGCAGACCACGATGATCAGCGACAGCACCTTCTATTTCACCATTCACGACTGGCAGCAGCCTGATCACGTTAAGCAGCCAAGGCCCCTGAAAAGAAATACCTTTTTTTTTAATCCACGAGCCGATCACGATGATCAGCGACACCCACATCTACTTCACCCTTCACGACTGGCAACAACTTGATCACGCTAAGCAGCCAAGGCCCTATTCCACTAAGCAGGAACCTGATCACGATCCACGATCTCTCACTTCTTCACCTTTCACGACCAGCAACCTGATCACGATCCACGATCAAAAAATTTTTTTTTTAGCCGATCACCCACTTCTTCTTCACCCTTCACGACCAGCCGCATCCACGAGCAACAACGTCATCCCAGAAGGGAGACCCTCTCTGATACCATGTTGATGTTACCAGATTGGAGAACCTAACGTGAACCGAAGAAGAAAAGAAAAGAGAGAGAGAGAAAAGAGAGGGAGAGAGAGAGAGCTCGTGTTTCATTAACCCTAATCACCTATTTAAATAGGTGATTAGTAATATTACACGTAGGCATACATAATTGTTCTAAATTACGTATGACCACCTCAAGTATGTGAATATTGCTTTTAACAATTGTAAAGCATGATACACTTGTGTGTAATATGTCTAGATTTGTACTTGTTAATTGTTAGCCTTTGTTCATTCTTTGTGCTTATGTAAATCCGGAACAAAAATTTTGTTAGTCATGTTAATTTCAAATTTGTTATTTGTAATAGACTTAGCCATATGCATGCAAAAGAATGAAATTTTCACATGTTTAGACTTGATATATTATGTTAGATCAAGGTATAATTGCAAGGTTGCTTTTATGTGCATGTGCATACATGAAATTTATGTGTTTTGGCACGTGCATAATTACATGAGTGTTCACATGTTTAGTTAAGATGATTCATGAATGAAAGCATGTAAATGGCATGATTACGTGAACACATGCATAATAGTTTTGTTGTTCATGCACATCCTTAATTAACATGTATGAATGCACATTGGAAAGCATGTTAAATGAACACATGAGTGGCTTGTTCTTTATAATTTTTGCTTTGGATGCATCAATGATTGAAAGTGAATCATCGCAGGCCCGTGTGAGCCTTGAGCATGTGTTGCTCCTTGTTTAGTTGTTTATATGCATGGCAAAAATCAAACTTGATATTATTGTTTTAATTGCGTTGTTCTATGTTGCCACGAGCTATGGTCCCGTGATGAGTTTCACATGTTGATTTGCGAAACATATCTTATTGATTTTGCATGTTGATTTGCAAAATAAAGAAATTGAAATAAATAAAAAGATAAAAGAAGAGAATAATGTAATTTACGCTTCCTGGATGTCCCTTTAGTGTGGGAATCCCGGACTTGCGGTTTTGGAGGACTGTGAGGATACTAAAACTCCATGTGCATGTTGTGCCTCTGAACCTGATATGGAGGTTAACCTCCCGACCACGGTTTTAGGGAGATTCTGCCACTTTGCCTGGGGGTGGTGTGTAGACCATGGTTGCCAGTTGAGGAAGCGGGAGCGGGAAGCGAGACACTTTCAAAATTTTAGGAAGCGGAAAGCGTGAGACCACTTAGGAGCGAATCGGGAATCGTCTCGGAAGCGACCTAGGAAGTGAACCGGAAGCGAAAAAAATAAATAAAAAATACAAAAAAATTGAAAAAATGGGGGAAGCGTGATGGGAAGTGCACTTCTCATAAAAGAGAAGTGTGTTTCCCATTAAAGGGAAGCATGCTTCCCATTAAAAAAGGGTGTTTCCCCGTGCGTTTTGGAAGCCCGACGTTTCGCGCTTCTGAAGCACGCTTCCCCACTTACCTAGGCGCTTCCGGTAACTCTGGTGTAGACATAACTGTTGTTTTTGGTATACCAAGAAAGTGACATTGGTGGATATTGATTTCCATAATGTCTCTACATTAGATGTTGGTTTCTAATGTTTAGATGTATGATGTTGATTCCTGATATCGGTCGAGGGCTAAGTGTAGAACCTAGTAATAAAATACAAGTTGTGTGTTAAGCTACAACTGGAGACCTAACTTGACCTCGGGAATTGCTTACCCGTTTTGAGTATTCGAGGGCAACGGTAATAAAAAGAAGAACTAAAGTTTGTGTGCATTTAATAAGGATATGCATATAAAAGAAAACTCTGATAAAAATAATAATGTATTCATGCATGTGCACTGAAATCATGCATATTTCTGTTATGCATTAAATCATGCATATTTATTTGTTCCTTTGTGCTAAATTAATGATTGCATGATATTTGTTCCCTACTGCATGATAAATATTCTTTATTATTTAATAATTATTTTTTCTTGCTTAATAATTGTTTCTTTATTGCATTATGAATTTGTTATAGTTGCATCCTTGTAGAATGTTGCATGAATCTTATTTATGTTCTTTTTACTTATTTTATTCATTAGAGGTACCTGTACACAAGATCTTTGATTCTGACACTCCTACTTTTTGTGTTTTTCACAGTTTCTGAGGCTCACTGAGGGAAACTACTTTTACGAGGAGCTACACGACTACTTGACAGATTCTTTTAGGGACAACATAACTTTACATTTTGATTCATTTATATTTTTTTGCTTATCTCTTCGGACTGTATGAATTCAATTAATAAATTTGGTTTGGTTTAGACGATGGTAGTATAAGAGCTCTTGTGGTTGTGGTTGTATTATGACTGTAAAGGCTTCGGGTCTCTGGGAATGTTTCTGTAAATGTTAAAAAAAGTTGCCACTTTTAACAGGTATGAGTTGGGGTCGTTACACAACTAGTTGTTGGGCTGCTCCCAACGGTCATATTTATGATCGTTGGGGGCTAGTCCAACAACTAGTTGGACTGCCCTCCTTTGCTCCCTCTAGTGCTTATAAATAAGGATCTTCTCGATTGTGTATCATGTACTTTTGTAAGCATTCTTGTGGCTTAATACAAATTATATTTTTTATATTATGATTCTATTATGATTTTGTGTTTAGTGATTATCTCCATTGTGAAATTGTGATTGATCCATTAGTGATCATTTTGTATTTGTGCTCTCTTGTTGCCCTTAGCGGCATTCTCTTGTATTTGTTATTGTTTCATTACATATTCAATGTATTTGGAGCATATCTACATCAAGAGACCCAACATAGGATCATTGTACACCGTTTTATGAAGGAAATAGGATGTTGAATTGGTGCAACTATTATAAGCAATGTTGTAAAAAGCGAACAATCGAGGCAGAGTGTTTGACCTCTTCAAAGCAAGGTGTATGCTTTGAAGCATAAAAAGAGTACGCTTCATAGGCAATTGTTAAAAACTTTAAAAAAATTTGACATTTCAATATATTAGCAATATAAGATTATAATATTTGTAATGATTGACAAAAAAATAATAATACTAATATGTAAAAAATTCAATGTGTTGAACAAAACATTATAATATTTTAATATTTTATCGATATTATAACATAAATGCAATCATTAGGAATATGTGCATTACAATTGTTCTTAAGCAACAAACTAAAAGATCTCCCACGTTGGAATAAGCCAACAATAACCATCAAAATAATGGTTTTCTTTAAGCAAAAAATAATGCACCACACTATATGAATCTTTATCTTATTTCCTTCTTGTTTTCTTTCACAAAAACACCACCTATCAAAATGGAATAGGTGCCTTTTATTTGGTAAGGAAAAATACTTTTTCTTTTCCAATCTATACAAAGCTGAAAAGTATAAAAAAAATATCTTGAAAATCATAACCTACATACAAAAATGACACATACAATAATAGGGAGATTAAAAAATAGAGTAAAAAAAGAGACATGCAACCAAAACAGGAAGAGAAATGCAGAGAAGAGGAAAGCAACACATGTTTATAGTCTGTTGCTTCTTTGGTTCTCCAACAAATGTGAAATGCACCTCCTCTTGTTTGCTGGTTTGCCGGAAAACCAAAACCGATGTCTCCTTAAAAAATGGAAAGTCTTCTATACTGGTTTCATGGAAATTCGATATGCCATTTCTTATTGCTAGTTCAAAGGAGTAAACCTCCCCCTTTACTGGTTAGGAGGAATCCAGCTACCTTCTTCTTTTGTCGACTTGCTGGGAAGAGGCACAAGATGTCCTCTTCGTGTTCTGCCTTGCCTATGTTTCAAAACCCCTATAGGAGGGTTTAAGGCTGGGTGAAACAACAAAACTTTTTTTTCTCGATTTGCTTTAAAAATGGGATGGTCAAAGCATTTGACCACCTCTTATATAAAGCGTATGCTTCATGGTAGTAGTGCTTTGCTTCACGAAGAATACACTTTTTTCGAAAAAGCATACGCTTTGTGAGCATGCACTTTATAGGGTGTGCTTTAAGGCATTTTTACCCTCAAGCTTAAAGAAACACACTTTTAACAACAATGATTGTAAGAGGCAGATTCATTGAGACATTTCAAGGATGAATCATCATTTAGCCAGAACAAGGAAAGATACAACCACATGCACTTCTAAGAATTTGGCAGATGCTGTGAAATGACAAATGCATGAGCCATTAAAGGAATCTCAAAGGAAGAAGCAGATGAGAAAATCCAGAAATGTCACCTGAGGCATATGGGGAAGCAACTAACAGTGTGACCGGCCCCACTGATGAGGAGTTGGAGATTTTATGACAACAGAAGGAGAAGGGGGTGGAGGTGGGGACAGGCAGCAGTGCCACCAACTCGTGGTGGACTTGGTGGTAGTAGTAGGGGAAGGAGGGGAGGGATTGGTACCTATTTCCCACCTACCTTTAGAGCTCAACCAGATATACGTTTTGCTATGACCTCCAAAAAAATGATTGAGAAGGTAGATCTAGCAGTTGAGAGTTTTTTTATGACTTGCACACCATTCAACGCTGCACACTCTTATCATTTTCAGGTTGTGGCTGATGCAATAGCTAGTATAGGAGCTGGTTACAAGATGCCCTCCTATCATGCATTGAGGGGCAGGATTTTGAAATAAGTTGTTGTAAAAGTGAAACAATGGCGTGGTGAGTTCAAAGAGTCTTGGAAGACTACAGGCTACACCATTACGGCATATGGGTGGACGAACATGCGACAGTGAAATCTGGTAAATTTTCTGGTTTCTTGTCCAAAAGGTGTTATGTTTTTGAAATCCGTTTATGTCTAATAGACAAAAGACAACAGAGCAGTTTTTTGTATATATATATATATATATATATATATATATATATATATATATATATATATATATATATATATATGTGTGTGTGTGTGTGTGTGTGTGAGAGAGAGAGAGAGAGAGAGAGGTTTTATTGTTCTTGCATAAAATTATTTATCTTTTAATGCTTACCAAAAAAATTATTTACCTTTTAAAGTATATATCTCTGCCAATGCATGTGTGTGTATGGATGTCAGTGGATCAGATTTGCATCTGACATCCAATGACTCCGATTGATCAGATTTTGTAAAGCAATTCCAATCCAGTTAATAATTGGAATCATATTCTGCTTGGGATTTTCCCGTCCGAATCCAGCATATACCTGAACCAGACAGCAATTCTAATCCAACTGCATGTAAAAATCCGGATTTGGTTCTATCTTTTTTCTTCTGAATCTAAATCTGATTGCGTCGGAGAACGTAAAGGCTATAGCTGAACCGAATCCAAACCGTTTACATTCCTATGTGTTCGTGTGTAGTTTTTCTTATTACTAAAAAGTTCTTCGGGTTTAAAGAAGAAAACCAAATGTGGGTCCATATCCATCCAGGTTTTCCATACCTAGGCTCTTTTCATTTTAGGTATTGAGGCGAGTGCATATCGTGAGAACCATATGTAGCCCAAGTTTCAAGTGGGCTTGAAGTTAGGTTCATGCTTGGTGATATTAATCTAGATATGGGCTAGAAAATGGCTTTGGATGGGGTCCAATTCCTAAGTACTTTGGATTCAATAAGTCAGGATTAGGGGTAGGGCTGGTAAACAAGCCAAACGAATCAAATAGAGGGTGGTTAAGCTCGATTAGTTTTCGTAGCAAGCTAAGCCAGTTTGGAAGGTGATTGATAAGAGATGAACTCACTAGCTTTATCAAGACATTCATGCTGTTGTCTCTTACTTCAATCCTGCCATCAAATTCTCCCCACATTTGTATATGATAGGGAAGTACAAATAGGCGTCCTGAACTCCATTGAGAAACATAATAGTGATCATAGTCTCCAGAGACAAATTCATTTGGAGTTAACCAAGTATGAACAAAATGAAGGAGATTTTGGACAAAGGAACACAATCCAATTGCGTAGCTCATTACTCATTACGGCCAGGTATGCATTTGAAATTCAATGTTGGAATAGGTTTGGTGGAGACGCTCTTTCATTATCTAAGTTTGCATAGCTTTTATTGACTCAAGAATGTTGTGCAAGTGGATGCGAGAGAAATTGGAGTTTTTTTAGTGCATCCACACAGAAAAATAATAGATTGAAATATTCACGATTAAATGATCTTGTATTTGTCGTCTGCAACATGAGATTGAAGCAAAGGTAACATTAAGATATATATTAGTGGATCCACTTTAATACAACTTGTATTCTAATTAATATCTGAATATTGTAGACAAATACAAAAAGAATTGAGAAGACACCAAAGGCGCAACTACAATCCTATCAGTATTGAAAACCTCAATATATTAGATGAGTGGGTAGAAGAAGAGCCTGGTATCTTGGATGATGATGAGGATTGGAGGCAATTGGAGGCTGAGATGGAGGTTTAGGTGGATGATGACAATGATTATGTTGGCCTAGAGATGAATGTGGATGGAGGAGGAGGAGGAGAAGAAGACTACTTAGAAGAAGAAGATGTAATGAAATGGTGATCTTCCACTAATGCACTTGGATCACTCAAAAGGAAGTGTCTAAAAGTCACTTTAAGCAAAGCCCACAAAAGGATAAAAATGGAAACACACATAAATAACACACTTTTATTTATGTAAGAAAATGCTTAAAAAGCATTACAAGAAGTGGTTTTACAAGAGGGGGCTGGCCCCCTATTTATACAAGAGCAATGGGGAGAGCTCATAAGGAGCTCTCCCTTCTAGTCGTTGGACTAGTTCCAACGACTAGATTGCTTGGTCAAGTTCCAACTGGAACTTGACCAAAGCCCATTATCTAGTTCTAAGTGAACTAGATAATGTAAATAACATAAAAAAATAAAAAGAAATAAAAAGAAATAAAAATAAAAATAGAAAATATATATACAATATAATAATAATAATATATCATATTATTATTATTATATTATGTATATGTTACATTTTAACACTCTCCTTCAAACTTACGGTACAATGAGCGAAAGTTTGTCTAAAAGGAAGTGGAATCTGGGAGTTGCAAGAGGTTTGGTAAAGAAATCTGCTAATTGGTATTCTGATGTAACATATGGCAAATCAATGGTGCCATGCAGGTACTCCTCTCTGACATAGTGGCAATTCATCTCTATGTGTTTGGTGCGTTCATGAAAAGTCTGGTTGCTTGCGATGTAGATTGCACTTTTGTTGTCACAACACATGTGTGAGGCTTGTGTTGCTTCAACTCCCATATCAGCTAGCAGTCGTCTGAGCTAAACAACTTCCATTGTGGTGGTTGACATAGCTCTATATTCAGCTTCAGTGGAGGAAAGAGAAACCTTCTGCTGCTTCTTGCACCTCCACGATATGAGAGATTCACCTAAAAACACACAGAAACCAATGATTGAGTGCCTATTATTAGGATCACCTCCCCAGTCAGCATTAATATAAACAATTAAATCTAAAGATGACGATGCAGACAAGAAGAGTCCTCGTGAGAGGGAACTCTTTAAATATCTTATAATACGTAAAACTGCTCCCATGTGAACAGATGTGGGAGTATGCTGAAATTGGCTAACTGTGTGTACATCATGTGCGATGTCTGGTCGAGTGATGAAAAGGTAGAAAAGTGCTCCAACAAGTTGTCTAAACGGAGTAGGATCCTCAAGTCGTTCTCCATCATCAATTTTCATTTTAACATTAACTACTTCTGGAGTATCTACTTTCTTATCATCTGTAATGCCAGACCTGCAAACAATATCAAAGGCAAATTTAGATTGAGATATCAAATACCCTCTAGGGGAATAAGCAACTTCTATTTCTAGGAAATATCGTAATAGTCCTAGGTCAGACATCTCAAAATGAGTTTTAAGAAGAGTTTTGATATTGACAACTCCCTATTTGTCACCTCCAGTGATGATCATATCATCCACATAAAGAAGAAGAATGATGATACCTGCATCAGATTGCTTAATAAACAAGGCAGTGTCAGTCAAACAAGAACGAAAACCAATATCAGTCATAACATGACTAAATCTGTCATACCAGACTTTTGGTGTCTGTTTGAGACCATAAAGAGCTTTCTTAAGACAAAGAATTTTACCCTCAGGAAGACTGATACCCGACGGAGCTTCCATGTAACTTCTTCCACAAGACTCCCATTTAAAAAGACATTTTTGACGTCCATTTGAAATATAGGCCATTTTTTTATAGAAGCTAAAGCAATTAAAGTTCGAACTGTGGTCATTCGGGGCACAGGAGCAAAGGTTTCTTCGTAGTCAATGCCATACTCTTGAGCATAGCCTTTGGCCACGAGTCGTGCCTTATACCTTTTGAGGATCTCATGACTTTTGGTTTTGACTTTATAGACCCATCTACAACCTATAGGTTTCTTTCCAAGAGGCAAGTCTTGGATGAACCAAGTGTTAGCCTTCTCTAATGCATCTAACTCTATTTTCATAGCTTCAATCCATTCTTCATGATTTTTGACTTCAAAGTATGAAGAAGGTTTAACATAGGATTGAATTAATGCAAGGGCTGCCCTATACGAGGGTGAAAAAGATTCATAAGAGACAAATTTTCCAGGAGGTCTAGAGATTCTAGAAGTCCTGCGAGGAGGAGTTTCAGAAAATCTTTCTAACACACATGGAGGTCGTTGCTCTCCAATTCTTCGTCTTGAATACTGTAAGCTAACATCCCTACTGGTTTGGTCTTCACTATTATTTTCATCGATAGTAGGACTTTGATCATTGTCAGAGTTACATTCAACATCCTCTTCACTGGATTTTGAAGTTAAATCAATTAAAAAGGAATATTCAGTAATATCCTTGGATTTTTCACTTTCAAAAAAGTTTTCTTTTTCAAGAAAGGTCACATTTCTTGACACATATAATTTACCATTTTGAAGATCATAGCATTTGTACCCTTTTTGATTTTTAACATATCCTAAGAAAGCACATGGGATTGCACGAGGAGAGAATTTATCGTTCTTGTCTGTAAATACAAAACATTTGCAACCAAACACTCTTAGTCTGGAGTAATCTGGAGCTATAACATAAAGTTTTTCAATCGGGGATATGTTTTCTAAAGAAGAAGATGACATTCTATTTATAAGATAAGTGACAGTTAGAGCTGTTTCAGCCCAAAACCCTTTAGGCACTTGACTTGCGATTAGCAAATTCCGAGTGGTCTCCATAATGTGACGATGTTTGCGTTCTGCCAGACCATTCTGTTGAGGGGTATTTGGGCAAGATCGTTGATGAATAATGCCGTATGAAATAAGATAGTTTTTAAATTCTCCAGACATAAATTCTCCCCTTGAATCTGTGCGAAAAATGAAGATATTGTTTTGAAATTTGTTTGTGACCATTTTATGAAGTATTTGAAAGTGGAAAAAAACTTCGGATTTATGTTTAAGAAAATAAATCCAAGTATGTCTAGAAAAATCATCAACAAAGATGACATAATATGCAAAATCGCTTTTAGAAATAATTGGTGCTGGTCCTCAAACATCTGAATGTATTAACTCAAGAGGTTTTGTAGAGACAAATGTTCTACTAGAAAACAATAATCTTTTCATTTTACCAAGAATGCAGTTTGTTAAGTTTAATCAACTGAATTCTTTTTTATTCTTAAAAGTGTCTTTTTGATATTTCATTCATAATAAGGGACACATATGTAATTTCCTCTTGAGACTAACCTCCTCTATTTAAACTAGAGGAGAGTAGCCCTAAAAAAATAATTTTTTTTCTCTCTCTCTCTCTGCCGTCCTCTCTCTCTCTGCCTCGGTTCCTGCGTATTCAACATGGTATAAGAGCAAGTCTCCCTTTTGGGATGACGCTGCTGCTGACGATCACGGTGATCCTGTTGCTGATCACAAATCGTGAAGGAGGATCAGATATATTGAATCGTGAACTGCTCGTGGATTCTGAAGATGTTACAGTCGCTGATCGTGGAGAAGCTTCTAAAATCGTGTGCTTGTGGCTTGAAGACGTAGCTGGTGGTGGTTGTAGATCGTGAAGAAGGATCAGATGTGTGGATCGTGAACTGCTCGTGGATCCTGAAGTTGTTGTGTTGCTGATCGTGGAGCAGCTGATGCAGATCGCAGATCATGTTTGATTATCGTGAAGCATAAGAAGAAGATATTTCAGATCTAAAGACATCGTCTGGATCGGTTAGATCAAATTGATATTATTTTGGGGTAGAATAATTTTTTTTTGGATACTGTTGAATCATTGCAGTCGGTGATCAAGTCTAAAATTATTGATAAATCACTGCTGAATGCCTGCGATCAGATTATTGCTCTGAAGCTTATATCATCATGTGTTTTTGGATCTGCCTATGGTCTTTATTTTAGGTCCTGGCTGATTCAGATCTGATCACAGATCGGCTTATATCGCCATTCCTTTTAATGTTCTGGTTGTCGAGAACGAAAAAAATTTATAGGGATTCTTATATAAGTCGTGGACCTGCATACTCCTTTGGATCTGATTGTATGTTTAGGGTGCTGTGAAGACTCTATCATCGGTTTTTGTTTAAAGATTCAGATCTGATATTCTTTCTGTTGTAGTTGAAGTCGTTTGCTGCCAGATATGGAAATTGTTTGAAGGCCCAACAAGGAGATCATGTGAAGGTTGAAGTCGTGTGAAAACGTTTATCTGGAATTAGGTTTGACGTCAAGTCTGGAAGGAAGTTGTGCAGAGACTTCAAGGTGTTTCGGTAAAGGCCATTAACTGTCATTGATCTGCGAAGTGTGAAGCAGATCTTTAGTGCCGTCTCTGGTGGTGTCGTGGTATGCTGCCTATCGTAGTTGTGATATGCAGCTATAGTAGTTTCTTGTTAAGGTGGATGTGATAGATTGGATCTGAATAGTCATTGTGTTATAATCGGTGGGCGTGAATCTCAGAGTTTATATGTGAAATTAAAACTAGATATAGTCGGTTTTATAGCTGGTTGTGAATCAGATCTGGATTTTCAGCAAATTGTGTGCGCGTGTGGTTGTACCTGAGTTTTCAAATCAAGCCCATCATTTTATCTTATGGCTCAAGGGGCTAAATCAGGTGAAAATTATTCCAATGACTCTGTAACTCTTAGCAGGGCTGAATATGACGAGCTGCTTCCTTATGTTCATCCACTTCGAAGCCTCCTGTTGCGGAGGTTGCAGGCTCGGCAGGTGATGGCCTTTCTGGCCAAGGTGGTAGGTGGATCATTGATTCAGGAGCATTTAGATACTTGTATGGAAATTCTTGTAACTTTTTAAATTTAAAACCTGTCTCAGATCAAAAAAGGGTAGTCCTTGCTGATGGCAGCCCTTCCCCAATTGTAGGGCAGGGAAACATGTCTATTTCCCCTACCCTTCAATTGTCAAATGTTCTTCATGCTCCTTCTTTTCCACAGAATCTATTATCTGTCAGTCGAATGACAAAAGAGCTGAATCGTAGGGTAATTTTTGATCCTATGGGTTTGATCCTATGGGTTGCACTTTTCAGGACTTGCTAACGGGGAAGAGGATCGGTGGCGGCTATGAGGAAGGTGGTGTGTATTATCTACATCAACCAGTGAGTTCTGTCTATTCTGTTGTTACTTCTTCCTCAAGTCCTTTATTGTGGCATCATCGTCTGGGTCATCTTCCAGTGCCAAAACTTCGTCGAGTCATTCCTCATATACCTCCTTCAGTTTCTTTTCAATGCGAAACATGTCAATTGGGAAAACATTGCCGAAGCTCTTTTCCCTCTAGTCAAAGTCCATCGAGTCAAAGATTGTTTGATCTTCTTCATGTCGATGTATGGGGTCCGAGTATGATTCTTAGTAGGACTCAATGTCATTATTTGGTCATTGTTGATGACTTCTCAAGGTTATCGTGGGTGTTCCTGTTAAAAGATCGGTCTCAAGGCCCTGTCATTCTTAAATCTTTGATTGCTGAAATAAAAACTCAATTTGACGTGTGTGTTAGAATTGTTCGCACTGATAATGCTCTTGAGTTCAAATCCAAAGACTTGCTTCAATTCTATTCCGCTAAAGGGATTCAACCTCAATTTACATGTCCTCATACATCCCAACAAAATGGTGTGGCTGAGAGAAAACATAGACAAATTCTCAATGTCGCTCGGTGCCTAATGATTCAATCCAATATGCCTGCGTCATACTGGGGAGATGCAGTTTTGACTGCCGGTTTTCTTATAAACCGCATGCCTTCAAGTTCTGTAGAAGACCATATCCCAATCCAAATTCTCCATCCAGAGGTTCCTCTCTTTCCTATCCCCCCTAAAGTTTTTGGATGTGTGTGCTTTATGCATAAGCTGGGTCCTGAACGAGATAAACTTGCTTCACAGTCTATTAAATGTGTTTTCCTTGGGTATCTTAAGAATAAAAAAGGATGACCCTATATCCCATAAAGAGTATGTCAGTGCGGATGTTACCTTCTTTGAGTCTATTTCATATTTATCGAGTACTACTCCAAGGTTACATGAGAGTCAGGGTGATGTCTTTCCTCTGCCAATTCCTCCTTTTCCTTTAGAGTCGTTCACTCTACAACCTTTGGCTCCATCCTCTGGTGAGTCTCGTTACAGAAACCCTCCTATATTTTATACTCACAGGTTACCACCTACCTCCATGCCCCCATTATCTCCTTCTCCTGAGGTAAGTATCTCTGAGCATACTGAAGTTTCTGCTCTTGATGATGATCTTCCTATTGCTCTGCGCAAAGGGAAAAGACAATGCACCCTTCATCCCATTTCTCAGTTTGTTTCTGAAGTTAATCTTGGGGCATCTATGAAGAATTTTATCTCAGCTCTGGCTGCCTCCTCTGTTCCGCTTCATCACAGTCAGGCTCTATTCGACCCCAAATGGATGCAGGCTATGCGGGATGAGATGGATTCCCTATGCTCTAGGGGCACTTGGGACTTGGTTAATCCTCCTACTGATGCAGATATTGTTGGTTGCAAATGGGTATATACCATTAAATATAACTTGGATGGGTCAATTGAACGGTATAAAGCCCGGTTGGTTGCAAAAGGTTATAATCAGACTTATGGTGTTGACTTTTTTGAAACTTTTTCCCCAGGTGCTCATCTTGGCACTATTCATCTCGTTCTCTCTGTTGCAGTCAGTGTTGTTAAAAACGCGCCTCAAGACGCAAAAAGCGCGCCTCGCCTCGAGGCGAGGCCCTTTTCGCCTTGAGGCGCACTTAAAAAGCGCAACAGCATCAAGGCGTACGCCTCATGTGCCTTGAGGCGAGGCACGCCTCAAACTGAGGCGCGCCTCAAACTGAGGCGCGCATTAAGAAATAGGATGGCCCGGACCCGAGATCGACCCGGATCCGGGCCCGTATTCTCGAAAGATCGAGAACCTGTCTTTAAAAAAGACAGACGCTTTGGGGCGAGGGAAAGCCCTCGCCCCTTCTCTCTCCACTCCGTCCCCTCTCGTCCCCCGCCACTGCTCGCCGCCGGCCACCGCTCGCCGCCGGCCACCGCTCGCCGCCGGCCACCACTCTTCCACCTTCTTCTTTCCTTTGCTGAGAAGCCATCGGCGACCCGCCGGCCACCACTCGCCGCCGGCCACCACTCTTCCACCTTCTTCTTTCCTCTGCTGAGAAGCCATCGGCGACCCGCCGGCCACCACTCGCCGCCGGCCACCACTCGCCATCGGCCAGCGACTCACCGCCACCGCCGTCCATTCCGGCGACCTCTGCACATTCCGGTGACAGGTAAGATATGTGTGTTTTTCCCCAGCTTCTTCTTTTGTCATTTGTTCTTTGTGAAACCGTGGAACCTACGTTTATGGGGAACCCGGCTCCACTCATCCCTATATCATCCTCTGTGGTCATAACTCCCTCTGGGATCTCATTGGTACTAAGTTATTTTGATCAATCTGGCCCTATCGATGGGTTCAGCACGGTTGATTTAATAGAAATCAATCTTTTGATAGTGTTCTTTAACAAAAAAAAACATGATTTTCAATTTATTTTGACAGTGTTCTTTAACAAAAAAAACCATGTTTTTATTAATGGTTATTGATTTTTGAATCTGCAAAAAAGTCTTGCACATAAGTCGGATTCTGTCTATTCAAATGCCGATCTTCACTAAATGGATGATGTAGATCACATACACAGGGTCCAATTTGATGAAAACAACTTGCATCAGTGAGGTCCTAATTACATGTTAATCTCATATTTTTTCGTATTTATTTGAGATTTTTTATTTCGTGTTGGTTGGCGCTTCATCAATAAAGCATTTCTTATTTATTTATATATTTAGATCATTTTTATAGTTTTTTTTAAGTTTAATTTTTTTTTTGAGGCTTACGCTTTGCGCCTCGAGGCTTACGCCTCGCCTCGGATTTTGGTGGAGCGCCTCGCTACGCCTCAACGCTTTTAACAACACTGGTTGCAGTGCATTATGGATGGCCCTTGTCTCAGTTGGATGTCAAAAATGCCTTTTTATATGGGGATTTACATGAAATAGTCTATATGCAACAACCCCCAGGCTTTGAGGTTCAGTGGGAGTGTCAGAAGGTGTGCAAGTTGAAGAAGGCTATTTATGGCCTGAAGCAGAGCCCTCGAGCATGGTTTCAAAAATTATTTGAGGTAATGTCGGATTTTGGATTTGTCAGGTCAGCCTCAGACCACTCCTTGTTTATCAAGAAAACTAGTTCTGGAATTGTGGTTATGGTGGTATATGTCGATGACATCATATTAAAAGGAAGCGGTGCCCAAGATATTTCTGCAACAAAGGATCATCTTCAAAAACATTTTGTTACTAAAGATCTTGGTTCCCTCCTATAATTTTTGGGTATTGAGGCTGTAAGAAACAAAGATGGCTTTGTTTTGTCACAAAGAAAGTATGTGTTGGACTTATTAAAAGAGACTGGAATGCTAGGAGCGAAGCCCGCTAACATTTCGATGGATCCCAAAACTCATATGTTCGATGAGAAGTCTGAATATGTGGATAGTACCAGTTTTAGATCCTTGATGGGTAAGTTGTTATATGTGACTGTTACTAGACCTGACATTTCATTAGCCGTGAGTAAAATTAGTCTATTCATGGGTAAACCTACTAAAGTTCACTAAGATGCAACTATGATGGTTCTTATGTACTTAAAGTCATCTCCTGGTAAAGGACTGTTGTTTAAACAAAATCCTTGGACGTTGTTGCTTACACTGACGCAGATTATGCGGGGTCTATCGAAGATAGAAAGTCAACAACTGGATTTTGTGTTTTTGTGGGAGGAAATCTCGTTGCCTGGAGGAGTAAGAAACAAACTGTTGTAGTTAGGTCGAGTGCTGAATCAGAATACCGAGCTATGGCTCAGACCGCAACTGAGATCATGTGGGTAAAATCAGTTTTGACCGAACTTCAGGTGAAAGTATCCCTACCTATGTTGATGGTGTGTGACAATAGGGCTGCTACATATATTGCCAACAACCCAGTTTTTCATGAAAGGACTAAACATATTGAAATTGACTGTCACTATGTACGTGACTTGGTTTAGGCTGGTTATATTTGCATAGATCATATATCTTCCGAAGATCAAGTTGTTGATGTCTTTACCAAGGCTCTTGCGAGGCCTAGTTTCTCCCATTGTTGTGACAAGCTGAGCATGATCGATATCTATGCTCCAGCTTGAGGGGGAGTGTTAAGATTAGTCAACTGAATTCTTTTTTATTCTTAAAAGTGTCTTTTTGATATTTCATTCATAATAAGGGATCTCCTCTATTTAAACTAGAGGAGAGTAGCCCTAAAAAAAAAATAAGTTTTTTTTTTCTCTCTCTCTCTTTGCCTCGGTTCCTGTGTATTCAACATAGTCTTTACAAGCAAAATTTTCAGATTTACAAAATTTTCCGAAACTTGGAAAGAATTGGATTTTAAACATATGAGGATGGCCAAGTCTTTTGTGCCATAAGTCTGTTTCCAATTTCTGAACATTTAAACAAAAAACATTCTTTGGTAGTTCCAAAAAGTCCATGTAATATAGCCCTCATTCTCTATGGCTTTCCTCAATCAGCTTTCCTGACTGACGATCCTGTATCTAACAACCAATAGAAGAGAAGGATATATTACATCCATAATCAGAAATTTGAGAAACAAATAAGATTTAAATTTAGTTTGGGGATATATCTAACTTCTGGAATACAAAAGGTTTTGTTTATTTCAAAACATCCAATTCCTTTGATTTTGAGAGATATTTCATCTGCTGTAAAGACTTTTGAAATATTTGAGTTATTTTTAAGACATTCGGATAAACATTTATAATTTGAGGTCATATGAAATAAGGCACCAAAATCTAAAAGCCAAGAAAAGTTACCTGGACAGGAAACAAATGCGACTGCTGCTCCAGTTGAGGCTTTAGCGAAAGATGATACCCCTTGGAGAAGAGGCTGAAGAATCTTCATAAGTTGAGCCATAAAAACGGGTGCATCTTGATCTTTTAGCTCGACTTTAACTGATGCAA
Source organism: Nuphar pumila (assembly GCF_984573655.1). Lineage (NCBI taxonomy): Eukaryota > Viridiplantae > Streptophyta > Magnoliopsida > Nymphaeales > Nymphaeaceae > Nuphar > Nuphar pumila. The sequence goes on along the minus strand of NC_143260.1, from coordinate 98,849,068 downwards.
CCTTCTTTTCATCTCTTTTCTTTAACTTTGGACATTGAGGCCTATAGTGCCCCGGTTCATGACAGTGGTGACAAATAACTTTTCTTTTGTCAAACTCGCCATTCTGCCTCCCAAAATGAGATGACCTGTAAGTGTGAGTATGATTTTCAGGCCTAGATACAGCTAGGACGGTATCATCATCAGCTTTAGAGAAACTTTTTCGGAGACGATTTTTCTCCATTGTTAATTCTTCAATAGTTTCTACAATAGAAGGAACTTTCCCTCGATGAAGGAGGGACGATTTGGTGGACTCAAATTCTAGCCTTAACGCAGTTATAAACTGATAAAAATGTTCAACATCGAGTTGCTTTTGGCGAAGCTCGATATCTTCGGCACAGTGCCATTTTGGTTCCAAAAGAGATAGTCTTTTTAGAGTTCGGACAACCCATTGTAATATTCGCGAATTGATTTATCTCCTTGGGTCTTCATTCAAACCTTCTCTTGAATATTGCACACATGTGTAATATCTTTAAGGGAATACATATTTTTCAAATATTCCCATGCCTTATCGGCATGTTCAAACTTGGCAAGACTGAAACATTTTTTAATATCAACACTATTGATAAGCCATGACATTATTTTTGCATGTCCCATCCTCCGCTCTTTCCACTTTTTTTCATAGGAGGCTAGAGCCTTGATTTTCTCCTCTTCTAATAATGGGACCTTTTTATCTCCCTCTTTCTTAGTAAGGGATACTTTAGGTTCCGAATCGGAACCATCCACAATCCCCCATAAGCCTTTACCCCATATATGGTGATTCATGATTGAAGCCCATGTTACATAATTTGTGTCGCTTAATTTCATAGGGATGATGGTGACTTTATCATTGTCATCCATCATTTACAAGAAGAGAAGGAAAAGATAGAAGAAAAGAAATGAAAAAAATGTGAGAAGGGAAAGAGATACAATACAAAAGATGTTGAAGCCCTTCAAATGATGCGTTTTGCAGCCAATAATGAAGTGATAAAACACTTCTCTCCAAGTGACGAAACACTTTGCAAGAATAAGGTGATAACACACCTTTTGCACAATGGGCACGAAAACCGAGGCAGCCTTTCTCCAAGATCTAATAATCCCGCGACTCTGATACCATGTAATGAAATGGTGATCTTCCACAAATGCACTTGGATCACTCAAAAGGAAGTGTCTAAAAGACACTTTAAGCAAAGCCCACAAAAGGGTAAAAATGGAAAAAAACACATAAATAACACACTTTTATTTATGTAAGAAAATGCTTAAAAAGCATTACAAGAAGTGGTTTTACAAGAGGGGGCTGAGCCCCTATTTATACAAGAGCAATGGGGAGAGCTCATAAGGAGCTCTCCCTTCTAGTCGTTGGACTAGTTCCAACGACTAGATTGCTTGGTCAAGTTCCAACTGGAACTTGACCAAAGCCCATTATCTAGTTCTAAGTGAACTAGATAATGTAAATAACATAAAAAAATAAAAACAAATAAAAATAGAAAAATATATATACAATATAATAATAATATATCATATTATTATTATTATTATTATTATATTATGTATATGTTACATTTTAACAGAAGATCCATCATTTGAATATCGTTTTTGTTATGATTGATAGATTAGGATGCTTCTTCTTTTGTTTTGTATTGTAATATATAAATTTGATATCAAACATTCATGCTTGTGACTTGTGACTTTTGTTAAATGTTTGTTAGGAGTGTTATCACTCTTGTATCCAATGTTTAACTAGTTCTTGTTTATGTTTAGTTACTCATAATGCTTATATTCATGTTCTTTTTTTCTATTGCATTTTATAATTTTTCTGATTTTTTTTATTTTTTTTGATATTTTTCTCTATTTTTTGTATTTTTCAGTTTATTTATTTATTTTTAATTCAAGGTTTTTCTGGTATTGTACAATACAATACAAAACTGTGTAATATACGCTTATCTCAGGCTCATGCAATAAAGGTTCCGATACGCTATTTATAACATTGGTAGTAACTAGTAACATTGCAAATATCTATATTGAGCTCATCTATATTTGGGAATACGCTAGTCAACCTTGTGATTACCCTAGTCCATGGAATACATATGTATGTCCATGAAAAGAAGTCGTCCATGGATCCGGACCCAGACCCGGACCCGTATCCATATGCATTCACGTATCCACACACAATACTGTGTTATGTTGTAATATTAGTTGTTCATTAAAGGGTATTTCAGTACCCTAAATTTTGTAATCACTCACTAATATATATATATATATATATATATAACAGCATCACCATTACTTAACTAATATTCTTTTATTCATTTGTAATTTAAACAATTGGTGATCCAAACATTTATTAAATTAAAAATAAGGTTGGCGTAGTGGGGTGGGGCCTTGGCTGCTAGACTGGCAGTCAAGGTTCAATTCTCATAGCTGCCCCCCCTCTGTGCAAGTCAATGCGTAGCATATGCCCTGGGGCAGGTGTCCTAGCCTTAGAGTTTTACGCTGCTGGCATGACGACCGTAGGCATGGTAGGCTGAGCCAGCACAACTAGGTCTTCGTGCCAGGTGTGGTTTCTTCTGGTTATAAATTCATAAAAAAAAGTAAGATTATCCTTTATAAAATGTGCTTAAATTTATATATGTGATCAATAAATAAAAATAGATTCAAACAGGGCCCAATTCTTAATATTTATTGTATTTATGCTATCAGATTTGCAAAGAAACAGTGGCGAAAGTAAAACCTGAACAAGAATATAAAAGATCAATTCAAATTGATACTACATCAACTTTTACTGCGACGAGGGTCCATGGAAATGGAAAAGATCGACATGTCATGGCGTGCAATAAATATAGAATGCACAAGTCTAAGATTTTTCAAGGCCTGGATAGGTCCCAAACCTCTCTGTTCGGGCACCCCCTCAACATTTATACTTAATATCAAGTAAGTTAAGTAACTAAAATGCCAATATATGCCCCAAGGGGTTTGGTGTAGTGGGAGGGAGCCTTGGCTGTAGGGATGGCAGTGGGGCGGGGCGGGGGACAAGGTCTCCACCCCTGCCTCCATCCTCGGTGGGGAATGGATTTTATCCTCCGTCCCCGTCTTCATCCCCGGTTCAAACGGGGATGAGGCGGGGCGGGGCGGGGATATTGCGGGGAAAATTGGTCGGGGCAGGGATGAGGCGGGGATGGGGCGGGGCGGGGAAAAGTGCACGTCCATCCCCGCCTCCACCCCCGGACGGGGATGGATTTTAACCTTCGTCCCCGCCTCCATCCCCGTTTCATACCCTTCATCCCCGGTCCAAACGGGGCGAGGCCCTATTCTCATATATATATTATTGAATAGAGCAGTCACGTTGAGTAAGTCTCAGCCGTGACCTTTTGCAGCCCCTATTCTCTTCTCTGTCATCTTCTTTCCCCTGTGCAGGTAAGTTGATCTTCTTACAGTCCAGACCTTCTGTGGCATTGATCTCTACCAACCGTTCTTTTCATAGTTGATCTATTTTGTAAACATCAACTTTCTATTGTTTGCATCAATTAGCAAGCCATAATCAGCACTATCCTGTTGGAAAATGATACATCAACTTCTATTGTGGCATTTATCTCTCTCTCATTATATTTTTGGGTTAATTTGGTGCTTGGGAGGTCAGTTTCTCTCTCTCTCTCTCCACCAGGAATTCTATTTGCATGCTATATAACTCATTCTGCAACAACTCCAAAGAGAGAGAGAGGCAGGCTTTATATGTCATAATGTCCACACATGCATGATTGTTGCGACTGTCTTTTCTCTCTCTCTATCTAGCATTCTTCTAAGTGGGTTAATAGTAAACACCATCTCTCTCTCTCTCTCTCTCTCTCTATATATATATATATATATATATATATATATATATATATATATATATATATATGCTATCCAAATTGGTTTTTTGATGCTGCAGTTCATAGAGGTTCGATCAATTCTTTTTCCTTAGTTGGTGTTGTTTATTTGTGGTAGATTTGAAGAGTTTTTTGTAATGGGCCCGGTTAGAGGGGCATCTAAGAAAAGGAGGAAGATAGAGAAGCAGATCAATGGTGATACGGTTCCTGCCCAAGAGCAGGAGTCTACAGATTGGTGGGCCGGTTTCACTCGATGGATTAATGGTACTTTTCTTCTTTGTTATGCTCTATTTTGCGTTTCTTATTGGTTGCTTAGTTTTCTCTGAGGTAAAATCTTGGTACTGAGAAATGTGTTTTTGTATTATTGTGTTAGATGTATCCGTGGATGAACTCATTGCCATCTGTTCTTCAATTTTTACTCTTTCTTTTTAGTTTTCTCCACTTGGGTTTCGGTTGATGTTATGTGTAAGTAGCAATATTTGTTGTTTGAATGTGTTTGTGTCAATCATGCTGGTGATGACTGTTGATTGCCCTCTTCTATGGAAGACTTGATTGGTTTTGTTAGACATGTTCTTGCTTTTGATGTTTCACATTGTGAAAGAGAAAATTCCCCATTATGTTCTTCAATCACTATATCCTTTTATTTTTATCTTGAATGAAGTCATGAATGATAATGGCAAACTAGAGCTGCTGGAGATTAGAATTTTAGCTGTCAAATGATTAGGAGTTACATAATCTTAGGGTCTAGGTTCTATGGACCCTATTCACTTGGTGTACAATTGAAGGGCTGAGGATGTAACGCCCCAAAATTTTAAACTTGCGAACCTTTCAGAAAACAGGCAAGAGACTAGAAAAAATCTTTCCTTCAGAGTTTATTTATGAAATCAGCGGAAGACTATTCTTCCGTTAATTTAGAAGGCAAGTTGACAACTTTGGGCACGTTAGCTAAAAGAACTAAAACTCACAAAATTCGGGTATCCTAAGGAAAATCCGTTACAAACTCAAAGCGTCCAGGACGAGAGCTAAGCGTAGGAAGAAGTCTTGAAGCCATCTTGCAATCGCGCCATTGCCCGTGGTGTACCTAATCATCACCTGTACCCATAGAATGGGTTAGTTTCGCGAAAAACTAGTAGGTGCACAAGAGAGACTAACAAAAAACTGAATTATGCATGTTTAATTCAGCAGGTTATGTAGTTTAAAGCAAATATGCAACTAAACAGGTAAGCGGTACAAATGGACAAGTAGTGCAACAAGGTAAGCAGTGCAACTGTTAAAACGTAGCAAGACGATTCATTTGATCGTAAGCTGTGAATTACCACGCAACAAGCTTGTTCTCGTTCCTAGAACGAGGTCTCTGCATCTAATCCAGGTCATCGTTTGTCGCCCTCACTACTTTTAACAAACACTTGTCCTGAACTACCTTAAACTATTCCCATCTCTCAAGGCCTTACGCGGCCAACTGTCATCGATTATGACTCACTAAGGCATCATACTTTCTCAGAAAAGCCCACCCTTCCGTAGAAGGTCCAAAAATATAATCATGATCTAAAATCGCTAAAGATCTGATTCTCACATCAGGGATCAACATGTAATCATGCTAAAGCAGAAAGCCAAAACTATAGATTCATAAGTGGCTATCCTAACAATCTCAGAAGATCATCACAGCTCACCATAACTTTTTATGGTAAGCAAAAACACAAGATCCACGTTGGATCGCTCGATCCGGGAGATATACGACCTGACAAGGAATTACCACCCTAGAGGGTATACCTGGTCTTGGACCATACACTTCCTCACAGGAGTTCACCGTCTTTGCGGCTACCCGTTCGTGGGCAGTGTGTGAAAATGTCTATGATAAGACAATATGCATACAAGCATAAATACTTTATAAAAGAAGTGTACGAAGACACTCTCACAACACTTAAACAAAATACGCAAAAAAACGTAAAAATAGCAAACATGCAATAGTGCATGTATTTCATAAAAAGAGCAAATGCTTGAGACTCTCAAGCTTGGGAAAAACAAGGGGGAACACCCCTATTTATACAAGAGTAAGGAGGTGCAAAGGGGGGCTCCCAAAGGAGTCGTTGGGGGACCCCCAATGCACCTTTTATGAAAAGAAAAAAGAAAAAATAAAAAATAAAAAATAAAAAAAGAATTACAAAAAATAAAGATGAAAATTACAATATATTCCAAATGGAATATGCGCAAGATAGGAAATTACAATAATACCCTTTTCGGGTAAGAAAGAGAAGAAAATAAAACATGTATATAAATATATATATTTATATGTATAGAGATACATATACATATAATATATCATATGTATATGTATCTCTATGTATATAAGTATATATATTTATACTTACAACAAAGGTTTTTGGAGATACATTTTAACACCCCCCTCAAACTTACGGTGCGATAACCGCAAGTTTGTCAAGAAGGAAATGAAATCTGGGCGAACATAGTGCTTTTGTGAAGAAGTCTGCAAGTTGATACTCAGACGTCACGTATGGTAGATCAATGACCTTCTTCAAGTATTCCTCTCTGACATAATGGCAGTCCATCTCTATATGCTTTGTTCGGTCATGAAAGGTGTGATTCTTGGCAATATAAATTGCACTTTTATTGTTACAACACAACTTTGTTGGTTCTCTGATAAACACTCCCATATCTTCCTAAAGGCGTCGAATCCATACAATTTCCATGGTGGTAGATGCCATGGATCTATATTCGGCTTCAGTGGATGACAAAGAGACCTTTTGTTGCTTCTTACATCGCCATGAGATAAAAGACTCACCTAAGAAAACACAAAAGCCAGTGGTGGAGTGACGGTTACTAGGGTCACCTCCCCAATCAGAGTCAATATAAGCAAGTAATTTTAATTCAGAAGAAGAGGATAAGAATACTCCCTTATTCATTGTTCCCTTCAAATATCTAATGATGCGAAGGACAACACTCATATGAACGGTTGTAGGAGCGTGCTGAAACTGACTGGCGATGTGTATAGCATGTGACAAATCAGGTCGAGTAATGCTAAGGTACATTAAAGAACCTACCAACTGCCTGTAAGGAGTAAGATCGGTTAGAGGAACACCGTCGTCAATCTTCATTTTTGATCCCACGACTTCAGGAGTTTCGCATACTTTGTCATCAGAAATTCCTGATCTGTCAATAATCTCACAAGCAAGTTTAGACTGAGATAGAAAATAACCACGTTGCGAATAAGCAACCTCAATTCCAAGAAAATATGTCAGAAAACCCAAGTCTGACATCTCAAATTTTGAAGTCAAGACGGACTTAATACCCTTGACTCCTTGAACATCATCACTTGTAATTAGCATGTCATCAACATAGAGTAATAGTATCACAATCCCTGTATTAGATTTTCTAGTAAATAAAGCAGTGTCAGTATAACATGAGGAAAAAACATTTTCCAGCATTACACTGGTAAACCGGTCATACCAGGCTTTGGAGGCCTCTTTCAAACCATAGAGGGCCTTTCGAAGACGAAGAACTTTATCTTTAGGAATCTTCATGCCTGGTGGGGCATCCATATACACTTCTTCGTTAAGATCACCATTTAAAAAAGCATTTTTCACATCCATTTGAAAAATGTTCCAATTTTTAATAGATGCAATGGTAATAAGACATCTAACTGTAACCATTCGGGCTACAGGAGCAAAGGTTTCTTCATAATCAATTTCATACTCTTGCCCATACCCTTTTGCAACTAAGCGATCTTTATACCTTTCCAGAGATCCGTCGCTCTTAGTTTTAACCTTAAAAACCCATCGACAACCTATAGTTTTCTTTCCTATGGGTAGAGTTTGGAAATCCCAAGTTTCAGCTTTTTTAAGGGCATTAAGTTCATTTTGCATAGCTTCTTGCCATTCTATACATTTTTTAGCTTCTTCAAAATTTCTTGGCTCAAAATAAGAGTGGATGGCACTGAGACAAGCCCTATATCGGGGTGAGAAAGAATCAAAGGACACAAAACGAGTTGGAGGTCTCCTATTCCTTTCAGGTCTTCGGTGATCAGGAGTAGGAACAAGCTCACTATATTGGTCAATAGCACTTCTAAAGGTGTCTTGGTTTCTACGAGAGTAGGTTATGGGATCACTTGAAATTCTACTTTCTTGTTCATTGAGTGAGTTATGTTCACCAACATCACCATCATTTTCCTCATCATGGTTTGATGATGCATCATCATCACTAGATACATCATCATTACTAGACAATAAGTCAAATAGGAAGGAATAATCAAAATTTTCTTGTTGAGAAACATTTTTTTCAAAGCCACTTTCATTTTCTAAAAATGTTACATTTCTAGAGACATATAACTTATCATCTCGAAGATCATAACAACGAAACCCTTTTTGAGTTTCGAAATATCCAAGAAAGATGCAAGGGATAGCCTTGGGAGAGAGTTTGTCATTCTTATCCGTAAGTATAAAACACTTACACCAAAAAACTCGTAACCTATTATAGTCAGGTTCAATCTTATATAATATCTCAAAAGGGGATATTTTCCCTAATATCCTAGATGGTAAGCGATTTATCAGATAAACAGAAGCAAAAGCTGCTTCTGCCCAAAAGTTTTTAGGAATGTTTTGGGAAATAAGAAGAGTCCTAGTGGTCTCAATGATGTACCTATGTTTTCTTTCGGCCAATCCATTCTGTTGAGGAGTTTTAGGGCAAGACCTTTGGTGGATAATTCCGTGATCCTCAAGATATAATTTAAATTGATTGGAGAGATATTCTCCTCCAGAATCACTTCTAAATATCTTTATGTTACTTTTGAATTGATTCTTGATCATTGAATGAAAGGTTTTAAAACACGAAAAAACTTCATGTTTGAACTTAAGAAAATATATCCACGAATATCTGGAAAAATCATCCACAAAAATAACATAATAAGAAAAACCTCCTTTTGAAGCAACAGGTGCGGGTCCCCAAACATCCGAATGAACAATTTCGAAAATTTTAGAAGAGAACATAGTTCTTTGCTTAAAAGGTAAACTTTGCATTTTTCCGAGCATACAATCATTACAAGCAAATGAACTTTTACATAGGTCTTTTGCAAAATGTAAATAAGACAACTTGGTGATATTAGGATGATCAAGTCATTTGTGCCACACATTTATATCTTTGTTTTGGGCAATATTACAAAAAAAATTTGGAACTTGAAGAGATTCCATATAGTATAAGTCTCATTTTCTAAAGCCTTTCCCAATCAATTTCCCGGACTGGCGATCCTGTATTAAACATTTATCACAAGAAAATTTAATATCGCAACCATGGTTCGAGAGTTGAGAAACAGAGAGAAGATTTGAGTTTAGTTTAGGTATAAATCTAATTTTTGGAATAAAAAAATCTTGAGTTTCAAAATTACCTATTCCTTTAATTTCAAGAGAGGTTCCATCCGCAGTGGAAACAAAAGAGGGAGAGACATTTTTTGAGTAATCGGAAAGCGAAAATATGTTTGGGGACATATGAAAAGATGCACCGGAGTCCAAAAGCCAAGAGACTTCACCTGGAAAGGATGAATTTGACACGGCGGCACCGGAGGTAGCTCCCTTGAGAAGAGGTTGAAGGGCTTCCACTATTTGATTTATAGAGAGTGACTCACTTGATGATGTCTCCTCCTTTTGTGGTACACCGGTGGTAGCCATTGCGAGAAGCTTTTTTCATTTGGGACATATGGGTTTGATATGCTCGGGTTCTTTACAAAAATGACAAATGATTTTGCTATAGTCCCTTTTTCCTCTTTGCCCACCATTTTCACCTTGATTTTTTTGGTTTAAAATGAGGGGGACGATAGGTTTTTACATGGTTCTCGGGTCTTGATACGGCATTGACCTCATTGTTTTCTTCATAATTACAAGGAACTACAAGAACACTTGATCCTTGTTTACATAAACTCATACGAGTCTCCTCACCACTCAATTTGGTGAGTACATCTTCAAGAGAGGGAGGAGTAAATGAGGATAGGAGAGAAGACCTTATTTGCTCAAATTCGGGCCTTAGCCCATTCAAAAAATTGAAGAACCGATCTTCTTCAAGTTGTTTGTGACGAAGTTCAATTGCCTCTCTACTTCATTTTGGTTCAAGCATGCCAAGCTCATCCCATATGGAGGAAAGATCGGCAAAATATTTCCTAATAGTCATTTCACCTTGAGTAAGAGAGAGAGTCTTCTTTTGAAGATAATACTTATGAGATAGATCCCTCGATGTATACATTTTCTCAAGATAGTGCCAAGCTTCCGATGCCTTTTTGAACTTAATAATGTTGGCATTAATCTTAGTTTCAACAGATGAAAAGAACCAAGAAAGAATCTTGAAGTTCTTCATTTCTCATTCATCGTGCTTTTTAGAATACTCTTCAAGAGCTTTGACCCTTTCTTCTCTTTCAAGAATCTTGATTTCACTTCCGTTTACCACAGTTATTTTGGGTTCCGGTTCCGGAATTGTGCCTTGCACATAACCCCATAGCCCCTTCCCTTTTATATGAGCCTCCATGTTTCCGGCCCAAACATGATAGTTGGACCCATTTAATTTGAAGCCAAGAGTAAAATGAGACTCTTTTTCGCCCATTATGAAGTAAAGAAGAAGGAAGAAAGGGCGTATCAACACAATATTTCAAATTCTAGCTTGCGCAAGATTCTTCTAAAATATTTGAGAAGCAAGATCCACCACTTCAACCTCCAAAAAACCGAAGGCACGCTTTTCGAGGCACTCAAAAAGAAAGGAATCCTACGATCCTCTATCACCAACCTGGCTCTGATACCATGTGAAAATGTCTATGATAAGACAATATGCATACAAGCATAAATACTTTATAAAAGAAGTGTACGAAGACACTCTCACAACACTTGAACAAAATACGCAAAAAGCGTAAAAATAGCAAACATGCAATAGTGCATGTATTTCATAAAAAGAGCAAATGCTTGAGACTCTCAAGCTTAGGAAAAACAAGGGGGAACGCCCCTATTTATACAAGAGTAAGGAGGTGCAAAGGGGGGCTCCCAAAGGAGTCGTTAGGGAGCCCCCAACGGTCACATTTATGACCGTTGCCCCCCCCCCAACGACTCTATTGGGGGACCCCCAATGCACCTTTTATGAAAAGAAAGAAAATAAAAAAATAAAAAAAGAATTACAAAAAATAAAGATGAAAATTACAACATATTCCAAATGGAATATGCGTAAGATAGGAAATTACAATAATACCCTTTTCGGGTAAGAAAGAAAAGAAAAGAAAATATGTATATAAATATATATATATATATATTTATATGTATAGAGATACATATACATATAATATATCATATGTATATGTATCTCTATGTATATAAGTATATATATTTATACTTACAACAAAGGTTTTTGGAGATACATTTAACACAGTGTACATCCTCACAGAGATTCTACCACTCTAGCCGGGTCACCTGGTCTTGATCATACATACCCTCACAACGAAACCTTTGGGAAGCCGGTCCCCAACAAATGCCATATCCAATGAAAATCATTGCGATACACGCATCAATGCAAATGACCGCTCTCAGGGTCGATAGCCACTATTACAATCAACAAGATCAACGCCGGATTACCTGGTCTGAGAAATGTATAACCTCACAAGGAATTCCGCCCTAGATAGTATACTTGGTCTTGGACCATACACTTCCTCACAAAAGTTCACCGTCTTTGCGGCTACCCATTCGTGGATAGTGTATATCCTCGGAGAGAATCTACCACTCTAGTCGGTTACCTGGTCTTGATCATACACGCCCTTGCAGATAATCTTTTGAAGATCCAGTCCTCAACAGACACCCTACTCAGTGATACATGCATCAACACAAATGACCGCTCTCAGGGTCGATAGCCACTATTATGGGCATAAGCATGTATATCAGCAATATGCATCGTATCACTTCACATGGTAAAACAAAACACAAGATCACCCATTCCTCCAATAAGGTTCCATGAACAATGAACATATTATCGCATACTTTCAACATTTCTTATCACGTGGCATATCAATCACATCACACAGAAGCATATAATACTACACATTGTATTATTGCCACAAGAAACATTACAATCCTCAAATAGGACCTCAAAGCATACGTAAACGATACACGAGAACATGCAAATATGGCAATCCAGCTGATTCTATAGGCAAAGAGTAACTAACTCTATCCGACAGCCAAACAAAACAACTGAATAAGACAAGCACTCATAACAATGCTCGTAATACATACAATTACCATCAATTGGCTCAGTCTATCAGCAAGTAATTAAACTAATCGTAAGGCATAAACCATTGCATCACAAGCCATTCATAAGTAATCATACGACAACAGTTATATCACAATATGTAAGCAGCTTATAAGACAAGCAGCCACATCAATCCTAGTTGCCACCAGTTCGTAGATTACGAGTTGTATGCAATCATATCAATCATAAGAGATGCAAGCCAACAAGTGCTACATTACAATAAACACCAAACAGTTCGACCAAAGGGTAAAATAAGTCACATGCTAATATGTAGCAACTGACATTATGCTATTATTATAAGCATTTAACTAGTACGAGAAGCTAGATGTTACTTAGCAAAGAACTGCGTAAGCAGTTTAACAAACTAGTGTAACGCCTCGACAGGCGGGTATAGCTCAACGAGTAGCATACTGAACTACCGAGCAAGCAAGCAATCGACCAGTGTGAACAAACTTTATGTTTCGATATTACTGGCCTGCGGGTACGCGCAAGCAAAACGTAGAAACAACTGAGACTAGTTCGGGCGTCTGTTATTCTATGTATTTTCAATAACCCGAATAGCTAGTTGAGTCCGCTCCAAAGGGGACGACTTTAGCTGAGAGAGGATTCCTCAGAGGCTGATAAGCAGTGTCACGGATGCATCAAACTTCTGCACAAGTGTTGAGCTAACTATTGTAGCCCCTTTCCCCTAACTCTAATGATTGGGGAGGCCGGATCATCTGCCCGTAGGGTGGTTGTTAACAACCTGTCCATTGGAGTTTTGTATCGTTCTGTCCTCTCCCTTGACAGACAACAAGAAGCGAATAGGTACGTTAGGGGTTGCTCAACTAACGACCCATTTTATGTTGTGGTCTTTAACCCACTCGATCATCTTGCCTGTGAAGGCGAATGTGAGGCCATTTTATGTGATTACAGCATTGTACATTTAGCACTATTCGAGGTCGCACGACCGTCTCATCCGATCATCGCAGTACTAGCATGTAGTGCACGACTACAAGTACTCTAGGATGAAGGGGGTATATCTCCTCAATAGGAGCCTCAGTAGAAGTGTTTCACAAAGATGTAATGCTTCTTAAACTATACTTTGACATTCTTTATCTTTTGAAACAGTCAGCAGTTTGTGCCAACATTTGGCATGTGATTATCTCAAATCTCATCCGCTATCGGGGTATCTACATGCCTCGCATGACTTGATATTGTCCTCGATAGACGGGATACTGGTTTCTTAACAGAACCAGCCAATCACATCCTTCCATATGCTTCGATTTTGGCAGTCTTTGATGCTTTTGCGCAAATCCTTAGAATCTCAAGTCGACTCTACAGGACTGCGTACACGAAGAGCCAGGATCCTTGCGAGGTATCCCTCTTCTTAGACGAAAGTGTATCGCCAGCTCCCGACTGAACTCTTGTAGCAAGAGGGAGAGTGGTAGATGTCTCTTGCATCCTCCACGAAGATGCCTCAAACGCGTATGCAATGAGCGAAAACCTGAGCGTCATCTGCAATAGCAAAGCAGTAACAACACATATGCAAAAGCCAGAGCCTGGGCGCAAAGCGCGACGACAAAGTAAAGACTGTAGGCAGGAGTGCAACACAGAACCTTTGCGCGATACGCGACGACAAAGTAAGGGAGTGTAAGCAGGAGTGCAACGCAAAACCTTTATACGATGCGCGACGGCAAGGTAAGGGACAAGGATCGCGAAACCGCGTCCTTGAGTTAAGTGCGTACTCGTATAAATATATATGATATATATTTATTTAATTGTCCTTTTTAGTTAATTGAACTGAATTCAGTTGTCCAAGTCTTCTGTGCAATCTTCCTCTACCTTGGAGAGTTGCGGGCTTACTAGCGTCTGCGAGTGTAAGCGATGGACGACTCAGGTCGCGGAGCGTGAGCGAGATCCGTCGTAAGAGCTGCAAAAGTGACGATCTTAGCAAGCTAACACCAAAAATAGAAGGTCAGGGACACTACCGTCGTCTTGACGTGAAGGAAGCAGAGGCAGGGGCATCGTGCCCCTGCGCACCTGCTATCAGCGCAAGAAGCGGGGGCAGGGGTTGTGAGCCCCTGCTGTCAGCGAGAAACAGGGAGGCAGGGGGTTGCACCTCTGCCTGAAGAAGACAACGAGGGAGGCTTCGCCCTGCCTGCTAAGAGAGCAAAGAGGTGAGGCTCTTCCCTGCAAGCCACTAAGGAGGAGGCAGGGGGCTTCGCCCCTGCCTGTCGAATATGCAAAGAGGGCTAGAGGACTCGGTCTTCTGCCATCTCTGCAAAAGGGCAACGGCGACGACCCTCCTGCAAAAAGAAACAAAGACAGGGGATGAACCCCTGTTTGCCAAGCAGAAACAGAACACAGGGAGGGCTCGACCCTCCCCTACCCAGCAAGCATAGGGTGACGGGAAGGGACCCAGTCCTCTCACCATGCCCACCGGTCGAAGAAAAGACACAGGCAGGGGGCTCTACCCCGCCCTGCCTGACGTGAAAGAACAACGACAGGGGGCTCTGCTCCCCTGTCGATCGAACCAAAGAGGGAGACAGGGGGGGTCTCGGCCCCTTCCCAGCAAAACACGGAAGCAGGGAGGGGGTTGACCCCTTCTCTGCGCAATAAACAAGCAGGGAGGGGCTCGACCCCTCCCCTAACATCAAGGGACCGAGGAGGGGGCTCGACCCCTCCTCTTGCATATTACAAAAGCAGAAGGGGGTTGAACCCTCCCCTGCATAGCACGTAGGCAGGGAGGGCTTGAACCCTTCCCCGCAACAAACAGAGGCAGGGAGGGTCGAACCCTCCCCTGCACGACAAAAAGGAGACAGGGAGGGCTCGACCCTCTCTGTGGAAAAGAAGGGACAAGGAGGGCTCGACTCTCCCTATGACCAAGAAGAGACAGGGAGGGGTCTCAACCCTCCCTGTGAACACAAAAGGGCAGGCAGGGGCCCCAAAACCCCCTGCCAGAACCCTTCTCACAGGCGGCAGGGGTTTTACCCCTGTCGACCTGTCGGAAAAGTGGCAGGGGCTAAAGCCCCTACCGGACGGCCATTCCCTGTTGTAAAAGACCGGCAGGCAGGGGCTTTTACCCCTGTCGGTCGACGGAAGGAAAAAAAAGAAAAGGGGAAGAGAAGCGGCGCGTACCAGGAGGGGGGTCGCCTGAGGAAGGATCACCGGCATGCGAGCATCGTCGGCGAGGTCGCAGAGTGGAGGCTCGAGCAGGCTGCCGACGTCAGGGTCTTTCGATGAGTCGAGAGATCGCAACAGGGAGAGGAGAGACTGTCGCCGGCGAGGGTGGGATCCGTCGATGCTGTCATCGGTGGCTGTGCTTGCCGACGATAGCGGTCAAGGAAAGCGATGAGAAGGAGAGAGAGACGAGAGTAGAGGGGGAAGAGCTCGTCGGAAGGAGGGGGGCGTCGGTGGCAGTGCTCGACAACACAGAGAGAGGGAGTCGGTCGGGGGAGAGAGAATGCAGAGACTGAGAGACGAGAGGGGGAAGGAGGTTTCGAGAGCCTCCTCCCTTCGCCGCTGCATGCTTTTAAAAGCACGCAACTGACTTATCACCCGGGTCGGATCCAGCCCGGATCCAAACGATTTTTTTTCTCGTGTTATTACAGAGGAAATCATCGTTTATATGATCTTTGTGTGGATACAGCATCTGGACATCCTAGATGTGATGATTCAATGTTTATCACTCATAAGCAGTGTTGTTAAAAGCGTTGAGGCATAGCGAGGCGCTCCACCAAAATCTGAGGCGAGGCGTAAGCCTCGAGGCACAAAGCGTAAGCCTTAAATTTTTTTTTTTAAACTTAAAAAAAATTATAAAAATTATCTAAAATTATAAATAAATAAGAAATGCTTTATTGATGAAGCGCCAACCAACACGAAATAAAAAATCTCAAATAAATACACTTTCAATCCCTCTTTTCCTCCATTTAGTGAAGCAAGCATAGTGTTTTGCATGGCACCCATAACTACATTTAGGTTCCAGTCATCCATATCGCCATTCCTGTCATTAGGACCTCACTGATGCAAGTTGTTTTCATCAAATTGGACCCTGTGTATGTGATCTACATCATCCATTTAGTGAAGATCGACATTTGAATAGACAGAATCCGACTTATGTGCAAGACTTTTTGTTGATTCAAAAATCAATAACCATTAATAAAAACATGGTTTTTTTGTTAAAGAACACTGTCAAAATAAATTGAAAATCATGTTTTTTTTTTGTTAAAGAACACTATCAAAAGATTGATTTCTATTAAATCAACCGTGTTGAACCCATCGATAGGGCCAGATTGATCAAAATAACTTAGTACCAATGAGATCCCAGAGGGAGTTATGACCACAGAGGATGATATAGGGATGAGTGGAGCCGGGTTCCCCATAAACGTAGGTTACACGGTTTCACAAAGAACAAATGACAAAAGAAGAAGCTGGGGAAAAACACACAGATCTTCATCGACCCATCACAGAGAAGAAGAAGCAAAGAAGTTTACCTGTCACCGGAAAACGCAAAGGTCACCGGAATGGACGACGGTGGCGGTGAGTCGCTGGCCGATGGCGAGTGGTGGCCGACGGGTCGCCGATGCCTTCTCAACAGAGGAAAGAAGAAGGTGGAAGAGGCGATGACCGACGACGGGTGGTGGCCGGCGGCGAGTGGTGGCCGGCGATAGCAGTGGCGGGGGACGAGAGGGGACGGAGTGGAGAGAGAAGGGGCGAGGGCTTTCCCTCGCTCCGAAGCGCCTGTCCTTTTTAAAGACAGGTTCTCGATCTTTCGAGAGTACGGGCCCGGATCCGGGTCGAACTTGGGTCCGGGCCATCCGATTTCTTAATGCGCGCCTCACTTTGAGGCGCACCTTGCCTCAAAGCGTACGCCTCAAGGCGCATGAGGCGTACGCTTTTGCGATTTTGCGCTTTTTAAGTGTGCCTCAAGGCGAAAAGGCCCTCGCCTCGAGGCGAGGCACGCTTTTTGCACCTTGAGGCGCGTTTTTAACAACACTGCTCATAAGAGTATTCTCATGAATGAAGACAATCAATTCATCATGTGTTAGATGGAGGTCGTGGTCATGTCAGTCATCTGTGTTGTTTCTTGACAGGTTTGTCGCAAGGATGAGTTTTAGTGGTCAATTGCATAGCCAATGTGTTACTGGATCACCATATGAGCTCAAAGTGATGCCTGGATACTTGATATTATGTCTTTTGGCGATGGAGTTACTTTGAGGGATTACTGTTTGCGAAGGGAGGTGGTGGTTTATGATTGATTGTATATCGTTTAACAAGAAAATATGTTTTGTAATGCTTACGGAACATGGTTGAATTATCTCATAGGCTGTGAAAAAGACAAATACTCAAATGACAGTTGCTTAATAGCAAATTGTTTTATTCTGATTTCATGTCTTAACCATGCTGGTTTCATTGATGGCTTGACCTAGTACTGTCCCTTATGGGTTTGGGTTATGGGTCAGGCTAGGATAATGGTGTTGGGTCGGATACGGTATTGGGTTCTGGATCGAGATTTGGTTAATGGGTTGGTTTGGGTTCAAGTATTGGGTCTGATTGGTATAATATTGGGTTGATTCGCCCAATTGTATGTGGATCGGGTCTCTCCCTAAACTATTCGTCGGACCCAGATTTGGATAGGTTGGATCGAGGATCAAGTTGTGGGGATAAACGACTTGGTTTGAACTCGATCCACGATCCATATGATTATGGGTCTGATTTTGACTCGGCTCAAATTCAAAAGGGAGTTTCGTCTGGGTCCGATATGGGTTTGGGTCGGTATGGGATCCAATTTGGGGTTCAAAAGAAACGGGTCGGGTCAGATTCGAAGCGAACCGCGAACTGACCCCAGTTGGGTAGGTTGGGTAGGGGGTTTCAGAGCTCGGACCCGCTACCGGGGACCCAAAGGATGGTCCTCGAGACCCAGGCTTGGGCCCTGTAGTAACCGGGTCCGGTCCGGACCCTCTCGGGTTCAAACCCACCCACACGGGTCCCCCTGCTCCCGCCCACTGGTTTGTTGCCATAGGGCCTCCACGCACAGGATCAGGGAGAAGGGAGAGCTCCTTCCCGGGTCGGGTTGCTGCACCCGGGGCTGTAGCAGGGTCCCGCGTGCTGCTGGGGTCCTGCGGCAGACCCACAGGAAATTAAAGCCTGGGCTGGGGTGCACCCGGGTGCAGTGGGATACCTGCCAGGAGTGCCGAGTTCGCCTAGGTGCCACCAACTACCGGATTGGGATGACAAGAAGGCCCCACGCTCGGGGCAGGGGTGTGATCAACAGAAACCAATCGACCGACGTTGACTGCGACAACAGATGTTTGACGGTCGATGCCGTCACCCTATCCCACCCCCGTATTCAGCACAGCCACCGCACGCGCCTCCCCTGTCGACTCGATGGTCGCAAGCCGATTCTCGACTCCATCTAGGCGCCTCGACATGCTGGCCACGCCCCGGTTGACGCACAACATGTTCTCTTGCAGTTTGGTCATCATCTCCATCATCTGCAGCATTGGGTCTGTGTTGTTGGCATCCTCCTGCTTGTTTTCCGTCGCCGGATTGCCCCTCACTCCTAAAACCATATCGCTGACGAAGGAGGAGGCGTTGGCTCTGATACCACTTTGATGCAGTGGGGAGTGTCGGTTGGATCTTTCCTTGAGGCCGGTTGTTGAAAACATGACTCTCGTGTTCGTGTAATGCTCAGAAAATGAAAAGTAAAAAGGCCCACCGAAACAATGGGGCATGTTTTATTCAATGGAAACTTCAAGGGACAATAAGAGTATAAACTAAAAAGAAAGGGATCAAGCAACTAATTGAAAATACTGAAAAGCAAAAGGGAAAAAAAGGACGGCTGGAAGAAAACAAAACAGGAAAACGTAGGGTTGTTGCTCCTTTTCAAAATTTCTGTGTCCTCCGCACGCAACCCTAGGGGCTTTTAAAAGCCTCATTTGGATCCGGGTCTCGGGTCATGCTGTATGGGTCTGGGTCCATCCTGCCCTGCATCACTTTTATAATAGATGCCCTAGGGGGTGACCCTCACCCCCCCCCTTCTAGGGCCTTCTAAATGGGGCTGGAGATTGGACCTCCCATATGGGAGTCCTTCTCCACCCTTCTTTCCAAATTTTTTAATATTCTTTTTTTTTGTTGACTTTTCTACTTCTTTTCTTTTCTCTTTTTTTGTTAACTTTTTTTTTTTAACAACTCTACTCTTTTTAAGGTTACTAATGGGCTCTTCTAAAAAATCTAAATAGTTAGCTACTTCTGAAATTCGGAATTTATTTATTTTCATAATTACCCAAAATTTTTCAAGGGGTACCTTATCCCTTTGAGAGTCTTTTTAACATTAAATATCTTCAATTTAAACCTTTATTCTGATTTTAAAACTTTAATTTCATTGGATCTAGATTTTGTATTTAGATTCAGATCCAAAATCCATTTGGATTTTAAGCTGGATCGGATTCTACTCAACATGGGTTTTGGATTGAGTCCAGATCCATATTAATTTGGGCAATATGGATTGGATCCAGTCCAATCCAAATCCGGACCCGGCCCGTCGAGGTGGGCCCTTTTTGTAAAATTGCGATTTTTGGGCCAACCATAGCCCGAATTCCGAAAAGTAAAATACTGTTGAACTCATAATTCTAAGGCACATGAAACGGTATCAAATTCGAATTTCGACTCTGAACTTCGCTCGAATTTAACTCGAATTTTGCTTCATTTTAAATGTTCAAAATAAAACTTTTTATCACCCTTTAATTGGCTCGTTTAGGTCTTGTTGATGAGACCTGGGCCAAGCCCAGACTCAAATATCATATTCCTAATATCGAAGGTTTATCGATTTTTCTTTGACACTTAGGCAAATTTTCAGAAGTGTCTGGATTTGACTAAGTATAAAAATGCACGATATTACATCTTCTCACGAAAAAGACGTCCACTAAAGGAGAAATTTGTATATTCTCAAAGAGCGTCATGTGAAGCATGTCAAGCCAAAATTGAAAGTGTCATTAAAGTTGAAGTTGTTGTTGTAACGGAATAACACAAAAGTAAATAAATGTCAGTTATGGACTTACAAGAACACAACCAATCAAGAAGAACACTTGATCAAGCCACACTACCCACACAAGGGTCAAAACAAATGTTCTTGTGTTGAATGAAATGCTCTAAAGCCATTAGAATATACATGGGCTTGAAGCCCTATTTATAATACATAAGAGGCAAAAGGATCAACCCAACTAGCTGTTGTGATCGTTGAGAGTAGCTCTAACAGCTAGTTGGATCTGCCCAATCACATCACATCATTTACATAAAACAAAAAATAAAAAGAATAAAATATATAGTCAGCCCCTAATGGGTTGATGCCTATTACAATATAAAATGACCAGAATGCCCTTGATGGTATTCCATTATATATATATATATATTTATATATATATTAGAGGGCTAATCTTAACACCCTCCCTCAAACTCACAATGTAACAACTGAGAGTTTGCCAAGTAAGAAATGAAACTTAGGTGACGAGAGCGCTTTAGTGAAAAAATTTGTCAGTTGATACTCAGATAGAATATAAGGCAACGTGATGGTCTTCTTCAGAAATTCTTCACAAACGTAGTGACAATCCATTTCAATCTGTCACACGAGTGCGGCAATGCGGCACTTTAAAAAAACTTAGGTGCGGGAGGGTATATTTTATATTATATATATATATAATTTTTAAGTTTTAACAGTTCATTCCGTTCGACTCTAACGGTTCTCAACAACTACTCTCTCTCTCTCTCTCTCTAATTTTTCTTCTTATGCAGGAAATGGAAAGACCTGGTGGATGAATGGGTGAAGTTTAACACCCTCGGTGAAGTGGGTGCATCCTCCATTGTTGGTAAATTGCAATCACCATTTTCCTCCCTGTGATATATCCCAAATCCTCCTATTAGTGAGATTCGAAGTCGAGACCTTTTCGCTATGACAACCGACCCGATTCTCACATTATTATTATTATTATTATTGATAATGTTGAGGGTTCTAACTTCTAACATTTGATTGGTGGTGGGAGCAAGTAACGACTAACCTCTCCAACAGACACCCCCTTAACAAGTCCTACCTAAGCCAATTCAAAACGGTGGTACCCAGGTAAAGCCCCCATGAAATTTGTAAAACTAGAATAGCACAAAAGAAAACGGGAAAAAAATCGTGACTGATTACATAGATCAATCTTGACTCAATTTCAAATTAAAAAAAAAGACTTAATTATGTTGGGATTTTCTCATGTCTTTTCTGTTCCTCAGGTCTCGGATACGCCCTACTCCCCAAATCGAACTCGTGAGTACATCGGAATGTGATGCAAATTTTTGGGATGCTTCTTTTCTACCTCTTGATTTTCCCATTTTCTTTACCTGATTTGGTTAATATCCGTTTGCTTTTTCCCTCTGGCTTCTTTCAGATGGTTCAGACAAGAACGACAACCTAGAATCGGGTTCGAAAGTTAAAAAAGGAAATGGCCAACAGAAGAGAAATTGAGAGACGAGGGGATGGAGAGATTGAAGGAGAAAAGGAGAGAATGAGAGAGAGAGAATGCGTACCTGGGTTGGAGATGGAGGAGGCGTCACCGGACGGTGGTAGCTTGTAGTCATTGCCGTCGTCAGGGTCGGGAGACGGGTCGCAGCGTCGGGGTCGGGAGGAGAGGTTGGGAGGAGAGGGCAAATTTTTTTTGCCCTAATCCTCCTCTCAGCCTATTTCATCGGGCTCTTATTTTATTTATTTTTTTAAAGTCCAAAATTTGGATATTTACGACCCTGGGTGTGTGTGGTCAAATTGACCGCACCGGGTGTCGCACCCGCACGTGTCGCATCGCGTCGATGCGGGTGCGACACCTAGTTGGCCGAATCCCTATGACATAGATTTCAATGTGTTTGGCCCTTTTATGGAATGTATGATTGCTTGCAATGTATATTACATTCTTGTTGTCACAACATAATTTTGAGGGTTTTGCAATGTAAACTCCCAAATCCTCTAATAACTGTCTCAATCATACTAACTCAAACATAGTTGTTGCCATGACACTGTACTTTGCTTCAGTGGAAGAGAGGGACACCTTTTGTTGCTTCTTGCATCGCCATGAAATTCGAGAATCACCTAAAAAAATATAGGAACCAGTGGTTGAACGTCTATCATTCACATCCCTCTTAGTCAGAATTAGAATATGCAATAACTTCTAACGAGGAAGAGGATGAAAGAAATAACCCATAATTAATAAAAAATTTAATATATCTAATAATTCTCATTAGAACACTCATATGTACTGTAGTGGGAGCATGCTGAAATTGACTAACAAAATGAATAGCATGAGAAATATCATGATGAGTAATAGAGAGATAAGATAAAGCTCTAATCATTTGTCTATATGGAGTTGGATCCTTCAGAGGTTCTCCATCATCTTTCTTTATTTTTTGCATTTATAACCTCTTGAGTATCAACTCGTTTTTATCTAAGAGTCCTGACTATTCTATGATTTCTACTGCATACTTAGTTTGCGACAAAAATAACCACGAGGTGAGTAAGACACTTCTATTCTAAGAAAATATCGTAAAAAACCAGGATCTGTTATATTAAAGTTATCTTTAAGCACATCTTTGATATGATTAACTCTCTGCTTGTCACCTCCTGTGATAATCATATCTTCAACGTAAAGAAATAATATTATTATTCCTGCATTAGAAGACTTAACAAATAATGCATTGTCAGTATAACAAGATCTAAAGTGAAGTGTCATCACACTACTGAACTGATCCTACCAAGCCTTGGGGGCTTGCTTTAAACCATATATAATGCTTTTCGTAACTGAAGAATTTTTTCATGTGCTAAACTTAAACCTAGTGGAGGATCCATATAAACTTCCTCATTGAGATTACCTTTCAAAAAAGCATTTTTTACATTCATTTGAAAGATTGGTCATTTTTTTATGCTATAGAAATAAGGGTTCTAATAGTGGTCATTCGAGCGACTAGAGCAAATGTCTCATCATAGTATATTTTCATATTTTTGACTAAATCCTTTGGTTACTAACCTAGCTTTATATCTTTCTAATATCCATCACTTTTAGTTTTTATCTTATAGACCCATTTACATTATATAGTTTTCCTTTCTTTAGGTAATGTTTGAATTTCTCAAGTTTTGCCTTTTTTAAATCTTCTAATTCATCATTCATCGCCTTAATCCATTCTTGATGATTTTTAGTATCATGATAAGATGTTGATTCTACGTATGAGTGTATAGCCATTAGACAAGATCTATGCTTAGGTTCAAAAGAGTCTTAGGATACAAACCTACTAAGAGCTTTTGAAATTCTCATGGATTTTTTAATACTGAAGAATCTATATCTTGATTATGAGAATATTTTTTTAAAGAACATGGTGGATGGTCTTCGGTACATCAAGTATAGGTTTGAATTTCATTATGAGATAGGTCTATACCATCAAAACCCTCATTCACATTCTCATGTGCATCATGTGTGTCCTCGTTGTCACTCTCATGCACATCATGAATGTTATCACATCTTTCATGTTTATTGACAAGGTCGAAAAGAAATCACAATGCTCGTGGATTTTCTCTTTACCAAACCTATTTTTGTTTTCAAGAAAAGTACCATTTATTGAAACATATAATTTGTTCATGTTAGTGTCATAACATCTATATTCCTTTTGATTTTCGGCATAACCTAAAAAAACACAAAGAATTGCTTTTGGGGAAAGTTTGTCATTTTATTGGTAAGGACAAAACATTTACAGCCAAAGACTCAACCTTTTATAATCGGGAGATGTTTTAAATAAATTTTCAATAGGAGAAATGTTTTCAATGTTTTTTTAATGCATTCTATTTATCAAATAAACCATCATAAGAGCAACTTTGGCCCAAAACATTTTTGGAACATTTCTTGATATAAGAAGTGTTTTAGTGGTCTCAACAATATGTCTATGCTTCCTTTCGGATAGTCCATTTTGTTGAGAAGTATAAGGACGAGATTTTTTATGAATAATCCCATGTAAGTCAAGATAATTTTTGAACGCTTTTAACACAAATTCATCTCCAAAATCGGTTCTAAGATTTTAATATTGGTTCAAAATTGAGTTCTTGTATATCAATGAAATTTTTTAAAACAATCAAATACTTCAGATTTATGTTTAAGAAAATATATTCAAGAGTGTCTACTATAATCATCCACGAACACAACATAATAAGATATTCCTCCTTTGGATACAACCGGAGTCGGTCCCCATACATCCGAATGTACCAACTCAAATGGATTTTTAGATATAAACTGTCTTGGCCCAATGGGTAAAGATTTCATTTTTCCAAGGATGCAATCTTCACAAACAAAATCTCTTTCTTTATAGCTTGTAAGAAATGAAAACAAGTGTAATTTGAACATACTAGGACGTCTTAGACTTTTGTGCCAATTTTCTATATCTTTCTTTTCCACAAAATTATAAAAGGTATGTTTTGATAACTCAAGATTGTCCATAACATAAGATCTCATCTTCTATGGCCTCGTCCAATCGGCTTCCTGGATTGGAGATCCTGTATTAAACAATCATTAGATAAAAACAAAATTTTATATCCATGATTCACAATTTGAGAAACGGATAAGAGGTTTAAATTTAATTTTGGTACTACTCTAATATTTGGTATAAAAAAAGTTTGTTGTTTTTTGAAAAACCCCAAAACTTTTAATTTTTAAGGAAGTTCCATTAGCGGTTGAAACATAAAAATTATTTGGGTTAGTACGACATTCGGATAATATGGACTCATTTGGAGTCATGTAGAAAGAAGCACCGGAGTCAAGGATCCAAGAAGTCTTACCAAGGTCACCACTTGTGGACACGGCCACCCCTGAGAAGGAAGAAACTTGATTTATGAACATTGATTGTAATGCCTTCATGAATTACACCAAAGATAATGAGTCGATGCATTTGGAGTCTTCTACACCATTTCTTTCAAAGGATGGTCCCACTGAAACTACCCTTTTATCATTTCTTTGATCTTCTTTCCTTCTTTTGGGGCAAAAAAGCTCGATGTGTCCCAGTTCATAGCAATGGTAATATATTATTTTGCCACCCTTCTTGTATTCATGTTCACTTCTTTTATCACTTTGACTTCTTCCATAGTCATTGAAATTTCTTTCATTCTCATTTTTTTTTACAAAACTCCTAGTGTGATTTCTGGGCTTTGACATAGCAAGCATGGATTCTTCATCCTTTGAAGCGGATAGTTTTTTCAACCTATTTTTCTCCATAGTTAACTCTTCAAGAGTTTCAACTATGGTAGGTATACCTTCTCTATGAAGAATTGGGTCTAAGCCCATTAACAAATTGATAGAAATGCTCTATTTTAATTTGTTTTTCACGGAGTTCCACTATCTTGGGAGCAATGTCATTTTGGCTCTAGAAGAGCCAATTCATCCCAAAGAAGAGAGTGTAATAACCTGGGAAAAAAAATTAACCTTGGATTTGGATCGGACCCTGACCCAACTGAGGCACCGCCTCTGTTACCTCTTAAAGGATAACGAGGCCGAAGGGGGGGGGGGAGGTTCTCGAAACCCCCTTCCACCCCGACTCTCTTGTCTCTCTCGCCTCCTCGTCTCTCCAGACTCCCATCTCTCTCCTCTGCGTTGCCGAGCACCGCCACCGACATCGGCGACCTCCCGTCTCCGATGAGCTCCTCTCCGACAGCCTCCCCATGTACGCACCATCGCCCCTCTCCTCCCCTTTTTCTCCTCTTTCGTTTGTCTCTCTCTCTCTTTCCCCCTCGTTTCTCCGTTACGCCGGGAGGGGGGGCAAGCCACCTCTCTGCTGCCCTAGATTGCAGGGGAGGGGCAAAGCCCCCTCCATGCGACCCCCTCCCTGTGTCGTGCAGGGTAAGGGAGGGGCCGATTCCCCTCCCGGTGCCCTTTGGTTGCAAGGGTGGGGCCGAGCCCCCCTCTCTGCATCTCCGTACGGCAGGGGAGGGGCTGAGCCTCCTCCCTGCCTCATGTTCCTCTAAGAAACCAACAGGGCCCTTTGGTCCCTGTCTCGTTTCCCTGTTAAGCAAATCGACAGGGGTCTTTGGCCCCTGCCTCCTCTCCCAAAAGCCGCAGGGGGGCTGTTGGCCCTTGCGCCTCTCTTTCTCTTTGCTCATTTTCCTGGCAGGGGCCATCGACCCCTGCCCTTTTTTGCTATTCCAGCAGGGGCCGAAGGCCCTTGCCCTTTTTGCTTGCCAGCAGGGGCCGATGGCCCCCTGCCCTTTATGCACGAGTCTATACCCTTGGCCGACAGTACCGGGTAAATTTCGGAAACTACATCATGATGGGAATAGATCATTGCAATGGTTGGTCTTCAACGAGAGATTTCTAGTAAGCGTGAGTCATCAGCTCGCGTTGACTACGTCCCTGCCCCTTTATCTTTTCCAGCAGGGGCCGATGACCCCTTGCCCTTTATACCTTTCCAGCAGGGGCCGATGACCCTCTGCCCTTTGTACCTTTCCAGCAGGGGCCGAAGGCCCCTGCCTTTTTAAATAACCAGCGGGGGTCGATGCCTCCTGCACCTGTTCTTTTGGCGGAAAGAGTCGTTCGACGCTGCCCCAGCCTTATGTATTGGAGAAGTCGAGTCTTCTCCTTGTTTTTACTTTTGTCTTGATTGCATGTTAATATTGCATATTTGCAGTTACGACGGATTCCGCTCGCGCTCTGCAACCAGAGCCGTCAATCGTTTACACCCGCAGACGCCAACAAGCTTGCAACTCTCCGAGGTAGGGGAAGATTGCATGAAAGACTTGGACAATCGAATTAAGTTCAACTAACTAAAAATGACCATTAAATAAATATATATATATATATATAAATATATATATATATAAATATATATATATATATTTATTTATTTATTTATTTATACGAGTATGCACTTAACTCAAGGACATGGTTTCGCGATCCTTGCCCTTTACTTTTTGTCGTGTCTTTTACCTTCTGTCAGTCTTTACTTGCCGTCATGCATCATGCCGAGGTTTTGCGTTGCACTTCTGCTTACCGTCGTTACCTTGCCGTCGCGCTTTGCGCCTAGGCTCTTGCTTTTGCATATGTGTTGTTATTGCCTTGCTATTGCAGATGACATGCAGGTTCGTATGCCTTAAAGGCATCCTCGTGGAGGATGCAAGGGGCATTCACCACTCTCTCTCTTGCGACGAGAGTTGAGTTGGGAGCTAGCGTTACATTCTCGTCTAAGGAGAGGGATACCTCGCAAGGATCCTGACTCTTCAAGTACGCAGTCCTGTAGACGAGTTGGGGTTCGAGCGAACTTCTTAGCAGGGGTTCTATTGAGAAACCTGTATCCCGTCTATCGAGGCCAGTATTGAGTCATGCGAGGCATGTAGATACCCCGATAGCAGATGAGATTCTAGAAAATCGCATACATAATATTGGCACAAGCTACTGGCTGTTTCACAAGATAAAGAATGTCAAAAGTAAAGTTGATAAACATTACATCTTTGTGAAACACTCCTGTTGAGGCTTCTATTGAGGCGTTATACCCCATTCATCCTAGAGTACTTGTAGTCATGCACTACACGCTAGTACTGCGATGATCGGATGAGACGGTCATGCGACCTCGAATAATGCTAAATGCACAATGTTGTAATCACTTAAATTGTGACTGATTCGCCTTCACATGCAAAAGATGCTCGAGTGGTTTAAAGACCACAGCATAGAATGGGTCGTTAGTTAAGCAATCCTTAACGCACCCATTCGCTTCTTGTTGTCTGTCAAGGGAGAGGACAGAGCAGTACAAAACTCCAATGGACAGGTTGTTAACAATCACCCCACGGACAATGAGCCGGCCTCCCCAGTCATTGGAGTTAGGGGAAAGGGGCTACAATAGTTAGCTCAACACTTCTGCAGAAGTTGGATTCATCCGTGGCACTGCTTATCAGCCTTTGGAGAATCCTCTCTCGGCTAAAGCCACAGGAGCGGACTCAACTAGCTATTCGGGTTATTGAAAATACATAGAATAACAGACGCCCAAACTAGTCTCAGTTGTTTCTACGTTTTGCCTGCGCGTACCCGCAAGTCAGTAATATCGAAACATAAAGTCTGTTCACACTGGTTGTTGTCGTGAGATTCGCTTACACTACTTATTCGCTTGCACTATTTATTCATTTGCACTACCACGCTTGCACTACTTATTCGTTTGCACTACTGTGCTTGCACTACTTATTTGTTTGCACTACCGCGCTTGCACTACTTATTCGTTTGCACTACTTATTCGCTTGCACTACTTACTCACTTGCACTATTTACCTGCTTGCACTGCTTACCTGTTTAACTGCATATCTGTTTTAAACTGCGTAACCTGTTGAATTAAATGTACATAATTCAGTTTTCTGTAGTCTCTATTGTGCACCTACTAGTTTTTCGCGAAACTAACCCATTCTATGGGTACACGTGATGATTAAGTACACCACGGGCGATGGCAAGATGACTCCAAGACTTTCTTCTTCCTGCTCTTAGCTCGCGTCCTCGACGTTTGGGGGTTTTGTAACGGATTTTCCTTGGGATATCTGAATTTTGTACTATTTGGAGAACTTCTTAAATGAAAGTGGCTTTTCCAAGTGTTTGCAAGTAGCATGGGTTGTGCGCTTTGGTTCTTTTAGCTAACACGCCAAAAGTTGTCAGCTTGCCTTTCTGAAATTAACAAAAGAATAGTCTTCTGCTGATTTCATAAACCATCTCTGAAATAAAGAGATTTCTTTTTAGTCTCTTGTCTGTTTTTCTGAAAGGTTTGCGAGTTAGAAATTTTGGGGCGTTACAGAGAGAGATTGTAATATTCCCTAATGCTCATCTCTTTTTGGGTCATAGTTCTCACTTTATTTTGCACATTGCATATGTGAGCAAATATTCTTAAGACTATACATATCTTTAAGATACTTTCATGCATTACTAGTAAAGTCAAATTTTGCTAAGATAGAGCACTTGTTGGCAACACTATTGATGAAGAGGTTGGCCGACCATGCTTATCCCAGCAACAATCTTCTAAATGTCCAGATTTTCTACAGAATGTACATTGAAGTTTTCCTCTGCCTCCCATACCTTGTCCACGACCTCGTCCTCTGATATTCTGAATATTTCCACGCCCATAAACAGATGAGACAACTAGAGCAGATGACTGGGTCACAGGCTGAGATTGTGGAAGAGAGATCGCAAGTCTACTCAGACGATTGTATGCATCAACTAGAGTAGGTACATCTGATCCAGTCAACATTTGGACTTTTGCAACAGAGAATTCTGAAGATAAACCTGTAAGAAACCGAGCAACCATAGTCTGTTCTTGATGATCCTTTTGCTTCGAACAACAAAGAGGCCTGTGAGCATTGAGTCTTTCAAACGCAGCTTTGACGGAGGCATAGTATTGGGCCAAGGTTTGATCTCCCTGCTGTAAATTATATATCTTCTGTTCGACTTGCAGGATACGACTCACATTAGTCTCTTGTAAGTACGTATCTCGAAGATTGTCCCACATCTGTTTGGCTGTATTATAGTAAATTAAACCATCTGCAATATGGGTTTCGACACTATTCATGATCCATGACATAACTATGTCATTATCTTCATCCCAAGTAACGTATTTTCCCACCTTTTCATTGGGTTCGTCTTCCAACAAAATATGTTTTCTACGATGTCCAGATACTGACATCATAAAAGTTCTGGACCACCTGGCATAGTTAGTTTCATTCAACCTTACAGAAGAGTCGTACGAGAAGGGATTTGCAAAAGTCTTATACTTCCCAATATGTTCAGTTTTGGAATCACATTTCGAAGTTTCACCCATACTGAATATTTAATTCTATTTCAGCTGCCAAAAAAATTCAGATCCACTCACTTGAACAACAAGTTTTATAATCACACGTCAGGCAAGTCTACGACTACACAGTTTGCCACACCGAAAAAAAAATCTTGACGGGCTGCAAGCGACACAGAAAATGGCGTGTTTTACAATCACACATCAGCCAATACTACGACCAGCAGTTGTACTCAACACAGAATCCCACGACAGTAGATAAAAACTTCCCACAAACAGACTATTTTTCCACACAGCAGGGAATCACGCCTGCTACTTCCACGACAAAAACACAATTGATACTAACATGTTGCTTTCACAACACACATGTTAAAAAAAAATCACGACACAACAGAGAATCACGACTGCCGATATTCATATTCTGAAATCGAACAACCAAATAAGATTTGAGAAGAACTCGGCACCCAAATTCACGACCAACGATAATATACACACGCAGAAAATAAAAATCACGACAGCTGCTGCTCCCAGACATATAAATCACGACAGCCAAAAAGAATTTCGTTTCTTTAGGGCACCATTAAAAAAACAGTCATATCCCGATCACAAAAATAGCACAGGAAATGAGATTGCCGCTGCTCCCAAACACAAAAATCACGGCAGTTGCTCAAGGGTTACGGCTGTCAGACACAGGAATCACGACAGCAAAAAAAAAATCCCACAACTCAAGGGTTACAACCAGTGTTTTAAAATTCGCTGAGTCAACTCGGTTGACTCGGCCTGACTCGGGCGAGTTTTGAGATGTTTGAAATTTGTTTTTTGAGTTTCAAATTACAGTTTCGAAATATATAAGTACATATATTTTAACAAGGGTTACCCCCAGATTTTGTATAAAAAAGAAAATAAAAATCATTTAAAGATAAAAAAGCATTTAAATCCATAAAATAAAATCGCCATGTTGTTCGAACTACTGTTCACCCTGTGTTATCAACTTATTCTAGCAAAATATTTTAAAGAAATGATTCTCACTATATATGGCGGGTCAACTGTGCCTATGGGAAGTCACATTTAGGTTTCATCATCCATTTGTTATGTGAACAAGCATTGTACATATTCAAATATTAGTAGTCTTTTTATAGTTGTGCCATTAATATATTTCCTGCATAGTTTTATACATGAGAAAATTGCTTATTTATGTTGATATTGGGCATTCTGTAAACTTTCAATATGCACATATATCCTTGTTTTACATTTATGGATTTGTTAGAGAGGGAATTAAAACTTTTAAAACAAGCTAGCATATATGATTGGCCATTTTAGGAACCTTAGGTAGTAGAAGACTGAACTCATGGTGACCAAATCCTCTAATTCAAGTCATGAATTAGTCAAAGTGCTTGTATAGATATCAAATTCAATTATTCAAGCAAACCTCTATAGCTCTTTGCAGTTGTTTTTATATTCTTACAGACATTTGGAGACTATGTTTACTCAAAAACAT
Organism: Nuphar pumila; assembly: GCF_984573655.1. Classification (NCBI taxonomy): domain Eukaryota; kingdom Viridiplantae; phylum Streptophyta; class Magnoliopsida; order Nymphaeales; family Nymphaeaceae; genus Nuphar; species Nuphar pumila. The sequence goes on along the minus strand of NC_143260.1, from coordinate 98,817,626 downwards.
GGTTTCAGACAAATTATATATTGTTTTTCTTTTAAAATCAAAAGTTAACAAAACCCGGTCACGAGTCGAGTTCCGAGTCACAGGTTTTAAAACCTTGGTTACAGCAAGAGATCACCTGAAGACACGCATCCACCGTGTCCCTTAGATCTGATGACAGATCTGGGTCATGACCTTAGTCAGACACCAGATCTGTTATCAGATCTTACGCAAAAAAAAAATGACTGTGCACACCTGGTTCCAACTTTTCTTTTCGTTGGTGTAGATCAATCACGATCAATCACGCTCCCGAGATCAATGGCTTTGATACCATGTAGAAGTTTAGATGAGATGCGTAGGAACCTAGGCAGAGAGAGAGAGAGAGAGAGAGAGAGAGAGACGACTGTGAAATAAGATAACACATTAAGTTTGATTAGGACTAATCTCTATGTTAAATAGAGAGAGGCCAAAGAAAGAAATTACACACAAGTCCCTCATTAAACTTAAATATCAAATAACCTCTAGTCTAGGAAAACTTAAACTTAAAAACCTCTTAATCTCAACAATAATCCTTAAAAATTACAGGTTTTACAATTTCCTTGTGGTAGAAGTAGATATGTCTAAAAATTGTGACCTTGTCTTGATACAACATAAGTATACTATGGATATGCTTGCTAAAATGGGTATGAAAGATTGTAATCATGTATCCACACCATGTCGTATAGGAGAGTTGTATGGTGATCCAACTGAATATAGAAGTATAGTGGGTATGTTTCAATACTTTATACTAGGCCAAATATAGTATATGTTGTGAACCAAGTGTCTCAATTCATGCATGAAGGGTCAATCATATAGAGGCAACAAAGAGGATACTAAGGTATTTGAAGGGTGCAATAGGAAAAGATCACAAGGAGAAAATATGTTAATGTTAATGGCATATTCTGATGCTGATTGGGTAGGAGATCCAGATGAAAGAACTATTTTCAGCTATTGTGTTTACATTAATAGAAATTTGATATCTTGGATTAGTCGGAAACAACGAGTTGTTGCTAGGTCAAGTAGTGACGCAGAATACGGGGTTATGACAACTACATCAGAATTGAGTTGGATAAGATATCTTTTGATTGATCTAGGAGAAAGAATACCAAGGTTGATACTATTTTGTGACAATCAAAGTACTCTTCGAATATCATTAAATCTAATTCAATATGGTAGAACCAAGCACATTGAAATCAATAACATTTCATTAGGCAAAAAATTGAAGATGGAGAATTATAAGCAAAATTTCTGGGAATGGAGAATCAAATAGTTGAGTTGTTCATAAAAAGCCTTACAATGCAAAGATTCTAGTATCTTAAGAACAAGTTGCTTATGGTGAAAACCTATGTCACATGGGTGCGGGTGCGGCGCAATTTTAAAAATTTTGGACACGGGGACTCGGCTATATATATAGATATTTTTTAAAATATATATATATATATATATATATATATATATATATATATATATAATATATCCAGTGTGTGCATATATGTGGATATTGTCCTCTAAAGTTTGACACCAGCATTAGTGTTTTTACAAACTTTGCAAATTGTACTTTTGCCCCAAAATTTTTTTTTGGGAGCTTATGTTTGAGACTCATGCTATATATATATATATATTTTTTTTTAAAAACATATAAAAAGATCATTTTTTTTTTGTTTTTTGCCCTAAAAATGAACATTTTTGGACTCAGTCAATGTTGACTGAGTCCAAAACAAGGACGGACTCGGCCTCGACTCGTTGACCGAGTCTGACTCGGCGTTGACCGAGTCTGACTCGGCGTTGACCGAGTCCGAGCAGTGTCCGAAGCCGCACCCATGTCGGGGCGTGTCGAGTCGGGTGCGGCGCCTCCCTAACCGAGTCCGTGTGACAGGTGAAAACCATGTACAACTTGAGGAGAGGCTATTGTGATGTGATTGGGTCTAGATCTGGATCAGATCTAGATCCAAATCCAATATATTTAAGCATGGGTCAATTTGTATATTCTCATGTGTATTTAATTATTCTGTTATGATTTCTTTATTACTCCTATAAGTTATGTTTTCTTTTTTTGTATTCATGGGGGTACTGACTTGATGATTGATATAAGGCAGAAGGAAGACCCACATGTTCCCACATTGAGAAACGTGTATTCAGGAAACTGTCCAGACTATTATCTTCTTCTTCTTCTCTGCAGCATCTCTAAAACAACAATAAGATACCAAAATCTATTAATATTCTGTGGTAGGTATCTACTGAAAGTAAAGATTTCAATTTAAATTGTAATGGGGCAATAAGGCTATGCCAAAGTGCTTGCTGCCGTTGGCTTTAATCCAGGATGCTATTAGTTCCTAGCATGGGAAAGTATTTGGTACCCTCGTAGGTAAGCTACCCCCTAGTTGGAACTCCCTGTGGGAGGTTGTTGTGACCAAATCTAACCCCATGAATGTGTTCAACATGGTCAAAATGATAGGAATCAACTCTTGGATCATTTTTTTCGAAGTAAAAATATGATCTTATTAGGGTTGAAAACTTGGTGCACTGTGGGCCACTGAGCTTTCAACCCCAGCTAAATCTTACATACACGTTGAAGTAACATGATCCAAGCACCAATTTCTACTAACCCAAACATGTAGATCACATCTGGAGTGTTAGATGTGCAAAAAGTATTAAAAAATTAAAAATATTACGGTTCTTCGCTATGGGGTTCCTTACCCATGAGTATAGCAAACATTAACCCTTCTTTAATTGTTCTCATTCTCAGCACTCTTTGTCCTTATTTCATTCATTCAAATGATGGGCTTCCTTCATGTAAAACTGAAAATTATTACTACTTCAATGTGTTTTTGAGCAATTTGATTGATGGATGGCTCTGGAATTTCTGTCACTGATTTTTCTTTTGACTCTGGTTACCAGGACCTCCATCCCTAGCAAATGGACCTAACAAGTTTGAGTCTGTCTTCAAGGTCTCAACGAAGACATTTAACTACATATGTTCCCTTGTGAGAGAAGATCTAATGGCCAAACATTCAGGCTTCACTAGCTTAGATGGCAGATTGCTCTCTGTAAAGGATCAAGTAGCAATTGCACTGAGAAGGCTAAGTTCAGGGGGGTCTTTACTAACCGTTGGGGACTTTTTTGGTGTTCGTCTGTAGTTTCCCAAGTGACCTGGCGCTTTGTAGAAGCCATGGAAGAGAGAGGTCTCCATCACCTCAGATGGCCAAATCCCAACGAGATGAACATCATAAAGGCTAAGTTTTTAAAAATCCGTGGAATCCCCAACTGTTGTGGTGCCATAGACACCACCCACATTGTAATGAGTCTGCCTTCAGTGGAAGCATCAAAGGTGTGGTATGATCATGAGGAGAACTACAGCATGGTCTTGCAGGCAATCGTAGACCCAGAGATGAGATTCAGAGATATTGTAACCGGTTGGCCAGGTAGCGTGAATGATTCCAATGTACTCAAAAGCTCTGGCTTCTTCAAACTGTGTGAGAAAGGTAAGCGGCTGAATGGGATGAAGATAGAGCTGCCAGAAGGATTCCATGTGAGAGAATACATTGTTGGTGATATGGGCTTTCCGCTACTGCCCTGGCTTGTCACTCCTTATCCAGGTAAGGACCTCTCAGTCTGCACAACTGAGTTTAACAGGAGGCATTATGCTACCAGAATGGTTGCACAGAGGGCATTGGCAAGGCTGAAGGAGATGTGGAAGATAGTCCAAGGAGTAATGTGGAGACCAGACAAACACAAACTACCAAGAATAATTCTTGTTTGCTGCTTGCTTCACAACATCATAATTGACATGGAGGATGAAGTGCAAGATGAGCTCCCTCTGTCCCACCACCATGACACTGGGTACATGCAACAATTCTGCCACACTGTGGATAAAAGTGCATTCATCCTGAGGGACAAGCTTTCTCGGTATCTATCAGATGGATTGCCTCCTTGACAACTTGAACTCTTATCAGGCTTTAGGTAATTGAGATGTTTTCCCTTTTAACATTGTTAGTTGAGATTTTGTTGGTTTCACTGGGAATATGAAATTCTGAGCTTGTATAAAATTTGTCGACATGTTGGCACTTAAAAAGGTGCACTCTGATATTAAGATGCTTTGTCTAAGTTATGAACGCAAAGTCATAATTCTCATTGATGCAAAATTACTATGGCAATTTCGTTTCATATCCAGTGGTCTTTTCTTGTTTGAGATGAGAGTGACTTGCAGCACCTGAGGGTAAGATTGGTTGAGTTGATTCTATGCAAGCCAACTGAGTGAAGAGAAGCTATTTTACCGACAAGCTTTTTCATACATATATATATATATATATACACACACACAAAGAGAGAGGCATCCTATCATGTCTGCTGCTATGGCTTTTAGGTAGCTATGGTAACCATCGTTTTTTGTATGCCTTTGGCTCATGGAATTGAACTTTTTTGTTTTGATCCAAGGCAATGGCGTTCCTGTGGCACACATTCTTCAGTTAGGGCCATAAATACACCTGCTTAGCTTCTTTTGTGGAATATGTGTTCCCTGTTGCATATAATTCGCTATGCAAATTTCTCGGTTACACGGAATGAAGTTCCAATTTCCCAAACCAAAAAGTGTCTGCATATACAGAAGCCAAAGAAGGCATATGTTTCCAAGTAAAAATTCAAAGCGCAGTGGCAGGTTTCATAGTTCTTCAAGCTATTTGTGGACATAGAAATTGTATCTAAAGTGAAAAAGATTATGAAACATGCTCCTCAATAAGGTTAGCTAGTAGTTTGGTTGCTGGAATTGCTAGACCTCGTAGTTTCATAAAATGTGGAAAATATAAAGGGGCATATATATATATATATATATATATATATATATATATATATATATATATATATATATATATATATATATATATATATATATATATATATATATATATATATATATATATATATATATGAAAAGGGGGCTGGTCCTACCTTTTTTTTCATTGGGTCCCGTTAGGACCTTCCAAAAAGCGTACTTTAAAATAATTTTTGCTTGATCTTTACCATTAGATGTGTTTACCATTGTTTACTCAATAGGAAGCATGCATTTGATGAAGAAGTTTTATGCTTATATGTGTATTTTAAAGAGGTAAAAAACATCAACAGTGGATATTATACTAAAACTTGATGAAATATTTACATTTTTACATCGAATTAATTTGAAAGAAAGCTTGTTTCTTAGTAAAAAAGCAATGATAAACACATCTAACGGTTCAGATCGAACAAAAAATACTTCAAAGTACAATTTTTAGGAGGTCCTAATGGGACCTAACAAATAAAGGGGTAATATATATATATATATATATATATATATATATATATATATATATATATATATATATATATATATATATTAGAAATCACTCTTCAAAAAAATTCAATTTTTTGCAAATCAAATGTTATGGATGTGATCTACATGGTTTGTTTAGTAGGAAACTTGTTTTGAATCATGTGATTATGACAAGTACTTAGGTTTTTAAAGGATCCAAAAATCAACCACCCACAATGTGCCAAAATTTCATAACTCAAAAGATGATATTTTTACATCATAAAAGCATGGTCCAATGCTTGATCCTTAGCAAACAACACATCTGTGGTTAGATTGAGTCGATACAACTTGCTCCAATGATTTCCAGCTCATTAGTTCCTTACCCTCATTAGTAGCAAATATTTTTCACACATAATATATATATATATATATATATATATATATATATATATATATATATATATATATATATATATATATATATATATATATATATATATATATATATATATATATATATATATATGACTAGGGTGTATCTTCATACAACCAAAAAGTCCGACCAAAATCGAAAAGATTTTTGCGCTGCTGATCACGCGCGTGATCAGCGGTGCAAATGTTTTTCGTGTTTACACTATTTAGAGGTGGTCCAAAACCGCCACTAAAAGTGAATTTTTTGAAAAAAAATTGACATGCAGTGCAAGGCTGCGCATCCGAGCTCGTCTAACACCTGGGGTGTCTGACTATATGTTGTATCCATCCAAAAGTCGGTTCCCACTAAACAAAACTTATAGATCACATCTTAAAACTATGATTTTTGAAGGGTCCTAATGAGACCCAAGGAACACATTACTCTCTCTATAAATATATATATATATATATATATATATATATATATATATATATATATATATATATATATATATATATATATATATATATATATATATATATATATATATATATATAGGACAGGGTTTTATGGTTCTTGCATTAAAGTTATTTATATTTTAATGCTTACAAAAAAAAATATTTACCCTTAAAAGTATATATCTCTGCATGTGCATGCATGTCTAGGGATGTCAATGGATCGGATTTGCATCCAATCCAATTAATAATTCGGATCATATTCTGTTTGGGATTTTCCTATCCGAATCCAGCAGATACCCAAATCCGACAGAAATCCTAATCCAACTACATGTAGAAATTTGGATTTGGTTCTATCTTTTTTTTTTCCTCTGAATCTACATCCGATTGTGTCGTAGTTAGTAAAGGCTACAGCCGAACCGAATCCAAAACGTTTACTTTCCTATGTGTGCGTGTGTAGTTTTTCTTATTACTAAAGAGTTATCTGAGTTTAAAAAAGAAAATCGAATGTAGGTCCATATCCATCCAGGTTTTCCATGCCTAGGCTTATTTGAGTTTAGACACCCAGGCAGTTGCATATCGTAAGAACCATATCTAGCCCATTTTTCAAGTGGGCTTGAAGTTAGGCTGATGCCTGGCCTGGTGATATGAATTTAGATATGGGCTAGAAAAGGGCTTTGACTAGGGCCGATTACCTGGTCTATAGAACCTTGATTAGGTTCAACCGGAACCATATTGTTTCATTACTCAGATATGGTTTTCAGGAATCTCAAAAGCAAATATACAAGAACCTTATCAAAGAACGGAGTCAAACTCCCCTTAACTAATTTGGACTGAGTCAATCTGGACAAGGGGTAGGTCTGGTAAGCGAGCCAAACGAACTGAATAGAGCGTGTGTTCAAGCTTGACTAGTTTTTGTGGTGAGCTGAGCTGAGCTTGAGTACATAACAAACCCAAGTTAAACAAGCTGAGTTTGAGTTGGCTCGTTTGTGATATATATATATATATATATATATATATATATATAATTAAAAACAATAAATTATGGTCCATAAACCTACTGACCCAAGCTCAAACTGGCTCATTTACAAAAGCAATACATTGTTTTAAGACTAATTGACTGTGCTGTATGCACAAAATGACACATTTTGCGCAAATGCCTCAAAATTTATGTTATTCTCCCCACGTCCAAAATTGTAAATACCCAACTTCGTTAGGACCTTTTTACCCTTCACATATGCAAAAAGATGGAGTTTTGCGATATATCATGTCACTCTTAAGCTAGTGCAACCTCCCACTTAAATGTACAATCACACATTTTCTTATGTGAACCTCCTGAAACTCACATAAATTTATTTGAAAACATCCGGTTAAACTAAACATCACAAATAACTTACCTAAGTCACATATATAATATGAGCATCACATAAATTTATTTACGATTAGGCTGAAACCTCTAACATTGCAAATATCCTACTCAATCCGCATATATCTCACAAAGTTTGCATAAAAATATATGTGAACCTCTAGTTAAATAGAATGTCGCAACCGCGCAAATATCCTACTTAAATATTTATGAAATGATGACATATATGCAGATTTTTTGACAAATATGTTGAAACATCACCAATGTTTGGCATGAATATTGTGTGAAATTCGTTATTTATTGTGGAGTTTGTGTAATAAATGCAACTCTTTGATACTATAAAAATAGATTAAGCGCACCTCAGGGCTATTTTCACATAAACTAGGGTTCTTTGTGGTCCCCAGTTTGCTTCCTTTCGGTCACTTTACAACTTTTTGATGACTTTTTTCGACAACCATTTTCAGCAACTATTTTCAATGATTCATAAGCGACATTCCATCACGACTAAACCATCAACAACATTTTTTTGGTAAGTACATCTTATTTTCGATGGTTCCCAACAAGTTATCTTTGCATGTTCAATTGCCTATTCCATTTGTTTGTATGCCTTATAAATTCAATTTGTTTGCGTAGCTTGTATTATAAGCATGATTAGGGAACACTCTTTGATTAGGGGACCTATTCATCCTTGCAAATAGTTTATTTATTTTTTGCAATGCTTTTTTAATATTCCTTATCTTGTTATTGTAGAAAATCATATTGAGAAGACAATGTTGGTGTGGTCTACACCCAAATCATCTTCTAGTGTTGGAGCACAACAAAAGTCAACAAAGAATTATGAACTAGGGCATTCTCATTATTTGCAAGCATGAATTATTGTTCACAAGTGGATAAAAAAGGAGCCATATCCAAAGCCAAAAATCTGAGTGTCCAACATTTTTCATAAAAAATGCACCATCAATAAATATAGAAAGTTGTGCTAAACATCAATCAACAAAAACCTTTAATGTCAGCTAAACAACAACTATAAATTTCAAAGTGGTCCATGTCTAAGACATGTGTAAAAAAGTTGAACAGTTTGTAGGCACATTTTTTGTCACCTATCTCAGAAGCATCTAAGGAGGTGGAGGGTGACTCAATGGTAATTTGTAGTAACCCATTGGTTTGCACTGAAGTTATTGTTAACCTCAATGAGATGTGGCCACCTTAGTGGCAGTGGCGAGATGAAGATGGAGAGGGCGGATGTAGTACCTCACCAAGGGGACGATGTGAACCCTAAGGTTGAGGTTAATGTACACTCTCCTCAAGAAGTGGATTTGAGTGAGGGTCATGTGGCTGGATCAGATGTGAACTCTAAGGCTGAGATTAATGTGGACCTTTCTCAGGAGTCCAAGGTTGATGTTGCAAAGGAAGGAGTGCAAGCTTTGAGGAAGAGGTCGCAGCGGGAAAGAAGGTCTGGTGCTCGTGGATTGGTATTTTGTTTGTTTGTTATTTTGTAATCATTATCAATTTTATATTCAATCATTGATTAAATTGTCACACACACACACACACACATATATATATATATATATATATGTGTGTGTGTGTGTGTTAAAAAGTATAAGTGTCTAATATGACTAATTGGATTATTCAATCATTTCAATTAATTGAATATTGCTACTACTGTCTATGGCCGCAATTGAGTAGTTGAATGTTGTTAAAGTTACTAGTATTTAATTTAACTAGTTTGAATTTTTAATTATTGGATTAGTTTGTCATGTTTATAGATTTAAGCAATGGAATGGAGAAGAGATGATTCCAATTTCACCATAGTAGGTTCTTTTATGCTCAAGTTAGGACCAGTAGAACCTACTAGGTCAGAGAGATGGTATTGGGTCAATACACAAGAACCAACCTCAACTCTACCATTATAGGGGTTTTGACCTTATTAGTTCTAATCATAATCTTGGATAAAGAAGGACGGTTAGCGTCAATGGCAAACTACCATGAAACTCTAGCCACGTCCTATGAAAATGAGTCCTAAGAGACTTCAGAACCAAGTACATGTGTTCTGATGTTAGGTTGTATCCAATGAAGTTTTAGCCCAGACCTCAATTCAGCACAATTTACTCTTCTGACTAGGGTAGGCTTGGGTTCAATCACATCTTGGGATGTATATGTATCCTAAACCTTACCTCCAGGCTGGTACCTAGCCCAACTTTCACCCATGCACAAATGATTGTATGGGTAAGTCGTGCTAAACTCATTTTGGTGGCTTCTAGACTTGGTTGACCCATTGGTTCTGGTGCAACCTCGCCCCATCCTAGGTTGGTATAGTCATGTTTTGGGCTGAACATGCAACCTAATCCCATCCATCTCAGGTCTATTCCCTTGGTGCCTTTTGGGTATCAACCCAGTGTCCAAGTAAATTAAATTTTTTTTGGTGTCTTCTGGGCTCACTCGATCCAGCCCGGGTTGGTCCTAGGTAGGATGGCCTCTTGCCTTATCCGAAACAAATCTTATAACGACTGGATAAATTCATTTTAGAATTTTTACATAACAAGATGTCTTTGGATCTTTGTCAGAATCTAATTTCAAACCCAACAAACTTCCATTTATAGGACATTGAAAAAGCTTGCTAAGTAGGGTAAACAGACGCTTATATCCAACCCAAAGAAGAAAAAAAGATACGAGTCAAAAACTTAAAAATAACTCTTGCATGGTTTTTGGGTGCACCCATTTTTCTAAAAAAGGTAGGATAAGTTTCGATATTGTATGTTTCTTTGTAACACAATATTTCAGCTTATCCCAATTTCTTAAATAAGGGTTGATCCTCAATTAATGATATCTTATATTCAAATCTATCTTGGAGAACATTTTAGCAGTCCTGAGTTGGTCGAACAGATCTTTAATCCTCGACAATGAATATTTATTCTTGATCGTCACTTGATTGAGCATCCTATAGTTAATGCACAATCACAAAGATTCATCTTTCTTCTTGACAAACAGAACAAAAGCACCCCACAACGAAACACTCGATCGGATAAAACCTTGCTCCAATAACTCTTCAAACTATCTCTTCAGCTCTGCTAACTCTACTAGTGCCATACAATGTGATGCTTTGGATACAGGGGTTGTACCAGACACCAAATCGATGAAAAACCCCACGTCTGTCGATGGCAGCAATCTTGACTAGTCTTCAGAAAACACATATGTGACTCATGATTCAAGGCAACCATGCTAGTAAGGAACATATGACCTCCACAATGCACGAACCTCAAAACCTTTAATGAAGAAATAACTCTCCCATCACTTGAAGGTTGAACCATGCAAAACTCCACTAAGGGTTTACCAGGTCTCTCCAATAAAACCTTATGCCCACGACATACAAAACTAACAAAGTCTCCGTAAAGCCAATCCATCCTGAGAACGACATCAAAGCTCATCATCTTAAAGAAGATAAGGTTAGCCGAAAATACTTGACCCTCAGTTAAAACATTAACTCTTGAAAGATGCAACACACAAAGTCTTCTCTCCTAATGGTGTGGTTATTGCAACACAACTATCCATCTCTTTGACACGCATGTCTAACATCTTAGCAAACTCACTCAACACAAACGAGTGGGCCACACCAGAATCAAATTGTACTCATGCATAATAATCGGTAATAGTCAGAGTACCTTTGATGACTTGGTGACTCGAGCCCACCTCATCAACTGTAGCTGCTCCTTTGATGAATGTCTGATTTAGAGGAAATTCGTAGTTTGCTCATGGGAAATAAAAACTCGTTTACAACCAAGTTGCATAAAATAAGAGTGGATTTGAAAACTTTTTCGCCAAACATGGGTCTTGCCATGGCTAGGCCCTGTATCCTCTTGTTAACCACGTCCATAGAGAGGAGTTTGGCATCAACCGTGATAGGGTTTCTATTGAAGCATCCAACTGACAAGTTTATTTTCTATTAGAGTATGTTTGGAAAAAGGAAATTATTTTCACACATGAAAGCATCACAAGTGAAAATGAATCATATTATTAGAATCATATGAATTAGCTCCGATACCATTTGGATGACACCCAAAACCAGGTTTCTAACCTGGCTTTGGGAGAAACCTGGTTATTGTTGAAAACACATTTAACCAAGGTTTTGGCATTGGCATGTTTGGATGCCAAAACCTTGGTTTTACTTAGCCCTCCCTCCCAAGGTTGCAAATTTGGTTTATCAGGGAAGGTTGCTCCTATCCCCAATCCCACCCTTGTCCATCACCCCTTCCTCAAGGCACTTTGAGTTTTTCTGACCGGTACCATTCAGTGGCTAGCCAAAAATGGCAGGAAATGTGTGTGTGTTTTAACTGACATTCCTGCCACCCATTGGTCGGGAAATGGCTGACCAATTTTCTTTTTTCCGATTTTGTTAGAAAAAAATTGGCCATCCATTTTTTGGCCAGCCACTGGCCAGGAAATGGCTGGCCTGGAGTTGCTAGTGCTGGGAGACACCAAGTCAGCTTTTTTCCAGTTGGTGGCTAGCTGACCAACAAATTTTTTTTCCTAAAACATGAGGGCTAGCCACTAACATGAAAATGATCGGCCTTAATTTTTGTGATTTTTTTTTGAGTGACCAAAAACCTAAAAACTAAGTTTTTTTTCACCCAAACTGCCTTTAAGGCTGGTTTTTGGCAAGCCAAGTTTGCCAAAAACCTGAGTTTTGGGTAAAGCCTGGCTTGCCAAAAACCAAGTCTGGACCCTTGGCATCCGAACAACCCCGAATATGTTTGCTTTGCACTATATGAAATGTGACAAGATTTAGTTTCTCATATTTACTTTTATACTATAAGTTGGATTTTTATCAATCGTATACCTTTTAAAATTAGATTTTTTTTTAGATCCAATATGTTGGATCAGTTATCATTAGTTATAATTTAAGATAAAATCTGAATTTAAATGTTTCTGAATGACTATTAGATCAAGTGTTGAATCCAAATCCCAATTCCAACTTAAAACCAATTAAGTTGAAATTTGAATTTGATCATTTTTCATATCCAACCTCTTTAACATCATGCAATTTCTGTGAAAATTGTAGAGCTGGTATTCCCTTCCCTCTCTTTCTCACAAAGGCCTCGTTTGTTTGGTTCCCATCTAAAGGAAAGACTTTACATGAGAATGGGCACGTATTTCTAAAAAGTTCTGCCAGCTCAGTCCATGTGAAAGCTTTTCGTAAGAGAGATGTATGAATGGATTTAAGTATAAAAAATGAAAGGTGGTAGAAAAAACTAGGGCCCACTTGTGCCACTTTCTCACCATGGTTTGATGTGTGTTTCATTCACGGTGGAAAAAGATTACATCTGGGTTTTCAGCTCATCCCTTTCCCATGTAAGTTGCATGAAACAATCAAGGTTAAAGAGCAAAACAAATATCAAATCATCATGGGAAAGTGCCATGCTAGCACAAAAGTGCCTCAGTTTTTTTCCCACCACCTACCATTTGTCTATGTATAAATCCTTCCATACCTCCTCCCATAAGAAAGTATTCTAATGGAAAGGCTGAGCAAAGAGGATTTTTTTTAAATCTTGTGTCCTTTCTCATGAAAGGCCCCTGCCTTCTACGGGCCCACTTGTTTATGCAACTTTCATGAAAAACTGTTGAGCTGGCAATTCTTTTATTTTTCTTTCCCACATTGAATGAAACAATTATCAAATCTCATTGGCCGAAAAATGCCATGTTGGTGCAAGTAGGCCCCAATTTTCCCACCACCTACAGCTTTCCATGTGTAAAACCTTTCATACCTCCCCTATGTGAAACATGAAAACATTCTCATAGAAAAGCTGAGCTGGCAAGATTTTTTAAAAATCCGTGTCCCTTCCCATGAAAGGCCTTTCACTTCCATGAGAATGAAACAAACCAGAGAGAGAGAGAGAGAGGATACGAAAATCCTCTTCACCAGATGTATTTTCCCATTGGCTTGGGACAATATATCCCGTGTTTTGGTTTGAATTCGTTGTTACATGAGAAAGTGTTCGTTTTTTATAAGAATAAGAAAATGATTCGCTTTTTAACTTTGCAGCCATGCCCTGAAGTGGGGACAATAGTGATGCTAAATGATGATGATATGACGTTTACTATGATCAAATGGTGATGTTGTTAACGGCAGAATTCTCTGATAGAGATAAAGATAGCATAAAAGTCAGTTTTTTTTTAATTAAATTTATTCTACATTCCTTCTAGCAGAAATCTTCTATTAGTCACTACAGCCCTCGTTGAGTAGTGAACTTCTCTATCAGACAAGGATTTTGATAGCTTAAACCCCAGCTGTCCCTGGCTTGACAATGGACTTCCAAAGACCAGGTTCGAAGGCCGGGTCTAAGATCTATGTTCGGACCTAGACATGAGCTAGTGCTTATGGCCCATCTCACTTGGTCAAGCTGGACTTGGTTGAACCAAGCAAAGGCCATATAGCACTATGGTTGTATGTATGTTGACTCAACCGAGTCCATGATCTAGAGAATGAGAATCCATGCCTTTTTTATGGCTGACTTAGCCAAGTCCATTCTCAATCCACTTGCGCTTCTCAACCAACCAATTATTTTAATCAACATAATGGAATATGCGTTTCCTATTATTGTCAAAGAACATCATGACCCATTTTGTCTCATCACTACCAATCCTTTTAGACCCCTCTTTGTTTGGACTATATCAACATAATAGAATATGGGGTACCTAGGTTCCAATCCCATGGGCATCACTCTCTGCGTAAGCCAAAGCTTAGCCACTCCGTGGGATCGAGGGTAATCAGCTGAGCCAGCGCGATTAAGTTTCTTCGTGGTTTCTCCGACGTGGTACGTCTCTTTGTTTGGACTATATCAATCAACTACCCCGTGTGACCCCAACAGCTGGGTCACACGGACACGTCGCTTGTCCTTGATGACCAGGTTGGACACGCTATGCTACATTGAGATGACCCAAATACGTACATCCATAATTTAAATATTTTTAGTAACTTTTAATAAAACTATATTTTTGTATATTAAAATATAAAATTGTTTTGTGAGTAAAAATTTTAAAAATCCGCAATTTCAAACTCGCTTGGTTCGACTTCGGCTGAGCAAGGCTTATCCTTACCCTCGTTAATGCAAGGGGCTGACACTCGTGGAAATGAAACCCTGACCACCCATTTAGTGGTCAGGGCTCCTTCTATTGCGCCAACTAAATCTCTGATTTCAAAGGTGGTTTTTTTCATCCTGGATAAAAAAGAAAAGAAAAGAGGAAATGCCTCAAGCAAATGGTAGTTAGGGTTGTCAACAGCCCTTGTTTACCTGAACCCGAACGGAACCAAAGTCTATAGGGTCCTGGTATGGTGATAAATAAGAAGACCAGATTAAGACCCAGGTTCGAGCCCGAATGTCTGATTAATACATGGACCCAAGTATAGTTTGTGAAGTTTTATACCAGATTCCGACCCCATTCCGATTAAGACCCACATTTTTTTAATATAAAAATGATAAAAATTTATGGTTTTATCGGGTATGGTCCGGGTTTGGTTCATGTAGTTCTTATCAGGTTCAGGTATGTTTTTTCTTATACTAGACCCGATACCATACCCGAAAATCTGGTTCAAGTGGTTTCTTCTAGGTCCGAACCAAACCCGACCCGTTGACACCCTTAGACATGGCTCATCAGCTTGTGGAAGGCATAAAAGGTAAGTAACTAACAAATGCTCCCCTACTTATGTTTAATGTTAAGAGTATGAAGAAAAGTATTACGGAGTTTTGCTGAGGAGAAGAACCAAAAGACTTTCCAAAATGTACTTGGGTCAGTGTTGGTTGCATCTTAAGAAACATGGATCAACTGGTACCATATCTACATTCAATCAGGCCTACGAAGTTAGACCCAAGGGGTTTGGCGTAGTGGGTTGGGACCTAGTCTGTTAAACGGTCAGTCTAGGTTCTAATCTCATGGTCATCATCACCTGAATAAGCCGAAGCTTGGCCCCTCCCTGGGGGACTAATTAAAAATAAAAAAAAGAACTAATAATATGTCTAGGCCTTGGTTTTTTTTGGTCTCAAGCTTGTGCTTCAGAGCATAGTCACAAATAACAGCCATTTTTTTAACAAACAACTGATATAATCTGAAAAAACAAGTATTCAAAACATCGCCTACTTTAAAAATAAGGGTTACTTAAAGTTAAGCCAAAGTGAGAGCATCATAGAATGGCCTGCCGAGAGCATCAGCTGCGGAGCATGGTGGATTGTTTAAGGGCTTTGAATTTATGCACTTTAATCTTAATTTTTTTTTCAACAAAAAAAAAACAAAATTAATTTTCAAATTTTATCATGATAATTTCCTTTGCCAAGAAAATCCCTATAACGAGATTTGTGACTGTTGTAGAATGCATGAATAGTTGCATTAGGCATGGTAAGTTTGCTCTCTTGAGAGGCCCAAAATTCTTTCAATTGACCTCTAGGAGTTGTGAGGTAAGTGATTACGCATTGAACTACTCAATTATAGGTTGGTTGTCTCATTGACTTGAAAACAAAGCTTGTTTGAAGCTACCCTCTTTAAAGAACAAAAGATTAGTAGTATTGAATTGGACAATAAGCATTTCCTATAGAGGAAGGTTTATCACTATCTCCTTGCTGTTTTTATGATTCTTCTGTTCCATCTTTCTTTATCATTCACACTCATATGGTTGACTTAGAACTTGTTGATTATGATATATAGTATAGATTAACAAATCTCTTGTGTAAAGCAAAAGGCTAACTTCTAATTATTTGAACAAGTTTGCACCAATATGCAATTGTTAAGAGAGAAGGTAGGGTCTAGTACAATTAACAGTACAAGTTTGTGGTGATAATTTTGAAATTAGTTTTTTATATGCCTCTTGTTAGAAGCTGCAAATTCTTAGTTGCTTTATGGTCAGAGATGTTTGTTCTAATCTCCACATAAAAAAAGCTGACTTCCTTAACAGTCAATGGTGCAATTAACAGCTGGTTTACTTAGAATATCTAGATTATGCTTCAATTAGACTAATTTAATTGCAATTAACTTACATGATTATTGCCTCATAGTGTCAATTTGCGATTACAGCATTGCATATGCCATCTTCTAACTTAAAAATCATTAGGTTGGAGGACTAGTCTGAGTCCCGCAAATCAAAGATCTATCATTTACATACATAAGAGTTTATCTAACATTAAACTACTAGTTGTGTTTAACATTAGCTATATTCAACTATATTAAAATGATTAAAATACCTTTAAAAAATGGATTTTTTGAAAATGCATTGTTACTTTTGTGAGCATTATAGGTATGAAATTTTTTTTAAATGCATTATTACTTTTGTGAGGGAAATGAAAAGTTGAACACCTTTTCCAAAAAAATAATTCTACGAACCTATCAAAGTTTTTTTCTTTGGATTTATAACCCAAATAAAACTGCACCCATGGGTTTAAAAAAATGTCATTCTTCTAAGGGTATCTTAGTTATTTTAGTAAGGCTAAATTTATCTAATGTATTTTAATGTTATATTAAACCTTTATATAAAAGCTACTTGCTTTGATGATATTTGCATGAGTGCAGCAGAATGAGATTGAAGGACGATTTCTAAGGTGTTAAGAAAAAATTATTCTTTTTTTTTGGACAAAGCCACCTTGTTCACCCGCGAGCTTAATGGTGTAAAAACCCTAAGTTCTCTTTGCCCATCAGAAGATGCACCAAACTACTACGATTACTTTAAATTTTAAGGTATAATAATTTAAAATATATCACACCAAGCGTAGTTTCATGTTCTAGGGTGCATAGGCAGGAATAAAAGATGGTATTTACCACATTTGATCTCTACATAATTTGTAGGATCATACTAAAAAATATCACCGATATTTTGAAAATATTTTAAGATCTTTCGCGGTATCTTGAAAGGCCATTATTTTCCGGTTAAAACCGCCGGAACCATATAAATTCACAAATAGCGCAAGCCTGACTGTTAATAGGTGAAGTGTGTGTCACTATAAGAAGGAGCTAATCTTTCTGTCTTGCTTTGTTGGTAAGCTAAGATCTCCGACTGTCCATGAATTGGAGATCTGACACAAACTTTAGCCCAAGCAGGAAAGCATACTTTTGGGTTTGGGCCACAATATGGGACCCGTTTGGTTAGACAATTTAGTGGATATGGGACCATAATAAATAAGCTCTTCTGGTTCTGGCGTAAGTGAACTGGGTCCGGATCAGAGCTTACCTCAGTGGCGTTGCTTTTATTTTAAGTGACAAGAACCTGATCTATCTATCTATCTATATATATATATCCAATCCTAACTTGTTTACCGCATCTATCTGCGGACATATCACTAGGGATGTCAACGGTCCGGGTTAGAGTTGGATATTTGACCGAATGGGGTTCCATTTAGTTCGATTCGGCTAAAGCAACATCAGAATAGTAACTGGATTTGGATTTGGTATATAGCATTACATCTGAATCCATAACAGAGTCTGAATGTGATGGCTATCCCAATCTGATTACTCATCCTGTTAGTTATTTAAGCTCGTTTGGATCTGGTTTCAGTATGAGATTTTCAATCTGAGTCTGAATCTGGTTGGGCAATGTCCAATTAGGCTGGACTCTGGAGCCCGTAATCCTTACATGCATACCGAATCTAATGTGCTCATATCTACATGGCACCATCTTATCAAGTAGGGGCGCAAACGGTCGGTTGGAGCTCTGACCTGGTTCTGAAATTCATCTGACCCATATTGCCAGATCCGTTTCACCATATCTGATTGAGGGTTGAATTCAGAACAAATAATACAAATAATGTCTGGTTCAAGCCTGATTTGGATTGGAATAGGTTAAATAAATAGGTTCATGGCTGGGCTGAAACCGGGCCTGATATACCATCCATTTTATTTAAATCACATAAAAACTATTATACTTTACCTATTTTCTGTGGATCCACCAGTATCAAAGGGGGTCAAATCTTTGGATCCAAAATGCTAACATGTGTTTCAAGTTGAATTTGGATCCAGATCTGGACATGCTCAATGAAAGTTAGATCCAGCACTGGGTCAATCTCACTCGATCCATTTGAAACCCTACTATCCGGGCATATCCGGTCCAAAAGAGTATATCGATTAACCCACATGCCCCAATTAGGATCTAACCGAGACCCATGTAAACTTCCCCACTGAAGAAGGATAAGAGTGCGACCCTTGCAATCTATGTCACAGGGACACACCATTTTGTTGGCGTGTTCCCATAACACAAGTGGACACGATCTGACAGGTAGACACTAACACTGTCATATACTGTTAATATTTTTTAATGATTTTAAGTATTATTTTAAAAAATGTCATTTTTAATATTAAAGTATTACAATTTATCTTTTAATGATTAAAAATTCAAAAATTATGTGTCCTCGTATCCTGTTTTTCAATTCTTTTTTTTAACTTACGCACCAAATCCGTGTCACGGGTCCTCGTGTCCACGTAGCCTGCAATTGGTCCTCGACAACAATAGTTATTGCATTAAACAATTTATCATAAAAAAAGGAGAAACTCAACAGATTAAGGACTGTCCAAAGCCCCACGGGAAGGTGTCATGTGATGGGATCCATGTTATGTTGATTTAGCTGTCCAATCAATGGTTAGGATTGGTCTTCATATTCTCATATGCATGCCAAATAATTTTAGCTGCATTAGTTTATATTCTGGTTTTATGTGGACTAATCGTGACCATCCAAATGCATCTGTTGGAGGACTAGGATCTTATAGCATCACATCTTGTAGGATAGAATCCTTTTCCCACCGAAGCAAGTTATATGTCCCCACCCCCCCCCCCCCCCCCCCCGAACAGGGCATCTCATACTCGGGGGTCCCAAAAAGCATCACATATTTAAGCTTGTGCGTCTCGTATCCCCATGTTTGTCAGCATTAATTAGCATTGAAGTTTGATGTGATTGCAAAGACTTAAGTACCTTCTCCTCCTTTGGTGCCAAAAAAAATAACGATTCTAGAAAAGGAATGATTGTAAAGACTTAAGTGCCCCAAAGATGATTATTTAAGACCCAGTCTCTGCACTGCAGGATTATTCGAGAAAGAAATCTCTCCTGGAGGAGGCCATGAACATCAACCCTCTCACTCTCTCTCTCCCTTCTTTTTCTGCTTCTATGCACATCTACATTGCTCCATCAAGCACCGACTGACCTGCACATTGATTGTTGTGGAGTCTGATTCAGAGTTTTTACCCTTACAGGAAGAGGGTTTGGGGACTCCTCCCAACGCGGGTAGCATCATTCAACTAAATGAGTTATGGATCCTGATTCAGAGTTTTTACCCTTACAGGAGAGTGGTCTCAGAGCTCTTCCCAGCGTGGGTAGCATCATTCAACTTGAAGAGTTGTGGAGCCTGATTCAGAGTTTTTACCCTTACAGAAGGGGGTATGAGGGTTCCTCCCAGCATGGGTAGCATCATTCAACTTGATGAGTTGTGGAGCTTGATTCAGAGTTTTTGCCCTTATAGGAGGAGGGTTAGGGGGCTCCTCCTAGCGTGGATAGCATCGTTCAACTTGATTCGTTGTGGAGCTTGATTCAGAGTTTTTGCCCTTACAGGAGTGGGGTTTGAGGGCTCCTCCCAGCGTGGGTAGCATCGTTCAACTTGATTCGTTGCGGAGCCTGATTTAGAGTTTTTGCCTTTACAGGAAGGGGATCCAGGGGCTCCCCCCCCCCCCGGCGCGGGTTCTGTTGGAGACCCAAAAATACTATAAATCGCTATAGTGATTTGCGGAATACACTACAAATCGTTGTTGAAAGGCTGAATAACACTATAATTTGTTGTGGGGCTCGTTGGAGACCCAAAAATACTACAAATCGCTGTAGGAAAGCCCGACAATACTACAAATCGTTGTTGGAAGGTCGGATAACACTATAAATCGTTGTGGGGCTCGTTGGAGACCCAAAAATACTATAAATCGATGTAGGAAGGCCCAACAATACTATAAATCATTGTTGGAAGACTGAACAACACTATAAATCACTGTGGGGCTCGTTGGAGACCCGACAACACTAAAAATCACTATAAGGGAGTCATTAAAAAAATCGTGGGAAAGAAACAGAAATAAAAAAATAGAAAAATCGTGGAAAGGGGTGTTACAAAAACCTCGAGCAAGAAACAACCGAAGGAAACATGAGCCCCACGATTAAACAAAACGCTTTATTGCTCTTTTTCCATAGTTAAAAGAGGTAAAGAAAATAAAAAAAATTATACAAGGCCCCAAAAAATTTTGGTCTGGGGGGCGATGCCCCCCGCCTGCTGACTGCGCAGCGGGACCCGCGTCGAGGGGGAGCCCCCAGACCCCCTTTCTGTAAGGGCAAAAACTCTAATCAGGCTCCACAACGAATCAAGTTGAACGATGCTACCCATGCTGGGAGGAGCCCCCAAACCCCCCTCCTGTAAAGGCAAAAACTCTGAATCAGACTCCACAATGAATCAAGTTGAACGATGCTACAGTTAGTGTGCAGGTCAGTCGGTGTTTGATGGAGCAATGCAGAATCGCCTGCTGGATGTGCACAGAAGTAGAAAGATAAGGGAGAAAGAGTGAGAGAGTTGATGTTCATGGCCTTCTCTAGGGGGAACTCTTTGCCTCCCTTGATTTCTTCTCTAGAGAGAGAGAGGGGGTTTTACAGTGTTTTACGGAGAAGGAAGAAGAAGAAGATGACGATGAAAAGTTCAAACAGACATTTTTTATGGCTCAGGTTCATTTCGCCGGATGACCATTGGATCGCCGACTCACCATCGAATCGTCGGCTCACCATCGTTTCGCCGGATCACCATCGGATCGTCGGCTAAGGTTCGTTTCGCTCTGTAGACTTTGAAGAGTCAACATCATCCTCGACTTTCTGGATGAAGGACATGTTTGTCCTTTTTTTGAACCGTTTGTTTTCCTTTTTTGAATGAAGGGCATTTTTATCATTTTCTCAAACTGTCGTTTTATGGCAAGAATAGCAAGAAAGGGTACTTAAGTCTTTGCAACCGAACCAGACTCCAATGCTGAGTGATGTCAACATACACGGGAATACGAGCCCCATGTGCTTATATACGTGGTGCTTTTTGGGACCCCCGAACACAGACGTGGGATTCAGTGAATCATCGGGGGTGAACATACACCACCCTCTCTTTTCCCACCAAACCGTGTTTAGTTCAAAAGCAAGATGGCCAAAGCTCACAATGGGGGCAGGCATGTTTCCACCTGCTCGGAAGCGAACCTCCCTCTCTTGCCCTTCCTCTTTTCTTCTACGCGTTTCTAGACTTCTATAGTTCTATATTAACGAAGAAAGCGAAAATATTTATCCAAAAAATAAAGAAATACTCATCTAGAAAAAGAAAGCAGAAAAATTAAAATAAAAAACACATCAATTTATTTTATTTTAATCAAAGCAGGCATAGCTATAGTATACAATGGTAGTTTTAGTTGAATTTTTGAATCACATGAGATTTTGAAAGTGAATTTCATTAGAAAAGTACTCAAACACAATTAAATATAAAAAAAATTTGGCACAAGATCTTTAAAACAACCTTAATAAAAAGTGAGTTGGCAGTGAGATTTAGAACATGAAATTTTGAAAGTGAATCTCTTTTGAACAGTAATTTTATTTTTCAAAAAACACAACTAAACGCACCTTAACATATCTTTTGAGAGATACAAAGATAGAGAAATTTAGCAAAACAATCCAGCCCCATTGAGGGTTGGTCTAGTGGGGTGAAGCCTTGGCTGCTAGACAGGCGAGGTCATATTCTCATCGGCATCACCCTCTGCCCAAGCTAATCCGTAGAGATGATGAGGAAGCTGCTGCTAAACCGTTATCGTTTAGCGTCAAAGTTCCTTCTTCCCTAAGTAAAAAATCTAATAAATGTCCAAAACCGCTTTTCTCACTCAAAAAGGGAAGCAGATCAGGTCATGCTGAAAATGAGGGTTTTCGCTCATGCTGACATCGTGGCCATCCGATTTGCATTTTAAAAATCTCAAAAGTCAACAAAACCACGTGGCATTCATCCAAAATGCAAACAGACGGCCACGATATCCGCATGAGCAAAAACGCTCATTTTCAGCATGACCTGATCAGCTTCCCTCAAAAAGGCAACAGACTCTTTTGTCAGTAACACGTTACAGTATATTTTAGAGAGAGAAAGAGAGAGAAACACGAAGTATCGTGTCGACACTTCTGCGACACCTGAGCTGACGTTTCTGTATAAATATAACCGCCCTCACCCACCCTCACATTCTCTCAATTCCTTCGAATTCCCCAACCAACCTCATGAAGCGCACAGCCAACCAGTTAGAGGAAGAGATGGAGCAAGTAGAGGAGACCGCCAAGTGTCTGCTCTTATTCTCACACGCTATCAGGGCCACCAGCAGCAGCAGCACGCTGCGTGACTACGAGTGCAAGACGTGCAACCGTCGCTTCCCGTCCTTCCAGGCGCTCGGCGGCCACCGAGCCAGCCACAAGAGACTGAGGTTCACGGACGAAGAGGACGAGCAGGCTCACAAGCCGAAGGACAAGCCCAGAGGCCACGAGTGCGCCGTCTGCGGCCTAGAGTTCTCCATCGGTCAAGCCCTCGGTGGCCACATGAGGCGCCACAGGAACGGCCATGAGCTCGTTCACCACGCACCCACATCTAAGAAACCAGTACATCATGATAAGAAGGTCCTCTCCTTGGACCTTAACTTGCCACCTATGGAGGATTACTCAGCCTGCGCTTGTGGTTGAAGATATATGGGACTTTTTCCTTATAGGTTGTGTTTAGCACAATGAAAACACTACTTGGATTCGATATTCATTTTTTTTCATATATACTTTTGTAGCAACTTTATAGAGTTGTTTGGACTTTGGATGTGTAATTAAAATTTTTGGAAACTTCTTTGTTTCTTTTTTTGGTGCTTTATAGAGAGAGAAATTAATTGTTGTGGGACGAGATGCAAATTTTATTAGGCAGGTGTCTTCCAAAAGTGTAATCTGCCTAGTGAGCATCTGTTTTGTAGCAATTTGTTGGATTGGGTTGTAAACATGGGAAAAAAATTGATGGTGTTTGTTGTTCTTTCTAGTTCTTTTTCACATGGTTATGGATGAGTGGTGTAAAAGTTGTTGATTTTTCCAAAGTTTTGTTTGTCATTAGCCCCAAACACAGGGTGATTACTAGTGGTGCAACTGCTTGTTGGGCAACACACGTTCTTTTTTATTCTTGGACAATTTATAGTAAGAAAGAGAGGAGATTTTTTCCAACCATGCACCCCAACTGCATGGGAGCAACACAGTTTTCTTTTGTTCCTGGATAATTTATAGTAAGAAGAAGAAGAAAAATTACAACCACTGCAACTGCATGTGGAGGAACACAAGTTTCCTTTTGTTCTTAGATAATTTACAGTAAGAAGAAGAAGAAGAAAATTTTCCAACCCCTGCAACTGTATTTGGGGCAACACAAGTTTCCTTTTGTTCTTAGATAATTTATGGTAATAAAAAGAAGAAAAATCTCCAACCCGTTTATTACCGTGGTGATATTCTGAATGAGACAGTTCATCCAAGTAACTTACACCGATTATTAATTTGATTCCTAACAATTAAGCACTTAACAGGTTTGCAAGCCCAAGCTTTAATGATTAAGCACTTAACAAGTTTGCAAGCACAAGCCTCAAACTATCAAACCATTCCATTTGTTGCCATATTCTAACACAACAGTGAATGGTGTTAGGATATTTCGTGTTAAGGACGATACAGAACACCACCAAAAATCATTTTTGTAGTTTTAGGAAATACTTATCAATGTTACACACAAGCTTCGTTATGTTGGTGCAACCATCTATCAGTTTAGGTTCTAGAAATCAATTTTTTTGTGAAGTCATGTGGAGGACTAGAAAGAACTGGTGTTGGTTAGGGGGTCACTTGGCGCAGGCATGAGATAGCACATGGCTATGTGAAACAGGTGTGAAACCCATAAATGGAGAAGTTGGCTCCAAAAGTGCTGATGGTTTCAGTTGGTTGTTGGAGTATTGAGGTGGCGGTTGCTAAAGCTATAGGTTGCAGCTGTAGGCTTGTAGCACTGCTAGAGGATTGTGGTGCAGCAGTGTGTTGGTGAAGTCTACTGAAAACAAATTTGAATTGACAGCCTCTAGAAAAATCATAAGAATTCTCTAGAAATCATCAGTTTCTGACTAAACTTTCACAGTTACTGTATGGAAAACAGAAGAAGAAAGGTTAAACAATGGGTAATTATGGCCTAGTAAGACATTGTGAGCCAAAGTATCAAAAAACCAGGCTGATGGTTACGTACTATGAGAAATACTATTGTGTTAGAATTCAAGGGCCAAAATCTGAAGCTTTTAAACAGCTAACCTTTGGCTTTCAACAACTTCACATGACAGTGACACCAAGATACAGTCAAGCCATATAGTTGAGCCATATAGTTATTGGAGCACTCTTTTCACAAAGTTTGTTAAAAACATAAAAGAATATATATATATATATATATAGAGAGAGAGAGAGAGAGAGTCACTAGAATATGAGAACTAGAAATATGGGCATTTCCAATACTTTTTTGCAAATCCAACCATGTGGATGTGCTTGGCATGATGAATTTGCCAGGAATCAACCATTGGATCATGTATTTTTAATGAAAAAATGTGATTTTTGAATGCTTGAATATTTATGAAGATTATGAGCCATTGATTTTAAAGCCTTAAAAAAATCTTATTTATGCATCAAAATGGGATGATTTAAGAGTGAGTTCTTATAAAACCAAACATGCAGATCACATCTGTACAGTTAGATTCAAGAGAAAAGAACAAAAAATCCATGAAAATCGCAGTTCACACATTAGTTCTCATATTCTAGTGATTATATATATATATATATATATATATATATATATATATATATATATATATATATATATATATATATATATTGTATTTTAGGGTATGCATGTATTTTTCTTTCTTTATTCTTTATTCTTTATTATTTATTATTTATTATTTATTTTTACTACTATTGCAACTTTATTTTTGCATATTGTATATCGTTTAATTTTTTCATATTATTCGTATATTGTTTATATACTTTTAAAATTTAAACCTAAAAGAAGGTTAGTTTACTGCGAGTTTTTCCTTTGCCAAGAAAATCCCAATAATGAGGTTTGTGATTGTGCCTTAAACAATGAAGCCTTTAATCAGCCGAACACCAACTGCTCATTCCTTATAATATCACAATATGTGAGCATAGCTATTGAACAAGGCTCCTTTCAAACGGGCATAAATGGGGGGCCCAATGGGGGTTGGCGTAATGGGGTGGGGCCTTGGCTTCAGTCAAGGTTTGATTCCCATGGCTGTCATCCCTCTGCGCAAGCCAACTCGTAGTATAGGCCCCCGAGGCAGGGGTCCTAGCCTCGGAGTTTTACGAGAGGGTGGTGTATGTTCCCCCCCCCCCGATGATTCACTGAATCCCACGTCTGTGTTGGGGGCTTTGAATGAGCACCACGTATACAAGCACATGGGGCTCGTATTCCCGTGTATGTTGACATAACTTTGCATCGAACTCTGGTGTTGTTGCAAAGACTTAAGTACCCTTTCTTGCTATTTTTCTCATAAAGTGATGGTTTGAGAAAATGACAAAAATGCCCTTCATTCAAAAAAGAAAAACCAAACAGTTCAAAAAAAGGACAAACATGTCCTTCATCCAGAAAGTCGAGGATGATGTTGACTCTTCAAAGTCTTCTTCTTCTTTCTCCGTTTAAAAAAAGGACAAACATGTCCTCCATCCAGAAAGTCGAGGATGATGTTGACTCTTCAAAATCTTCTTCTTCTTTCTCCGTAAAACACTGTAAAACTCTCTCTCTCTCTCTCTAGAGAAAAAATCAAGGGAGGCAAAGAGTTGTGGAGTCTGATTCAGAGTTTTTACCCTTACAGAAGGGGGGGTCTGAGGGCTCCTCCCAACGTGGGTAGCATCATTCAACTTGATTCGTTGTGGAGCCTGACTTAGAGTTTTTGCCCTTACAGGAGGGGGGTCCGGGGGCTCCACCCCCCGGCGTGGATCCCGCTGCGCGGTCAGCGGGCGGGGGTCCAGGGGGGGCGCCCTTGGCGGGGGCTCGGAGGGCAGCGCCCTCCGGACCAAATTTTTTTGGGGCCTTCCAACAACGATTTGTAGTGTTATCGGGCTTTCCTACAGCGATTTGTAGTATTTTTGGGTCTCCAACGAGCCCCACAACGATTTATAGTGTTATCCGGCTTTTCAACAACGATTTGTAGTGTCTTCCGCAAATCGCTATAGCGATTTATAGTATTTTTGGATCTCACTATAGCGATTTGTAGTGTCTTCCGCAAATCGCTATAGCGATTTATAGTATTTTTGGATATCATTATAGCGATTTGTAGTGTCTTTCACAAATCGCTATAGCGATTTATAGTTTTATTCAGTAAGCAAATCGCTGTAAATCGCTACCCGAATTAGGACCAACTTGTCAGGGTCATATCTCCCTAACCGGAGATCATATTCCAAATCCGTAAAAAGTGGTGTCTTTGTTATTGAGTCTAGTTTATTCCTGTAAGTTTTAAGTAATTTCTATTATCATTTCATTCCCCATTTTAACTTCAATGATACATTACAACCACAATCATCAAAAGAAAGATTGTCCAAGCTAAGAGTCTTAAGAGAGTAGAGGAGGGCCTCACCACCCACCGAACAACAAAAAATACAAGGACTCAACTTCAAGTGCAGTAAGGACCCAGAGTCGAATAAATTTAGAGGCAGCTCATTGATTGGCTCGGGTTCATATTCAGCATGACATCCAGAAAACTTAAGAACTGGTTTGTCAACAGTAAATGATTATACAAAAGTTGCCCTCAGACCCCTCTCCTGTAAGGGTAAAAACTCTGAATTAGGATCTACAACTCATTTAGTTGAATGATGCTACCCACGCTGGGATGAGCCCCAAACCCTTCTCCTATAAGGGTAAAAACTCTGAATCTGGCTCCACAACAGTCAATGTGCAGGTCAGTCGGTGCTTGATGGAGCAATGTAGGATCTTTTGATGGATGTGCACAGAAGCAGAAATAGAAGGGAGAGAGAGAGTGAGAGGGTTGATGAGCCCCCGGACCCCCCTCCTGTAAGGGCAAAAGGCCATGAACACGTTGGGAGGAGCCCTCAGACCCCCTTTCTGTAAGGGTAAAAACTCTTAATCAAACTCTATAACTCTTCAAGTTGAATGATGCTACCCACACTGGGAGGAGCTCTCAGACCCCTCTTTCTGTAAAGGTAAAAACTCTAAATCAGACTCCACAACTCTTTAAGTTGAATGATGCTACCCATGCTGAGAGGAGCCCCCAGACCCCTCTCCTGTAAGGGTAAAAACTCTGAATCAGGATCTACAACTCATTTAGTTGAATGATGCTACCCACGTTGGATGAGCCCCCAAACCCTCCTCCTGTAAGGGTAAAAACTCTGAATTAGGCTCCACAACAGTCAATGTGCAGGTCAGTTGGTGCTTGATGGAGCAATGTATGATTTTCTAATGGATGTGCACAGAAGCAGAAATAGAAGGGAGAGAGAGTGAGAGGGTTGATGTTCATGGCCTCTTCCAGGGGAGATTTCTTTCTCGGATAATCCTGCAGTGCAGAGACTGAGTCTTAAATAATCATCTTCGCGGCACTTAAGTTTTTACAACCACTCCTTTTCAAGAATCGTCATTTTTTTTTTTTGCACCAATGGAGGAGAGGGTACTTAAGTCTTTGCAATCACATCAAACTCCAATGCTAATTAATGCTGACAAACGTGGGGATACGAGACGCATATGCTTACATACGTGGTGCTCTTTGGGACCCCCGAACATGAGATGTAGCTAACTGCCCTGTTCGGGGGGGGGGACATATAACCTGCTTTGGAGTTTTACAATGCCGGACGACTGTAGGTATGGCATGATGAGCCAGGGCCAGCTGGCCTCTTTGATATTTGGGGCCACCGTCTAGTGCCTCAAATGAAAAAAAAAATAAAATTATATATATATATATATATATATATATATATATATATATATATATATATATATATATATATATATATATATATATATATATATATATCGCTTATATGTGAGGGCCAATGAAACATGGTATATGCATGTGCCTCATGCCGAGGGGCTCTAATGAAAAAGAAAATATAAAAAAATATGAGCTTTCAATGAAATATGCCTAGGGCCTCAACTTCTCTTGAGCCAACCCTGCCCAGCACAATCAGGCACAATCAGGCCTTTCGTGTTCGGTTCTGTTTCTTTGGGTTATAAATCCAAACAAAACAGGCATAAATTGAGAGCACTTCATAAAACAGGCATACCTAGTAGTGGATTAGCACCAATTTGAATTTGGATAACAGTCGCAAACTTCACAGCTAATTAAGTAGTGCTTCATAAAATGTGCATGCAAAAACATCAGTTCTGACTAGGGGTGGCAATTTCTGACACGACCCGCCAGCCCAACCCGCCTCTTAGGCGGGTTCGGGTTGGGCTTAAGTCAACCCGTTTAATAAACGGGTCGACCCGCGTAACCCGTTTATTAAACAGGTCGGGTTCGGGTTGGGGGTATGCCAACCCGCCAACCCGGCTGACCCGTTTAATAAACGGGTTAGGCGGGTGGGTCAACCCGCCAACCCGTCTGCCCGACCCATCAACCCGTCAACCCGACCCGCCAACCCGATCCGTCAACCCGCCAACCTGAAAACCCGTTTACCCGACCCAACCCATTTATTAAATGGGTTGGCGGGTCGTGTCGGGTTACCCGTTTATTAAACGGGTCGGGTTCGTGTTTGCCACAGCAGACCCGTTTAATAAACGGGTCAGGTTTGGGTTGAGGTATGCTGACACGCCAACCCGACCCGATTGCCACCCCTAGTTCTGACTAGGGCTTAGTAGGCATGCAACTCCCCCAACCATGTCTGATGCAAAGTGAGCCCACTTAGCTTTAAGTTGGCAGTGTCTCAACCTACCTGCCTTATTATTATTATTATTATTATTATTATTATTATTATTATTATTATTATTATTATTATTATTTAGGAGAATTAAGAAAAAACACTTAGCTCGCTTGCAAAGTCATTGGCGTAAAAAACCTCAGGCCCCCCTTGTCCACCAGCAAATACTAGCTTAGCGGCAAGGGACGTGCATCAGTGGTTTTTTAATTTTATATATATGGCAACACGTTCTTTACTTGTTTATGGTTTCTTATGGTGCAATTAAAGCTAGCTTTACTCTTTGGGCTGGGATAAGATTTGGCACTCATTTGAATGACTTTTTTTTCATTTAAACTTATTTGAATAATATTGGGTCAACTGGTCAGATACAAACCCAGATCCAAGAGAAACTGGGACCCATAGAAAAAGATGACCAATCTTGCTAGGTAGTTGCATCATGGATCTGGACCAGGCCCATATTGACTCAATGAAAGCTCTAGCAAGCATTTATAAATCTCCAAATGTGGAGCTGAATCTGATGGCCTGATATTGGTTTCAAAGTCAATGCTGGAGTAAGCTAAAGGTTTTCTAGAAAGGTGTGTGCTTCATTAGCCTGCAGCTTACCTCACCAAAAGGCATGCTGTACAGTAATAACTGTTTCCTCCTCCAACCAGAAGGGGACCCAGGTTAAGGGTCAACCTTTCTTGCCGCCTTAAGAAATGGTGCGGATATGGGTCCGAGATGACTTGCTTCCTACGCATCTTCAGGATGAAAGGCTACCAACGACCCCATGATGTTGAGGATTCATGGCCGTCCATCTGGCACGGGGCCTATGCTGTTTATCTTGATGACCAGCTGCTTCAGTGGCAAAACTATGTGGGACCCTGATGTAAACCCGGAAAGGGATTTACAGAAAAGTCTACCCAACTTCAAGTTTATCTAAGAGAAACAGAAAATATAAAGGAAATTGCAAGAAATTCACTAGAATACTTGAAAATGAACTAAAAACAAGAAATAATTGGAATAAAATAAAAACAACAAATTCTCATATCAATCTCAACTTTTATCTTCAATGTCAGCTCATCATATCTATATATACATGAGATATTACAATCCCAAGTCACTCTTGTTTCCTATCTAGATAAACCCCTAATCAAGAAAGCAAAACCCAATTTTATTAAACTACTAAAATGGGATATAAATCAATTATTGAGATTTAATATCCATTACAATGACCCAAACTAAAATAATATGGATCTCAAATGATCCAATGAATCATGTGCACTGGGATATGTGTCGCTCTGAGCCACGAAGGCAGGACGGTCTCAAGTTTGGTTCTTGCTTCCGCTTCTTCCAATTGTGTTCAACTTCTACAAACAATGAAAGGAATGCAATCTCCAATCAGTGTGGATCAATCAAGTATTGATCTAATGAAGTTGACGGTGGAAGGATCCATTTTGTTGATGATCCAAATAGAGAGATGTTATCATTGCAAAATTTTACTTTTGCAAGTCAAACCGACTTTTGAAAAAGTTTTAAAAAACAACTCGCCTCTGTTTTAAAATATGAAAAAATTATGAAGAATGGGACTCGCTTGTCGGTACGAGGTTCGACCGTTCCTAGCACCATAACCAAAGGTAATCGAACCAAGGATCAATCAAGTGCTTTGCTTTGCTCAACTGTCTAAATCGTTATTCTATTTCTAAATGCACAAATAATAAGGCATGTGCTATGAACTTTGAAAAATGCAGATTGAAAATATGATGTTTGCTTGGAATACTTGAAAAAGATGACACTTTGAAAATCGTGAATCACATTGAGAAAGTATTTTTGAAGAAAGAAAAATTAATTTCTGAAGAAAAAGAGATCTTTTTGAGAAAATTGAATTCTGAAGAAACTTTGAAGATTTTTGAGAAAATTAATTTTTTTGAGTTTTGAACTCTTGAATTGATCAAAAGGATGGGCGTGTGGCCATGTGTAAAGCTATTAATGATGCAATCTAACTTAGATAATGCATGAATGCAATTTAAGAAAATATTTTTTGAAAATTTTATAGAAAATCATTGATAAAAAGGATTTTTGTGCCTTATGGAATTTAGATGAAATAAACTCAGCACATATCCCTAACTATGGCCACGAATATGCAATAAATATATCTCATTTTATTCTAAAAGGGAAAAATACTTAAAAAACTTTTGAGAATATGCAATGATTTCTGAAAATGCCTAAGAGTGTAGGCTGATTGTGACTTAAAAGAAGATGATAAATCTGGGTTTTGTTCGTATTTTGACTATGACCACAAATATGAAACCCACCGAGTTTATCAACTCCTTAGAAGCTAGTGCATGTGTCATTCGTGTAGAACATGGTGAGTTTGAATATGCATGAATCATTATTCATCACATATTAACACTATTTGAAAATAAAACTATATGCAATGCAACCCTATTCTAAGCAGAAAATTAAATTCTTATTCCAAAGTTTACAATTTACATCAATAATAAATTGAAATAAAGAAAAGAAAAATAAATAAAATACAATTTTGAGTGTCCCTGCAAAACTAGCAAACTTGTTAATGGAGATATGTTGGCTTTTCGGAATTTATCCAGTAATATCTAGAAATTACTTGATTTATCCGGATATAAGCCTTTTTCATGCTTTCTTGAGATAAACATTATAAAGAATGATGCAAAATTGAATAAATAATAAAAATAAACAACTTTAAAATTCATAATTTGGGGAAAAATGGCCAAAATGCCCCTAAAAACAAGACTATGGCCTTGAAATCAGGGTTTTTAAAAAAGATTTTTGTAAAACTTTTAATCCAGGAATCAAACAAATTCGAATCAATACCAAATCAGGTGTGGATCACCCTAGCATGATTATAAACATAATCAAATCCTAAAAATATAAAACTTTTTATGAGAAATTCAGAATGTCATAAAAATATCAATTTTTGCCCCTGTTTTAGTTGAATCGGGACTTTGCGGGCATCCTGTTTTTATGATTTAACTAAATAATGAATCGAATGAATTCAAAAATTCATAAAAATAGACATAAACACTTTTAATAACCTTAAAATTAAAGTGAAATCAAAAAAATATATTTTTGGTATTATTTTGATATAAAAATTAAATAAAAACATAAAAATATGTAATTTTTGCCCGTAAGCACGTACCTATCACAGTGTCAGACCAGATTCGGGTATCAAACAGTAATAAAAAACTATAAAATTTCACATGGAGAAACTAGACATTTGAACAAAAATATTTCTTTTTACAGATCAGAAAAAGCATCTCTGGTTAGGGAGATATCGCTCTGGCAATATACACTTGATTCCGACGAATGCATAACGATTCTAAAACAGAAAGTTTTGATTTTGGTTCAATTAAAAATAACAAATAGAGTTCAAAAATTACAGAAATCACAGTTATAAAACTAGATCTGCTGCTGAATCCGCAACTTTTTACGAATTGTCAATCGAATCTTGGGTTAGGGAGATACAATCCACGCAAGTTGCCCTAAAGCTAAAATGATGCATAACGGTCTCTTAGAAGTAGATTCTGATTTCTTACAGAGTAAAAATAGCAAATGACCAAGAAAAAATCTGAAATTTCACATATAATACTAAGCATTCTGACGAACACAATGCTTTCTACAGATTGTCGATCGTATCCTCGATGAGAGAGATATCACCTTGATAAGTCATACCTGATTCCATGTAGTATTTTCACGGTACAAGAATCATAGTTCGGTTTCTGATTTTTTTAGCAAAGTTACAGAACCCAAAATAATCCAAATTTTTTATAAAAAGTCATTGACACATTCATGATTCAACCCTAAAAAAATCAAAACTTATTGATAGAAAAATGCACATAAAATGACATCATTCCCGCATGCTCGAAATCAAGAACGCATATTATCAATAAAGCACATGAATAAACCTAATTTAAGCATGTAAAAACCATTAAAAAAATGCAAATAATGTACCAAATCATGATTTGATGCTTGAACACATAAAATAAACATTAACATGATAAAATAAATAAAAAAATCAAGAAAAACATGGTTGGAATTTGATTTAGCCATTAAAAGAGGGATTTGATCCATTGAACGATCGAATCTCGATCTTTTTCGAACGTTTAACATAATAAGCAAAAAATAAATATTATTAATGAATCAAAAACATATAAAGGATCATCAAACATCAGTTGATCATCATCTTGAGGCCCTCACATGATTTTTTTGAAATAAAAATAAGGGAAAACATGCTAAAAGAGGCAACAATGGTGATTTTATTGAAAAATAAACAAAAATTAAGAAAATGGAAGAAGATCTTACCTTGGAGATTCAATGGAGGAGGCTGGAGGAGAAAGGAACCATGAATTGGAGAGAGAGAGAGAACATGTGGAGGTCGACCCCCTAGGTGCTCCTTTTATAGAGTTGCATTAGGTTAGTTTTTTTAGAGTTTTATTTTTTCGAAATTCTTTCTAATTAACTCAATTAAGGGGGACGATTTTTTGATGGAATTTTAACCCTAATAAAACACTACCTAATTAGCCTAATTGACTTCTAGTTAGCCTAAAACAAGTCCAAATATGGCGCAACCTACTGTGGGCCCCATTTGATTTTAAAAGCTATTATTTCAAGGTTTAAAAATAAGCGTTTAAAAAGTGAAAATAAAGGTCATGTTTTAAAATCGATTTTGATTTTTCAGACTCCTAATCTAATCAGGACACTGACTAAACCCTAAACTATCCTAAACACTTTTAAATGCGGTGCCACCTATTATAGGCCCCATTTGGTTTTTCAGAAGTCAATTTTAAAACATAAAAATAAAGGGGTTAAAAGTAAAGTTTTTAAAAAAGGTTTAAAACAAAAGGTAAAAACCAAAGTTCTAAATTAACTAGAGTCCTAAACAAGTGAAAAGTCTTCTAAAGGTGGCACCAACTATGTGGGCCCCACAATAGGGTTTTGAAAATGACTAAAATAAAGGTTAAAAAGGGTTTTAAAACAGAGTAAAAATCACCAGATAAAAATCAGAAATTTTAAAGACAGAGTCTTAAACTAACTGGAAATCTAGACTAGAGTCCTAAAATTTTGAAACTCTTAAATTTTAGTTTTTGAAAGACAAACGAAGAGGTTTTGAAAGATCTTCTCAGGGATGAACAAAAAGATGAAATCAGGCTTAGACTCCTAATCAACTGGGACTCAGACTAGAGTCCTGAAATTTTGAAACTCTTAGAATTAGATCAGTTTTCGAAAAATAAGTAAAATAAAAGGAAAAACATAAAATCAGAGTAGAGTTCTGACCCGAATGAAACTCTGGGGCAGAGCCCCACAATTTTGGGACTCTACAGTAAAGTTCTAAAATTTTGAAATTTGATTTTTTGAAGGATAAATGAAGAAGTTTTTGAAAGACTTTCTAAAAAATAAAGTCAGGGTTAGAGTCCTAATCCAACTGAAACTCTGTGATAGTGTCCTAGTCCCACTAAAACTCTAAAATTCTGATCTCTTTCAAAATATTTTGAAAGATTTTCTTGAAAACAGGTAAAAGTAGGAATGAAAGATAGAGTCCTAATCTGACTGAAACTCTGAGATACAGTCTTAGTTCGACTGAAACTTTGAGATTTTGGCCAAAATGAAAGAAATGGACAAGGGATAAGACTTCTTCTGGTTTAAAACCAAAATGAAGATTTGAAAATGTTTAAAAAGGTGAAAAGACAGAGTCCTAAATCAACTAAAACTCTGGAATTTGAGAAATTTGGATGAAAGAAGGGATTCAGAAGCGACACCACCTAGATGGGTCTCATCTGAAAATTGAGATTAGTTAAAAATTGATTTTGAAACAAATCTAAATTGTTTTTCTGAGGAAAATATTTTGAAACAAAAGAATATGAGTTTTCGAGGTTGATAAATGGCAAATGTTGATTTAAAACCCAGGTTTTTGAAATTGATTTCGAAAGAAAGGTTTTAAAAATGGAATCTGGATTTAAGATTTTGAAAAACAAGAGTGTTGAATCTCGAGAGTGGCATGCAATGCGATGAAATGACCTGAAATGCAATAAAATGACATGAAATGATACGAAATGGTATGAAATGAGATGTAAAATGCAAACCCGGGATGGGGAATTTTAAGTCCCGGACCACTGGGAGAGACAAAGAATTGAACATTTATGTTCGAAGGCAAAAATTGATGATTAAACATCAGACTCGACATTGGATCCGATCCAAATGCAAATTGAGTCTCGGATATAACTAAAATTTTCAAGAAGAGAACTGATCCAAGCTCTGTTTGGTGGTTGTACCAGCTAGGGGAATGATAAAATAAAGTTTTGAAAAAGAATGTTTCAAGAAATGATTTTGGCCTTACAGGGCATGGAGTGACACTGGAAACAAGGTTTGAACTGGTCTCAACTGGTTTAAACTGAATCCTAGGGTTCCTAAACCCAGGTGAACCAAAATGACACTCACTCAAACAATCTCCTAGACAGAATGATTGAGAAACAGTACAATTCTCAAAGAAATGGTGAGAAATGACCACTGGAGTGAAATGAATGACAGGAATGCATTGTATTTGAGCTGGGATGGAGATCAGTAATACTGAGATAAACTAATTTTGGAGCTCAAACACTAGCTCAACTGACAAGGTTAGCTCAATTTCAGCTGAAATGGGCTAAAATGGAGTCTTACACCATGGAAAATGGATTTGAACTGAAACCAAACCACTTGAACTTCTGGTGGGCTCAGGCTAGACTCAGAGGAATATGATCGACTGGGATTAACTGACTCGAAGACAATTGTCTACAATTCAAGCTAGAATTGCGCTCATTTTTTAGGAAATGAATTGATTTTAGTTGAGATGGTCAGAAATGAATAGGATTTGCTCATTGTGAGCTCAGGTAAGCTAGAAATGACTGACATTCTAACTGTTTTGAGCTTAAAAATAAGTTGGGTTGACTTTAACTGATAGGGATCTAAGGTGATCTAGGGGTAAAATGGGAAATTTTCTGACAAAATAGGCAAAATGACACCTAAACTGGACAGACCTAGGGTTAGACTCCTACACTGACCTACAGAGGTTGGCATCTGCGAGAGGGGGTATATGAAAATGAATGAGGAAAATTTGGGGTGTTTACAAGAGAGTATTTGGACTTTGTTGCACCTCGGTGGTTAGTGCAAAAAGACCCCAAAGAGATCTACTTGTAATGTATGATCCAAAATAGAAAAATCCAATTATAAATGATTTTGGATCCAATTAAGATAGATCACATCCAAATTGGTTCCACATGTGCCAAATGGGTACTTTGTGAATTGTTTAGGTAGTGGACAAGTGTGAATGGGTATATGCATGTTTATATTGGCATTTGGATTCAAATTGGTTAACTTTGAATTGTTTTAGATTACAGGTAGTCCAAAATGGGAACATGGGACCAAACTTGGTCGATCTAGATGTTGAACAAGATCCCCACACATTGGAACTAGTGGGTTTTGGGCTGGGCTCGGGCTTATAACACCCAAAACTGGTGGGTTTTGGGTAGGACCCAATCCTAAACCTATAGAAATCAGGTTTGAGGCTTGGTTTTCCCTTTGCAAACCGGGTTTCTAAATGAATTGATTCAAAAAAATTGGTCACCTGGTTTCCCTATCATGGGAGAGCCCACTCGATGGGCAATCCATGGTTGTGCATCCTTTGCTAAGAGGGAGACTTCACCACTGGTGGAAGGGAGGATCCTCCCACCGGTGGTAGGGAAGGCCACCGAACCCTCTCGTCTGAAAGTTGGTCATCGAACAGGATGCCACCAATGGGCCAATCAGTTCCAGTTGGATTATGCACAAAAGAAGAGGGAGGAGGGGCGGTAAACTCTAGCCCCTCCTCTCCAGTAGAAAGCAGGCCAGTCCCTCCTGTTGGCGATTTGGCCTTCCATCAGCCCACCTATCTTGGCATATGTAGACACCCCAATATTGATTGAGTCATTTCATATACCAATATCCCATTCTTTTTAGCTTATTCTAAAGTAAGATTAATTTCAATCTCATTTTCTACCTTCAAAATAACTTAAGGACTATCAGAAAGAAAAATTAAACTAGAGAATCTCATCTTTTAAACAAGCCAAAAATTAGGTCAATATGATACCAAATCAAAAGTTATGGCAAAAAGAAGATGACAACTCCTAATGACACATAGAATGTAGTTAGCAAATCACGTGAATTATTGCCAACAGCTGACCTGAACCATGATGTATCATAAATACTTTACTAACGATACATGGATTGTCATAAATAGCTAGCCAAATTCTTGATGTATCATCAACACTTCTTAATGACATGCATTATCGTTTTAAGATCTTGATTATCATTAGCAGGATGGGCCATTAGCATCATGTGTTATTAGTGGCTCATTTGGTCTAGAAACGTGCATCATTTGGAGATAAGCCTTTGGAATCTTTTATCCTTATCTCACAAAGATGTGAGATATGATTAAATGCATCTAACACTATTATCACAAACCTAAAATGCCCTCTAACTTATCCCTTCCCTAGATCCTAGGCTAGGAAACATTTGACCAATAAAAAAAGACCTTTTGGACTTCAGCCAATCGGATACCGTCAATTCAACTTTAGATAGATCTAGATACCTAGATCCTGGATATATAGGAACCATGACAAAATCCATCAAAAAATCTATAAATAGGGGCGCAGCCTCATCATTTTAGCACCTGAAATTCAAGATCTAGAAGTACGCATACCCTGCCAAATTTTTGACTCATCTAGACCTAGCACTTTAGCTCAGTTAAGCCTACTTAGCCTAGCCTAGGACTCAGATCCTTTTTCTTACCCACTTTTAGAGCTTGCGCCTAGCTGAAGTGTTGCCTGAGTTCCATTGCGCTCGTTATCTTCGTAGAAAATGGCT
Source organism: Nuphar pumila (assembly GCF_984573655.1). NCBI lineage: Eukaryota > Viridiplantae > Streptophyta > Magnoliopsida > Nymphaeales > Nymphaeaceae > Nuphar > Nuphar pumila. Next base: position 98,779,237 of record NC_143260.1, on the reverse strand, counting down.
ACCTAAGCCCGATATGAGATTTGGCTTTTTTTTATTTCATCTATTTTATAAGTGTGGATTTTTCTAACCTTCGTATATAGTTCATATTTCTTGCTTTTTTTTAGTCTTGGTGGTTTTCTACACCATCAAACTCGCTTTTTCTTTTTAAGATTTGCGGATGAGGTATGACAACTTGCAAGTTGAATCCCATGTTGAAGATTTTGAGCTCCTCGTGCCACTAATCCCTGCTCAATAGAGGAGAAAAGGCATGCAACCTGAAGAGTAGACCCCACAACTTTCTCTAGTCTCAAGTTCGGATCTTGTTTTTTTATTAAAAAACAAATTCTTTTTCGGATAAAACCTCTTTTTGGTTTTCAAAATTTGAGGATCCATAAAATGTCGATCATGGTGGGACCACTTATCTAGATTTCAAAATCGATATCTCTGAAATTTTCAGCGTTGTGAGGCTAGTACTTTTTTTTATATTATCTTCATATATAGGGTCTACTCTGAATCCAAAATCCAAGTCTATTTTATTTTCTGTCTAACCTTGCCATGTTGGTAGGACCATATATCCCTATTAGTAAATTGTATCAATGCATTCTAAGATTCATTGAAAAATTTACAACTAGCTCTATGATTCTTATTTTTGGTATAGATTTCGTTCTGCCGCTAAGGCCTCTAAAAATGTGCAGAATTCGAGAAAACATTCAGTTTTTTATTGTTTTCTACCTACCAGTTCCTATTTCTTAGATTATATCTCAGTGCTCCAATATCAAAAATCAACATTTTTACATCTATTGGAAATTTGAAATATAGATATAAAAGTCCTCAATTTTAAGTCAGAACAGAAAAATCCTCTAAGCCATATCTCTCTGATTGCTCATCGATTAAAGGTGACCCTGGTGGTGTTGGAAAGTTTACCTCCCAATCTATTTCTGGTGCTTTTTTTGATTTTTTATTCTAGTGACCAAAAAATAGCTTAGAACAGTCGAAATAGGTGCCCTCATGCCTTTTTTCTCTTGTTTTAGGTATGTTGTCAAGGATGTATCTTAGCATTCTTTAATCGATTTCTAACAAATAAGGTGTCATTGAAAAGATCTTTGAGTCTAATTTCTTTGTCCTTTTTTGAGTTTTTTTAGAATCTGTTGTTTTCAAAGTCTAAAATTAGTGTAAAAAATCTGATATAGATCAATTGGATTTAGTTTTTGGGTACCAGAATTTTGTGATTTCGTTATCCTAAACTTGTATGTCATTTGGTTGTTAGTGTGATGTGTTTGAACCCAAGAAAATCTTTAGATAAAGGTTTTCTTTGGATCTGATTCTGGATCCCATTAGAAAGATAATATCTCATGAAAATCAATTTTTTTTCTAGTTTCTTAAAACTTTGAAAAAAAATTATTTGGGGGTGGTTATTTTATGTTTTATAAGTAGAAACCCTAAGTAGAGTTTGGTGTTTGCTTATTTGCTTTAGTTTAGGGGATATAACTAGACACACTTGTAGAGTATCTTGAGACATAAATTTCCTAGTAAAAAATTAATAACCTTCAACAAGTTAAGTTCATATTTTGTGTGAGACTTTGCTTATACCACCTTTGTCCTCTCTTGATTTATCTTCATTTCTTAGGACTTTGATTGTATAGCCATTGAAAGTTTGTCAAGTTCAACAAGATAGAAAATTTCGAGATATATGTAACTATATGTGATCATTGCAAAAATTTTCCTCTCGTCCTCTTTTTCCTTCTTTTCCTTCTCTTTTTCTTTCTAGCCTCTATTCCTTTTTTGAAGGGGAATAAAAGATAGAAAAGAAGAGAGAAAAGAAAAGAAAAGAAAAAAGAGAGGAACTATTTTGCAAAGGTCTCACTTGACCTTAATTTTGAAAATATTTTGAAATTGCTCGCCTCTGTTTTTGAAAATTTGTGGGAAAATGGAGAGACGGGATTCGCTCGTCGGTATGAGGTTCGATCGTTCTTGGCGCTTTTATCAGGGGTAATCGAACTTATGCCTTTTGCTTTGCCTAAATAATATCTAAGAATTTATTATAAGTCTAAAATGCACAAAGAATCATGCTTATGGAATGCAAATGAAAAGATGTATGCGTTTGAGAAGAATAATTTTAGAACTTTTGGGATTATCCAAGTGATTTTGAAATAAGTTTGAAAATATTTTGAAGAAATGATTTTAAAAATTGATTTGGAAAAGTTAGATTTTGACTCTAACTTAGAACTTGGAATAGATCTGGAAGAAAAAGACTTAAAATTCTAAGTCTTGGAATAATCAGAGATTTGAAAAATAGATCTTTGAATTGAAGAAAAGAAGAGAAAAGGAGAATTGGAACTGAGATAGAATTCGAAGAAAAAATAAAACTTCAAAGTCAAAATGAACTTTGAATTTTGATTCTCAAAAATTAATTTTGAAAAGGGATCTTTGATTTTGAATTCAGAACCTGAAACAGGAATTGAATTTGAAAGTTGAATTTAGACTTGGGAAATAGATTTTGAAAAGTGAATTTCAAAAATAGGGTTGGGATTTGAATTTGGAATTGAAGATCAAGGTGAGATTTGGAGATGAAAATAGATTTGAGAAATCCAAATGGAATCTGAAAATGAAATTGGATCGGAGAAAGCCGGATAGAATTAGAAGATGGAATTGGATTTGAGGAATCCAGATGAAATTTTTAAAAAAATAGATCTTGGAAATCTCGATAGGATTTGAAGATAGATCGAATCTGATAAATCTAGATGGGATTTAGAATATGGAATTGGATTTGAGAAATCCAGATGAAATTTGAAAATAGAATTGGATTTAAGAAATCCAAATGGAATTTGAAAATAGAATTGGATTTAAGAAATTCAAATCGGAATTTGAAAATAGGGATGGGTTTAAGAAATGGAAATCGAAAATGGAATTGAGTTTGGAGAGGAAGATGATTATACACAATGGAGGGGTCGAAGATGGATGATCGACCCCTTCCTCTGCAGTCTCTCTTTATAACGAGAGACCGTTAAGAATTTTTTAAATCGGGTCCAAAATGTTTTTGAAAACATTCAAAAAGGTGACTCCTTTCAAAAGGTTTTTCTAAAAGGTGGTTTTAGCAAAGCAATACTTTCAAAAAGGGGGTTTCTAAACTATTTTTGTGTTTTTCTTTTTCTGTTTTTTTTTGTTCTTTCTCTTAGTATTTTATATATTTTTTATGTTTTTGGAAATAAAAACTCTAAAACTATGGAAAAAGTGAGGGATCTTAAACTATTTTTGTAAAATTTAAAAATATTTACAAAAGAGGGGTTTTCTTGAGAATTCAGTGCTATTTTTTAGAAATTTCTTTAGAAAACAGGTTTGGATCCGGAGCTTTTGAGAAAATATTTGAGTTTTGGATCTCGAATCGAAGAATATAGAACAGTGGATCCAAATAGATACCGGATGAACTGTCTAAGCCATTCAAAGATTATTTTTGTATTTTTATAATTTCATTTTGAAAATTGGATAACAGGGCTCAGAATTGGATTTTGATACTGGATCCAAATTTGAAATTGGGTCAGATATAGAAAATGGATTTGATTCCAGTAAAATTCAAGAAATAAACTGGAATTTTGATTAAAACTGACTCAATTACTCAGAAATGGGGGCCAAGGGTAACAATAAAATTTTTTACAAAATTTTGAAAAAAATGGGGTGTTTATAGATGCCCCTCTTTACTACTAAGCCGGTTGAAAGCCGAACTTAGTGGTAAAGAAAACACTCCAAATTTTGAAAAATGCCCGTCAGAAAACTTAAACTGGGTGTGAAAGAATTATGGCAAACACATTATTCTCAGACTTAACACCTTATTCTGAATGGCTTTGGGGAGACAAAATCCTTGTAAAAGATATAACTAGATAACATAAAATAAGGAAATCGTGATGGGACTTTGAGACAAAGATCCTGAAATGATAAATATAGGAATTTTGATCATGTCTCATGGGTGAGACAAGATAAGCTTTTTGGAATGAATCAGGTTTAGCCCTTAACCTGGATGGGACGAAGATATCTCAAGATAAATTCCAGGTTCTACCTTTACCTGAATGAGAAAGGAATACATGAAGTCCTTGATGGGACATTTTTGAGAAAAATGCCTCGTGAAATGAAGCTCAAGTATGATCCTTCTTTGGATGGATATGAAGGGCATGGATTTCATGATGGGACTGGGAGAACTACCTCGTCGAAATGAGGAACCTCATCGAAATGAGGCTCAGGTTTAACCCAAACCTGAACGGAGGATATCTCATGGAAAAACGAGGTTCAGGCTTAACCCTTAACCTGAAAGGGACGATACCTCATGAAAAAATGAGGTTCAGGCTTGACCCTTAACCTGAAAGGGACAATATTTCGAGAAGCGAGGTTCAGGCTTAACCCTTAACCTAAAAGGGATGACCATACAAAATCCTTGAACGAAGAAACCATGATGGGACCTTCGGAGTTTGGATGAACAAATCCGAGAGGGGTTTGCGAAAGGAAGAAAGGGGGTTCCCTAAAGCTTGGAAAATGGATGATCTTGGGTGCCTCATTGTTGAGACTAAATCAACTTTTAAAACAGATGAACTTTCGCAGAAAGTTCAGGTTTGACCCTTAACCTAAGTGGGTGGTACCTTGAGGAGCGAGGTTCAGGCTTAACCCTTGACTTGAACGGGTATGGAATCTTCGAAAGAAGAAACCATGGTGGAGTCTTCGGATTTTGCACAACAAATCCGAGAAGGATTTGTAAAAGGAGAAAAATGGGGGTCCCTAAAGCTTGAAAAGGGATTGTTCTTGGGCATTTCATTGCTGAGACTAAATCAACTTTTAAAACAAATGACCTTTTGCAGAAAAATTTAGGTTTAACCCTTATCCTGAGCGGGTACTGTCTATGGCGGGACAGTGGGAAACACAGGGAAGTGTGAAGATCCGAGATCCCAGGCACTCAGATAAAAACAAAAGGAAAGAACTTTCCAGTCCTAATGAGGGACAACGCCAGGATATATCAAAATGGACATCAAGTTCTTGCTTCATGTTAAGATAGCTAGAAAATATTGTCAATAAAATGCAAAAATTATGGTTGATTCAAAATGATTAAAATATGCATGTTTAGTGCGAAAAATATCACCTCTTTCTACCTAGATTATTACCTCTAATTGGGCTAACTCCGTAGAATCAAGAATCAAATTCAAATTTGTTATTGTTGAGTTTCTTTAAGGAATCTATCAATTTTCTTGATATGAAAAAAGAGAAAATATTCTTAGTTTCATAAAAGCAATTGAGTGAAAAGATATTGATAGAAGAATTTCACATAAATAAAGAAGATTCTTGGCAGTTTGATATTTGAGTTTTATTCACGATGATCTTTTTGACACTCTTTTTGAGATATCGAGCTTTCTTTGGTTTTGGTAAAAAGTTTATTATATCATCCTTCATTTTAGAGATGTCCTGACTTTTCTTTTTTTTCGGGAAGGGTACGTCACAAACTCCTTCAACTTAGTGATGCTTTGATCCTTCTTTGTCTCATGAATTATACTGATGATATTGTTTCTTATGTTGAGAATCTCTTGATGATAGCAGAAATCAAATATCTTTTAGGGTTTGTCAAGAGGTTCATCGCATCCGTCTTCAACTTGGTGGTGATTTGGACTTTCCCTAGAAGGACCTGTTATAAACTCCTTCATCTCGAAGATGATCCAAATCTTTTTTGGCCCCAGGGATCTAACTCATCCACCAGTCTTCAACTTGACGATGATTGAGAGATCCCTTTTGCAGATATTTGATTGCAGCTTAAATGGCTGAGGAGATATGGATTGAGTGAATTCTTTTTATCACTCTGGATATTTTCATTGCCTTACTGCCAGAAGAATGGCCTTTAAGAATGTGCCATAGCTATGATCAATATCGGTTTACTTATGACTTTTCAACATCATTGAATTTTTCCTTCACCGGTCATATCAAAGATTTTTCTTCATCCTCTTGGTCGACCAACAGAAAAAGCTTGAATTTTGTTCTTTCTTCGCAAAAGTCTTGTTTTTTTAGAAACAATACTGAAAGTAGTTTAAGGTAATTTTTTGTGCAATAAAATTTTGAGGTCAACAGTTGCTTTTGTGACAAATTGGCAAAATGTTCTAGAAATCTTTAATGAAAGGAATTGCTTAACATCGAATTGACACATCTGTGACAAAATTCTCCTCTCTTTTGCCCCAAAAAGAGAGGAGAATTTTGAAAATCAACATGTAAGAAATCAGATGTTTATAATGCAGAGTCCTAAAGAGATAGAATTTTGAAAATCAAAAAAAGTATACACTTGTATACATTGTTTGCATTCAATCCCTAGAATTGAGGAGAGTTGTATTTCAGACCTAAGTCTAAGTGAGTGTGCAATAATACATCGAATTGACACATCTGTGACAAAATTCTCCTCTCTTTTGCCCCAAAAAGAGAGGAGAATTTTGAAAATCAACATGTAAGAAATCAGATGTTTATAATGCAGAGTCCTAAAGAGATAGAATTTTGAAAATCAAAAAAAGTATACACTTGTATACATTGTTTGCATTCAATCCCTAGAATTGAGGAGAGTTGTATTTCAGACCTAAGTCTAAGTGAGTATGCAATAATCTTCTCAATATGGTCCTACCAAACCATACTTAAATCCTATATGCATTATGTCAGCTAGGGCAGAGTCTAGGCTCCTAAGGTTTTTATGGAAATGAAGCTGACACTTGTAGAATAAAGACTTAGAAAATATCAAAGCAAAGCAAAAGGAAAAAATCCGACCTGACGAAGACGGGTCCCATCACGGTCGCCACTCCTGTGATCATTGCAAATTTTTTCCTCTCGTCCTTTTTTTCCTTCTTTTCCTTGTCTTTTCCTTTCTAGCCTCTATTCCCTTTTTAAAGGGGAATAAAAGATAGAAAAGAAGAGAGAAGAGAAAAGAAAAAGAAGAAGAGAGGAACACTTTTGCAAAGGTCTCACTTGACCTTAATTTTGAAAATATTTTGAAATTACTCTCCTCCATTTTTTAAAATTTGCGAGAAAATAGAGAGACGAGATTCGCTCAACGATACGTGGTTCGACCGTTCCTGACGCCTTTACCAGGGATAATCGAACCAAGAATCGAACTTATACCTTTTGCTTTGCCTAAATAATATCTAAGAATTTATTAAAAGTCTAAAATGCATAAAAAATTATGCTTGTGCAATGCAAATGAAAAGATGTATGTTTTTTAGAAGAATAATTTTAGAACTTTTGGGATTATTCAAGTGATTTTGAAATAATTTTGAAAATATTTTGAAAATTGATTTGAAAAAGTTAGATTTTGACTCTAACTTAGAACTTTGAATAGATCTGGAAGAAAAAGACTTTAAATTCTAAGTCTTGGAATAATCAGAGATTTAAAAAATAAATCTTTGAATTGAATAAAGGAAGAGAAAAAGAGAATTAGAACTGAGATAGAATTTGAAGAAAAAACAAAAGTTTAAAGTCAAAATGAACTTTGAATTTTGATTCTCAAAAATCAATTTTGAAAATGGTTCTTTAATTTTGAATTCAGAACCTGAACCAGGAATTGAATTTAAAAGTTGAATTTAGACTTGGGAAATAGATTTTGAAAAGTGAATTTCAAAAATAGGGTTGGGATTTGGATTTGGAATTGAAGATCAATGTGAGATTTGGAGATGGAATTAGATTTGAAAAATCCAAATGGAATCTGAAAATGGAATTGGATCTGAGAAATTTGGATGGAATTAGAAGATGGAATTGAATTTGAGGAATCCAGATGGAATTTTTAAAAAAATTGATCTTGGAAATACCGATAGGATTTGAAGATAGATCGGATATGAGAAATCCAGATGGGATTTAGAAGATGGAATTGGATTTGAGAAATCTATATGAAATTTAAAAATATAATTGGATTTAAGAAATCCAGATAGAATTTGAAAATAGAATTAGATTTAAGAAATCTAAATGAAAATTTGAAAATAGGAATGGATTCAAGAAATGGAAATCGAAAATGGAATTGAGTCTGGAGAAGAAGATGATTATACGCAATGGAGGGGTCGAAGATGGATGATCGACCGCTTCCCCTGCGGTCTCTCTTTATAACAAGAGACCGTTAGGAATTTTTTAAATCGGGTCCAAAATGTTTTTGAAAACTTTCAAAAAGGTGGCTCATTTCAAAAGGTTTTTCTAAAAAGTGCTTTTAACAAAGCAATACTTTCAAATAGGAGGTTTCTAAACTATTTTTGTGTTTTTCTTTTTCAATTTTCTATTTTCTATTTTTTTTTGTTCTTTCTTCTAGTATTTTATATATTTTTTTGTGTTTTTGGAAATAAAAACTCTAAAACTATGGAAAAAGTGAGGGATCTTAAACTATTTTTGTAAAATTTAAAAATATTTACAAAAGAGGGGTTTTCTTGAGAGTTCAGGGCTATTCTTTGCAAATTTCTTCAAAAAACATGTTTGGATCCAGAGTTTTTGAGAAAATATTCAAGTTTTGGATCTCGAATCAAAGAATATAGAACAGTGGATCCAAATGGATACCAGATGAACTATCTGAGCCATTCAAAGATTATTTTTGTATTTTTATAATTTCATTTTGAAAATTGGATAACAGGGCTCAGAATTGGATTTTGATACTGGATTCAGATCTGAAATTGAGTCAGATATAGAAAATGGATTTGATTTCAGTAAAATTCGAGAAATAAACTGGAATTTGATTAAAATTGACTCAATTATTCAGAAATGGGGGCCAAGGGTAAAAATGAAAATTTTTACAAAATTTTAAAAAATTTGGGGTGTTCACACTATGTTCTTGGATACCCATTCGGATTGCTTGAAGAATGTTTGTGCCCTAATTCAGTGGTTCCCAAGTAGTCTTGAGAGGAAGGCTTTGTCATGGTTCTCTACCTTGGATGTTCATTAGATTATATAGTTCCAACTCTCATGAACTTGTTTATTGAGTGATTCTTGTTCAAGGTAGACGCTCTACCAACAATCAGCCAACTTTATGATTTTTGGTAGAAAAATGAGGATATTGGATTTTATTAACTGATTAGTGTATCATCGCATGAAGGACTCTATTCGTGAATCCTAATATTATCCTTATTATGAACAATTTTAAGCATCCACTAAAAGGACTCCTGGCTACCCAAAAATATAAAACATTTATGAAACTCATAGATACGGGTTGGATAGAGTCAGATCATAAATGAGGGATGCATGATGGTCTATTGGTTAAGGTCAAGAACAACAATGATTCAAGAGTCAAGAGGTCAGATCTCAAGAACCAAGTAAGCATTGTTAACCCTGAAAAAGGAAAAGGACAATCTGGGCCTTCCTATAACTAGAATCAGCAGAAGCTTTAGGGACAATATAGATTGTAGGGAGATCACAAGTAGGGACTCCCAAGTTCTAACTGGAATCCTAATTGTACACAGGATCGTAGGTTCACCTGGTTCAAACAGTCTCTGACAGAGGTCATGGAATTATAATTGTAGAATCAAATGATCAAGTTACCAGAGGTTCATAATCCTCCCCCAGTCAAGTGAGAGGACCATACCAAGTTTTGTAAATTTTATCAGACCGTAGGGCATGACACCGAAAGGTATATCACTCTCTAACATATTATCCAATATCTTGAATAAGGGAGACCTCAAGCTCACAGAAGATAAAGAGTAGTTGGTAGAGAACAAGAATCTAGGTATCTAGACCAACCCAATCCCTTGTCATGAGCAGACAAAGAGCTTAGAGGTAGTTAAATCTCTAGATCATATGTAGCATCCATATCAGTCTTCACATCGCAGGCAGACTAATATCATGATAATTCTTTGGATTAATGTCAGCCAAGAGGACAAAAACCAATTTCAGATTACTCAAAAATGGACCACCATGTTAATTGTTAGGGTGTAACAGACTATGCAGAAAGAACAAGAAAACCAATAAGAGGTAAATGTTATGTACCTGAATCAGTCCACAGAAAAAAAATTCAAGCCATCCAAGTAAGGTAATACACAACAAAAGGAGTCAAAGGCACAACCGTGTATGACCATTTCTCCAAATAGGGCTCCAACCAGAGGGGTTGACCACATCACACGATCTAGGAGAGTCTACCAACCAGAGCACCTATGAAAGGGTGCTCTTTTCCTTCCTCACCAAATGGGATCTCGTGCATAATCCACACTTGAAGCGAAAGTCCTAGCTGCCTCTATTGGGGTAGATTTTTCAAAAAAAAAGTACATTATGACATCAAGGGTCACCTATCCAAACTCATTGAAAAGCACTTGAAGAGATCCTGAACAAAGTCGAAGTCCTTCAGGTTATAGAACCAGACAGTTTGGTGGCACTGGTGTCTCAAGTCATGACCTAGATGCCCATTACATTTTTAAAAGATGACTCACCTAATCATGTGTTCCCTCACACCAAGGCCCTATATATCATTATTCAAATCAAGGGATTATCTATTCCTAACTGTTTAGTGGATGGTGGGGGGATCTTGTCCTTATATAATCATTAGAATATTGAAATCACTAAATCAGAATTTAGAGATTACCATATCTAAATAAGCGGTTATAATGGTAATGTCACTATGATTGTAGGGACCATAATATTGGATGTGAAAATTAGTCTAATTTCTTACAAAACCTTATTTTATGTGGTCGACGTCCCAGCCTTCTATAATTTACTCTTGGAATGACCTTGGATCAATGACTTAAAAGCGGTCTCATCCACTTATCATCATCAGTGTGCCAAAATTTTAGGGGGGGGGGAGATTATTGTTGTATTTGCAGATGATCCAACTATCAAGGTTCCTTAACCTATGTTCCCTAGGTTGGACCGATTAACAGATATCCCCTATATTTGGGGAAAATGTGAGACTTCATTTTTGACCATAGAGTTTGTTCCAAGCAAGTTGCCTAAGGTGGTCTCTATTGATTGCTAAAAAAGGTCCAAGTTCCTCGAGCTCTTTGGCAGAATTGATGACTCCACATTCAAAAAATGTGAAAGATATCATGAATTTGCAATGTTTATTAAGAGAATATGCCCTTCAAAGGCTTGGGAAAAGTGAATCAAGGCATCCAGAATCTAGTCGAGGCTTGGAAGACTAATTTAGGAGAAGGCATGGGATATGATAGAAAGGGTAAATAGAAGGTAACAACCAAACATATTTTAAAACCACCTCCTAGGTTTGTTTAAAGAGAAACTATTCACCCCAAAGTTGTCTTAGAGCCTATTCTTAAAGAAGAGGAAAAGATAGAGAATGAAGATGTTATCCAAGAACTATTGAAGTCCCTAGAAGAGCTTGGCCTTAAAGGTTTGACTATGTTGTTTAAAGATGTTAGCTTACAGGAAAATACAATAGCCACCTTGAATTGAGAAAATGTGAGTGAACCATAAGAAAATATTACTCAAATAAGCCTAGATCCACACAAAGAACGCCTCGAATCAGAAGAACAAAGCCCATTACCAATACATCAAGAAGATATCCTCTTTACAAAAAGGGACGGATATGGTGCCTAGGGATAGATTTCAAAGCTCAGTGTAGCAATCTAGTTAGCTTTTCATCAATGGGTCACCTTCGTTCAAAATGACTTTGAAGGAAATGCATCTTCTCAAGAGTCATGGGAACACTATTATCAAAGGAGGTTACAGTTGTTCACCCTAAAAAAATTTCAAGACATAGTAGAACTGTCACACATAAATGGATAGTACCCAAAAGTGGCAATTGAAATATATGCCCATTAGCGAGGGTGTCCCAAGTGGTTAGAAGATCCGAATAAAAAGCACTTGATGGAGTTTGAATGTTAGTATTGGCAAAGTCATTTGAAAGAACAATACTTATCTGAGTCCACTATTTGTTATTGGGAATACTGCTTATGGAAAGCCATCTATAAAATGAAATTCAAAACTAAAGATCCAACCACCGACTCCCAATCTCCAGTTGTTCAATCATCATCTCCGGGCAAAGAGGGGGGTTATGTTATAGCCATGTTGGCACTATTCGGGGGTAATACAGTCTATAAACAAGAAGCACCTGTTGATTTAAATTCAGAGCCATATTATTGAGAACAATTTGATAGAACTGACTACTTTGCACCACCAACTTTGTATAAAATTTGCTTTGAGAATAATTTTGGTTATTATGATTGGATACAGCAATATGACTTGGAATGCGAGGTGAAAACAAGGTTTCATAAATAGGTCAAGAAAGTCCAAGTTGATTTGCAATATGATCTCTTGAAAAGGACCTTGTAAGAATACCTCTAAAGATATCCAAATTAGTTGGCCCGTGGAGTAGAGGGACGGAAAAGTTTATGAGAAGAAAGGCCTAGAATAAGACATGCTACACCCATTAGATTGGTTACTCAGGATGGCAAGCCTTGATCAAATCAGACTATGACCAATGAAAAGAAAAAGTCAAGCACAATTTAAGGATGATCTCAGTGCCATAGAATGGAAGTCATTTCTATGCAATTCACTCAATAGCCTGAAGTCAAAAGAGGATTTGGAATATGAGCTGTCCAGAAACTCTACACCTGCAATCCAATAAGAAAAAGATGGAAATGCCTTGATGTACTCAAAATATCAGATTCTAGGGTTAGAATGGAAAGAACCAGAGCAATTTACATCAATAGACGTTAAAGGATTAGATATGATAGGGCCAAGTGTCAGGACAGATGTCAGAATCTTTATAAACCACCTCAACTAAACTCACTAAGAAAGTGACCTTGAGCAAGAAGACAGTCAACCGAGACTATAATGAATGGGAAAGCCAAGAAAGGCCACACTGGTCCCAAAGTCCCGTGATAGGAAATTAGAGGCACTTCCTAAATCGAGCTCTTGATGAGCTCTATTATAAATGGCAGTGGTATGAAATGTTTAAACTCTTCCAACATGAACTATATAGGCAGAAAAGGTGGGTAGGATCTTGCCAGAAAGACTCCCACCTTTATATGAGTCCTGAATCCTCTTCAAAAAATCAATATCTTTGGAATAATGTTGTCCTAAGAAAGATAGAGGAATCTAGAGAAGACTCCTTAGATGAAGAGTCAGAGGAAGAACTCCTAGAACACTCCTTTGAACTTCGTCCCCTCTATAAGGAGGCCAGTGTTTGGGCATAAACAAATACCAGACTTATGGGATGACCCGTTACCTAGATAAGGCAATTAAGATAGAGGTTGAATATGAAAAATGAGTCAAAGAGCATATGACACAATTTTCTATAAAAGAAAAAACTTTAGATCATATCTAGAGTTAATTGGACCACATACAAAAGGAAAACAAAAATATTCATATTCCTTATCCTCACCCACATGATTCCTAGTTAAAGTGGAGGCCTCTGAAACCCAAAGATCTATATCTTGTATACTTGAAAACTTGAGTATGGTATTGGTGGAATATGCTTAAGATGAGCCTAAACCCAGAAGAAGAACTCTAAAGGCTAATAACAATAACTGAATGACACTGGAAAGAATGCATTGAGTTTAATGAGATACTATCATACTAATACACACCCTTTGAAGAACCATTGTTTGGCATATTTGTCTACCCAAATTCCTACAAGAGGCGATAAAGGAACCAACCCGGACACTTTGATTCAAAGTGATTTGACTTCAGATTATAAGGCCTCTTCCAAATTGATATGGATCTAATCCGCGTCCCCCCAAAGAGATTCCATAGATTTTCTTGAATAACATGATCCATCACCACTCCACCTGAATCCTCTTATAGGATGAATCACAACCCCATGGTACAGTCCCAAAATCCGAGGAGAAAATATAGCTATGGACTCAAGTTTTAAAACCTTAGAATTGGATATTTTATTCTCTGGCATATCTATTAATGTAGGTTCTCCTTTTATAGATGAAGAGCAACCTCCCACTAAAGAAAATAACCATGATTCAAATAAAAAATTAGGTAGCAATACCAAAACCTCAAGTATGTGATTATGATCCTAGTTTTTTTACCATATCATTTAAAAACTAAAAATAAATAAAAATTTTGAAAAACCCAAAAATAGTTCTTCTTTCTTGTTTGGAGATGGTAGCACTTCCTCCCTATTCTAGAACTCTCTCATGTCTTAGGATGGAAATCAAGAAGTTTGTGCCAAACCTCCCATTTTTATCAATGTTTGTGTCTTGTTCAAAAATTCAAAAAAATATGGATATTTAAAAAATACAAAAAACAGAAACATGAAAAACTTGACACTATCACTTCAGAAAAGCATTCTGATAATAAGCATGAAGATAGCTTAAGGCATGAGCACTTCATGGACGAGGGAGAGCCTGGACAAGATATCACATAACTTTTTCAGTTTAAAAGAATTTTTAAAAGGCAGAAAACTCCTTCTCCCATGGTTAGAGAAGAGAGTATAGAGGTCAACCTAGGCACTCTAGAAAACCTTTAGGTTGTTAGGGTAGGAGCCTTATTGAGTTCAAAAGAGAGCAAAACCTTAGTTGAGTTCCTAACTCAGTATAAGAATGTGTCCTTATGGTCATACCAAGACATGTTGGGTCTAGATATAGAACTTGTCGAACACTACCTTATCATGAACCCTAACTCAAAACTTAACAAATGAAAGCTTAGGAAGATTGATTAGAGGGTAGAATTGTAGGTAAAAGTTACCCTAGAGGATATGATGAAAGTAGGATTCACTAGACCAATAGACTATTCCAAATGGTTGACTAACATTGTTGTTGTCTTTAAACCAAATGGTAAAGTAAGAGTCTGCATAGATTTTAGGGACACCAATAAGGTTACACCTAAATATGACTTTCTTTTACCTAATATTGATCTAATCGTAGATAGCATCGTTGGACATGAAATATTTTCATTCATGGATGGTTTCTTAGGATACAATCTGATCAAGGTAGTCGTGACTAACCGACCCAAATTGTGTTCACCACATCTTATGGCATCTTTTGTTATATTGTCATGCCTTTTGGTCTTAAGAACGTTGGTGCAACCTATCAAAGGGCCACCATTGTTATCTTTCATGACCATATTCATGACTGTATAGAGGTCTATGTGGATGATATTCTAGTCAAGTTTATAACTAGGATGAACCCCCATATAGAGTCACTGAGAAGAGTTTTTGAATGCCTTAGAAAATATAAAGTTAGGATGAACCCCCAAAAGTGCATCTTTGGTGTTGAGTTGGGTAAACTTCTTGGCTTCATTGTTAGCAAATGTGGCATTGAGATGGATTCTGTCAAGATTAAGGCTATCATGGGCATGCTTCCACCCACTAATCTCAAGCAATTAAGGGGCCTTCAAGAAAAAATCTAGGCTATTAAGAAATTCTTCTATAACCTAGCCACTAGGTGAGGCTTCCAAGGAAGGGTGCTGAATTTGTTTTGATAAATAATGTCAAAAGAGTTTGGACGTACTCAAGCAATACCTCCTTAACCCATATGTGTTGAAACCCCAACCACAAAAAAGCTTCTGCACTTATACATATTTGTCAATGAAGTAGCTCTAGGATGTCTACTTGCCCAATATGAAGATGATGGGAAGGCAGAATATGTCATCTATTATATAAATAAAACCTTTATGGATTATAAGAAGAAATACAATAGGTTGGAGAAAACATGCTTAGCTCTAGGTTAGGCAACTCAAAAATTAAGACAAATATGCTATCATGTGAGGTTAGAGTTTTGTCTAGACTTGATACAATCATGTATGTTTTGGAGAAGCCAACCTTGACTGGAAGGATTGCAAGATGGCAAGTTCTACTTATGAAATTTGATCTAAAGTACATGTCTCATAAGTGAATCAAGGGGTAAGAAATAGCTGACCATCTAGCCAACCTACCTATAAAGGACAAGGTTTGGATTGGATTTAGATGTAAAGTCCAAATCTAAAACACACAATATATATAGTATATAATATATTGAAACGAATCCAAATGGACCCAACCCAATCCAAAACAAAATCAAAACCATACAATATATGTATAGATAATATATAATGGATTGAGTTGGATTCAAATGGACCCAATCCAATCTAAAACAAAGTCCTCTGTATTTAATATATATATATATATATATATATATAATATAGAGAGCGAGTGGTAGTTTCCTGGCCATTTTTAGACAGAAACAAAATGAATGCGCGATGCTCAGCAAAAAAATCATGCTAAAACACCTTTAACGACAACAAAAAAGTTGTCACTAAAGGTCTGACACCTTTAGCAACGATAAAAGTCATTGCTAAAAGTCTAACACCATTAGCTGCCACTTTTTTGTCGCCGCTAAAGATGTTTCAAAGGGATTTTTGGTGGCATGTTTGTTTTGGTCAGGCACAAAGGTGGCCAGTCTACTACCACTTTTTGATATATGAATATATATATTGAATGAGAATTGGATTGAGTTGGGTCCAAATGAACCCAACCCAATCAAACAGCCCAACCGCCAACACTTTTTAAAGTGGTTTGGGTTTGGGTGTTGCTGAACCCAAAACCATGTTCACCCCCACCACCCCCACGATCTCTATTTAAACACCTCAGCCCCCATGACTTTTCATTCAAAACCATATCCCTCATGGACTTTTTCTCTCACTCTCTGGTTCTCTCGTCTCTCTCTCTCTCTCTCTCTCTTAGTGGTTAGCGAAAAACCACTAGTGGTGGTTTCTCCCATTCCCCTCCAAGAAATCCCCTACTGCACCCCCTCTTGTGCCTCCTTTCTCCTCTCTGGTGATGGCTCAGTTGAGCCTCCTCCTTCCTCGTCGTCTGATTCGGTAACATAGTTGATCCAACAGAGCTCGCCCCCTTGTCGCCTCTTCTCTCTTAGCTGGAGGCAACCTTGATAGGACCGCCCCCTGCCCCCCAACCAAAGCGCCACCCACCTCCGCTGGGTGACCCTCTCACTTTCCTCCCTTGTCACCTGGTGCCCCTCTGTTTTTCGACAGAGCTGGAAGAGTCGACTGCCTCTCTCTCTCTCTCTCTCGGTGGTCGCTGGAAACCACCACCGGTGGTTTCAAACCTTCTTCCCCTCCTTCTGCTCTCTTCTTCACTCTTTTATGTTTCCAACTAGGCAAAAGAGGCGGGCAGGAATCCCCGTCGCTCCTTCTTCTCGCTCCCTCTGTTCAGTGGCTGGTTGGAGGCCAACTGACCTGCCTCCTTTTTTTCGAAGGTGGTTGGAGGATCACCGTAAGACAGGGGGTCGACACCCTCTATACCTCTGCAGTAAAGGGGTCTACACCCTTGCCCCTTTGTCGTGAAGTAAGGAGGAAAGAAGAGAAAACAAAAGGAAAGAAAATGGAAGAAAGAAAAAGAAAGAAAAGAAAAAAGAAGGAAAGGAAAAAAGGATGGGCAGCCTGAGAATTGATGCGCAGGCATGCATTAGGCACTATTTTTTAGGATCTATGCACCTCAAGAATCACCCTTTTTACTTCAATAGATCCATTGTTGCCTCTCATCATGGCTTCTTGTAAAACCTGTAAATTTTTAAGAGAAAATAAATAAAGAAATTACTTTAATTCAAGTTAAAAATGTATTTTTATCTTTTATTATAAATCTAATGTATTTTATATGCTTAGTTTTATCTTTTTGACAAAAAAGGTAAAATGGTCATTTTAATAATTTACATAAATAAGATACTATTAAAATATTTAATTTTATTATTTTAATAAATCATCAACTCATTTAGGCATGTTTGAGGTGTTTCAAACTTAACAAGACACATTTTAATGATTTTTAGAATAATTTTATAAAAAAAGGTATTTTAGTCATAAAACAAACTATAAAGAATGCTTTAATTAAATAAAATATTGTTTAGAACCAAACTTCTGTCTAAAATAAGATTGTTATTCACTAATAGACTTAATTTTAATTTAATTTAATTTAATTTTCATTTATATTTGCTTTATTTTTTTATATAGATTCTTTTTAGTTTAATGTTATTATTATTATTTTTATTAATATTTTTTATTGTATTTCTCTTTTAGCTCCTCGGATTGGGCCGAACCAAACTCGAACCGGGTCCGATCCGGACTCGATAACCACCCTCACTCGTTAACCCCGATAAACCCCTACACAAACCCCCTTTCCCCATTTTTGTTCATCTTCCCTCTCACGCAATCCGATTTTTCCCCCCTTTACCTCCTCCGTATGGGGTCCGATCGGAGCAGTGCTGTCGCCGACCCCTCTCCTCGCCTTCTTCTCTTCTCCGTCTGGGTGTCGGTCTGCGGCTGACCTTGTGTCGCTGCCGTGAACCCTGATCACTCCACCTCTGTTGCCTACTCGCGCAGCCACCGGAGACCCAGCGAGGCCGTCGTCCTCCTCTGGTATGTCGGGGATCAATCGCCTTCTCCCCTCTGCTCTCCTTTCTCTTTCTCCTCGGTTTTCTTGAGGTGTCGTCTCAGCTGAAAGCCACCAGTAGAGCCTCTCTCCCTTCGAGGTGTTCTGGGGTTCGAGAACCACCAGCAGCCACCCATTCGGTCAATAATGGTCGTATTCCTCCCTGTTAGGGCATCCGTCGAAGACCCAATAAGACTGTCACCGCCGTAACTTCCTCCTCCCTCTTCTCTTTTACCTTTCCTTGTCTGCGGCCTCGCCGGAGCAACGTCATCGCCGACACCCCTGCTAGCCGAAGGGCACCATCATTGTGGGCCGTCACCGACTTTCCCTCTTCCCTCATTTCTCTCTGCTCCACCGCCGCAACCCTCATTGCCTTCCCTGCTTCTGGTGCGTGGCGACGGTTCTGTGTCACCGCTGACCACCCTCTCCATCAGTTCCTCTGCTTGTCGAACATCAGTGCCTCACCATCGGGAGTCCCAACTTTTGTCAGGTAACTCATCCTCTCTCTATGCATTGCAGATGGAGTTCCTTAAACTTCTGGTAGGGTTCACACATTGGGGATACTGAGCCCCTTTTTCCTTTCGATTTCTGAGAACCAGGGTGGTTCTCTATAAGCAACTTACAGAATCCATCTTGTTGTTCATTCCATCCGTGATCGTAAGCAGACCAGTTAATCGTAATTTTTGTTTCTGGGGGAGATTTTACTGACCTGGGTAGAACCCGAGCCACCGTAGGTGGCTTGACCTTTGTTTTTACCAGAAGAATGGCCCCAACCAGGGGTTTTATTGCTTCATAAAATGTCATTTAGATTGTCCTTCTGGCCTTAGCCGCATGACTCTAATCAGGGTTTTCTCGAATGTTTGCATGTTACCCGCTTAGAAAACCCGAGTCCCTAATAGATCAGGATCATTTTCTTTTCGAGTTGAACTGCATATATACGCTAGTTTTGAATTATTATTTACTGTTTGGCTGCTTTAAACCTCTTTTGAGTTTGTTTTTGCTTCTGTGTTTTGGGCGTTTGTGTGTCGATTCCCAGCATTGGGAATCATACAGGGTTGTTGTTGTGGAACATCAGGGGGTATCCTTTGCGTTGTCAGTTCTTGTTTTGTTCCTTTGGTTTGGTTTTGGTTCCAATGATTATATATTTAGTTGAAATTGATTATCTCGATGGTTGTGTCATCATTGAGGTGATGCACGGGGTAGCGTGCAGCCCATGGAGCTGCACCACGCGGTTGTTCAATCTGTTTTGGACTTGTTAGGGTATCACTTTGAGGTTTTCGCAAATCGGGTTACCGAAGTTCATTTTTGTTTATATCGCTCAGATCGTATTTAGATAAGTTGGTCATTGTGTGTGCGATTGTAGCGCTTTCTTCTTGTGAGAGGGATGAGTAGATTACGTCGTGTAGCACTTACATTGGACTTTCAAGATTTTGAGCTTTGTTTTACTTTTCATTGCATCAAAAAGGTAGGATTCCTAAACTAAAGTTTTAGAATGCTATTCATGTTGTATGATAGAAATCTAAATGTTAGAATTGTATTGTTTTGCCTATATAAATGTGCATTGCAGGTGCGTAGCTAAGCTAACTGCATGATGCTTAATGCTAAGCATCTCATGCAGCTAAAAATGCCATGCAAAAAAAAAAAAAGAATGTAAATGCAAAAACATGCAAATCGGGTAAATACTCGTGGTAAGTAAGTGGTGTAAGCACACCACATGTTATTTATTTTCTTAGATGCAACACTTTTCTGCTCACACACTCACTTAGTTGTGGACATGTAAGACTGTTTTGCTGGAGTTTAGAGATCATGCTGAGTATGATTTGAATGTATGAGAATAGAAGTGCTCTTATTTTTGTAGTTCGGAGACCATGTTAGTCATGGTTGTAGTTAGCGAGATATTGGAGTGTGTTTGCTGCAGGTACATGTTTGAGATTGTTGTGGTATGAATGATCAAATGTTTTGCCATGTTTGACATTACTATCCATGCTTGCATGAAGTTATTTTCGATTTGATTATGCCTTTCATGTGAAATTGTATCATGAACACATGCTTAAAATGAATGTATCGTGTTTGTGAATGTGATTTCATCTTTTTAAATATCTTTGTGATGTGTGCAAATATGATGTGATGGTTTTACACATGAAAATGTTGAGTTATCAATGCATGCATAATAGTTCATGCGATTGCATTTTATGTTAAGCATGATTGAGCTTAAACCATGCATGCAATCATGTTAAAAAATGAATCATGCATGTGAACATGTCTAGTAAATCATGACATAATAGGGTCATGCATGAAAATGAATACAAATTTGTTATGAACATTCATGAGAGCATGTGAATTTGAAATATGCAAGTGGCATAGATTTTTGATATCATGCATGAGTATGTGAATTTGAGTTATGCAAGTGTTATGAATTTTTGATATCATGCATGAGCATGTGAATTTGAATTATGCAAGTGGCATAGATTTTGATATCATACAAAAGAGCATGTGAATTTGAATTATGAAAGTGCATAGATTTTTGATATCATGCATGAACATGTAAATTTGAATTATGCAAGTGGAATAGATTTTGATATCATGCATGAGAGCATGTAAATTTGAATTATGCAAGTGACATAAATCTTGACATCATGCATGCGAGTATGTAAATTTGAATTATGTAGGTGGCATAGACTTTGATATCATGCATAAGAGCATGTAAGTTTAAGTTATGCAGTGGCATAGACTTTTGAATTCATGCATGAGGGCATGAGAGGGTTATCTTGTGAGAATATAATGCTTGGCTCTGACCTATGACTTAATAATAAAGATAACTCTGGATCGTGGGTCCATTTGAGGTACTGGCAAGGCTAGGCTCTCTAAGATGGCTGAATCCGTTCCGATCTTGTGTCCTCCCGGGAGAGGGAATGACGGTATATGCCTCGTGGGACATGTTGTGTATCGAGGGTTGAAGGCGCCTCTTGTCCCTGTCCCACGGAGGTTAGGAGATAGGTCTACCAGTGAACCCTAGGTGGCAGTACCATAGCTCTGCAAAGTTAGGGATGCATGCTTGATTTGTCGCCGACGATTTTGGTTTGACGTAGACCAAGACCTAAGACCATGGGTCCGTTCTCCCAACCGCTGCACTGCAGGGTTGAATCGCTCGAGAAAAACCCAGTTAAGCTATAGGAGGGTGATAAAAATACATAGAATAATGAATACTCCTATGATTATTTCTGAATGTCTATATCCTCTTTTATACTAGATGTGTTTGAATAACAAGCAAAACAATTAATTAGATTTTTATGATAATTGCTTCCATATGCATACTCATATATTGTGAATATGTAAAGATTTTTAAGTTTGCATGATTATTGTATATAAATTTCGTCACATGCGAATGAAAAAGACATGTTTATGCTTGGTCATATGATTTGACTTGTTGTTACAAGCCAAAGGCTTGGTTGATGCACGTGAGGTGCTTATGTGTGTGAGGCACACAGGAAGGGTCAAGATCAGAGTTACCAAAAATGTGCATGTACTAGGTAAAACACGCTTCCCCAAAACGTGCTTCAGAAGCGTGAAATGCGCCGCTTTCGAAATGCATGGGGAAGCACATGAAAATTATAGGAAGCACGCCCCCCTATAAAGGTGTACATGTCCCCCTTTAAAGGGCTACGCGTCCCTCTTTAAAGGGAAGTGTGTCCCCCTTTAAAGGGTACGCATACTCCTTTAAAGGGGGGCACATTTTTTAAAATGTCAAGTTTGCCCTTTTTTTAAAAAAAGAATTAACACGTGAAAACAAAAAATTTAAAGAAAATCATTTTTGAATAAGGGTAAAATGGACATTTTTAAAAATTCGTAAAGATAAAAAGAAGAAACTTAGGGTTTTTGTTTTTTCATCCGACTCTCTCTCTCTCTCTCATTTTTGGCCACCGACAACCTCCTCCTCCATTGACGTTCGACGATCGACGACCTCCTCCACCATTCACCTCCGACAACCGACGACCTCCTCCACCGACGACCGATGACCTCCTCCACCAACGTTCGACGATGTCTTTGTTCAGGTACACTCTCTTTTCTCGATTCTCTCTCCTTTGTCATTTTTCGTCCCTCCATTGTTGCTGTTTGATTTGCTATTGAGTCTCGATCGAGCTCGATGCATGTTTGGTTGGAAATGAATGGAAAGAAACCGATGGGCTTGATTGGCTTTCAGCCGGCACGTTGGCGATGTTGTTAGTGTGCATTAGATACGTGAATTTTTAAGATGTCTTGGTGACATCAATCGATTCTTATCGGCGAAGCAGGATTTCTGCATCGATAGTTCACAGGGAGTCACTTTGCTCGCTGCGACGCTTGGTTAATAGCAAAGTCATAAATCTCGTTAATGATATTTTCTCGATGACGAACGAAAATATTGCAATAAATTGAAGAAATGTGTTTTTTTTGGGGGGGGGGGGAATCTATGTACATTTAAAACTTGAAAATGTATGAGAAAACACAATAAAAACATTAAAATATAAAAATGTAAATATCATGTTAATGATATTGCAACAAAAACCATGATATGTTCAAAATGTCTCATTTTTTGTGGGGGGATTGTATTTGTTTCTGAAGATCTTGTGCTAAAATAGCGTGGCTTAAAAAATCCTGAGATATTTTTGCGAGTATGGTTAATAGATATGAAGTGCATTGGGGATTTTGGGGGTTACTTGTTAATTGGGCGACCCCACACTATTGTGTGTACTCAGTTGAGCTAAGATTGGGCTTGCTTAGGTGCAATGTTTTTTTTCACTCTTCATTATCTTATTGGGTCTGCAGTGTCACTTGCAATCCGGTTTTAATCAATTAACCATGAGACATGTCTAACTAGGAAATAATGTAGCCTAGAGAATTTGGATCATGTTGGTTGTGTTAATGTCTTCGTTACCCCATTCATTTAGTCTAAAATATCCTAGTATGTGGGTGGAGGTTTGTCAACAAAATATACATGCATAAATTATAAGGAGTTTTGTCTTTTTTCCTAATGAGTTACTTTTGGATGTTGACATGCATTTTGGTGTTAGGAAGATATGCGGAGGAGCTACTGTACACAATTAATTGGATTAATACATTGTGTTTTCTATGAAGTGAAGGAAAAAAGTCAAGTTGATTATGCGTGTGGTCTCATTGTTACGAAGCCCACGAATGCTTTCCTTTTGATTCTTATTCGCTTACCTTTCGCTTTTCATTCGAATCCTATGTCGCTTCCTTCTTCGCTTCTTAGGTCATTTTCGGTTCGCTTTTTAGCTCACTTTAGAGACGCTTCTTAGGTCGCTTTCGAGACGCTTTCCGGTTCGCTCCTAAGTCATCCCGCGCTTCCCGCTTCGTAAAATTTTAAAAGTGCCTCACTTTTCGCTTTCGCTTACTGTATCGCTTCCCGCTCCCACTTCCTCGACTGACAACTCTGGTCAAGATAAACCTGTTCTATTTTGATATTTGAATTGCAAAGTTCTTAAATATTCTGATAAATGACATGTGAATACATATTCGAAATAATGCATGCCTTAGTCATAAGGTGGTAATAATCATATTTTCTTTTGAGCATAAAGAAAGTGAAGACGGTAAGAAGGTGGACATGCCTTAGTAACAAGTTTATAAATATTGTTTAAGATGGTCTAGATATGTTATGCGGAGGCCTATCACATCACTGGAAGAAGGTGGACATGATACAACAAACAGACTTAAAAAAAGGAAGGAAAAAATGGAGAAGCAAGACTCATAAAACCGGTCCCATGTAGTTGAGATAATGCATCATGATGATGATGACATTCCTCTAGTAGTTTCATACCACTATAAACGATGGAACAAAAAAATCTAATCTTAACCCTATATATGTAATCATAATCTTAACCCTATATATGTAATCATAATCTTAACTTTGTCCATGAACCCAAAAAGATAACTTGATTAAGGTTAATCAAGACAAGGTAAAACTATTTACATAAAGGAGACTCATTTAAGCCTAGCGATAAAAGAGGGGACTTCTCGGTTTAGGCCAGTGTGACAAACATGGCGAGAAATATGAATTTCTCGCAAAAAAATCGTGAGAAATTCAGGAAGCCATAAAAATTATTTTCACGAGAAATTGTATTTCTCGCGAAATTATCTTTTGCGACTACTTATCGCGAAGTGACTTTTGCTTTTTGCTATGTGTTTATTTTGTTTTGGGTTTTTAACGAGACACCCTGCCCCACCTGCCAGACTTTACCTTTCCTTCTTGTGGTTCTCAATGACGGAACCCTAGTGGCTGGCGGTGAGGTTTTCCGGTGTAGCGTGGCTGCGTGAGGCGTCGGAGGGTGGAAGCGGTGCGGTAACTGACCGGTAATTCTCTCTCTCTCTCTCTCTCTTTGTTATTACTGCCATTGATTTGGCGAAGAACCACCAGAAACATAGCATTATCTTATTTAAGTTGTTGGTTAGTACGAGAGTGACGGGGCCTTCGCCCTTTATAGATCTTCAGTCATGACCAGTTTTAGTTTTGCCTAGAAGGATATGATAGGAACAAAAACATTGGTGATTTTCTTGCTATGGTTAGAGGCCATTTTCTTTTCCAAAAAAATGGGATGATTTGGGTGATAGTATTATGCAGAAAAATGTTTTTTTTTATGCACCTACTTGTCCACAGAAACAAGACGAGTTGTAAAAATTTACATAAGATGAAGATCAGTTATGACAGGTTTTGGGTAAATATAGGTGGCTCTTGCCATGGTAGTTGCAATCGTGGTTTGAAATTTGAAAAGACTCAACCACTTGCAAAAGTTTTGTGGAAGACTTGCATGAATGGGACACGATGTTAATCTCTCTCTCTCTCTTTAGCGTAAGTGGGGCTTTCAAAATGGTTGTTTCTTACTTTGCATCTAATTTTCGTGGGTTGTTCTAAGATTTTGTTCATTTTTTTCATCGTTTTTCCTTTCTTTTCTTGTTGAAAATGATACTTCCTCATGCCACGATGTACTGCTTGTTGATCGGATTATCACCTATCTGTGATTACATTGAAACTCCTACAAAGAAGCATCTTTACCCACTGTCATTTTGTTGGCATGTTGCAAGTATATTCTCATCTTTGCCCACGGTCATTTTGATGGTTGATACTTCTTAGATATGATATTGGAATTGAAAATATATTTTATTTTTTCTTTACATGTAAAATTTAATTGTGTAATTAATTTGTTTTCATTTTATTTTATTTTTTTTGTTTTTTGAGAAGTTATTTATTTTTCACAAGATTTTGCTGATAAAAACTTGAGAAAAATAATTTTCTTGAAAATCTCACAAAAAATTCGTAGTCGAGAAATTGCCGCTTTGAACTTTTGTCACTATGGTTTAGGCCTTAACTTAAGGATTATTTGAAATCTATTCTTGCATCATAAAAGGTGAAAGCCTCTTGAAAGGGCAGTGTGGTGTGGTGGGATGGGCAAGCGGAGCTCCATGGAGATGGATGAGTCATCGAATCAGAGTAGAGGCGAGCCATTTTTGCCATGGATGAGGGATCCCGTGGATGTTAACTCCTATGAAGAATGCCCTCTCCAACTCATTCCTGGCTTAGACCCCAGGTTCTCTCTCTCTCTCTCAATGGTAATGCTACCTATGTAATTTTTCTCAAAAGCAAATGAAGGTAAAGGATAAATCATGAATAATATATCAATTTCATGATATTGGTCTCATTTCAATTGTTGAATGGATCTATTGTTGCTGAGAAGGTGCCACAAAAGCTTTTGATTCATCAATTGTGTAACATTGTGTTTCCTTGGTGACCATGTCTAACCATGATGCTGTATTATAACATAAGTGGATGTTAATTAAGCTCTGTCCTCGACTAGGAGTTGTTTTTTCTCTTTTGTAGTTAATTGCTTTTTGAATTTTAATGGTCTATTTTTTTCTCATCTTCTTTTAGTATTTCTACTTTTTTAATGCTTAGTTTATCAAGTTGAGTTGTTCAGAACTTGCAATAATTGGGGTATTTTTCTTGAAATGAACGAGGATGAGAAAGGCTCAATTTGATTGTGAGTAAGATGTTTTCCAACAAGCTAGAGATTGAGCAAATCAAGCTGGAGTATGTTTCTCTCTGGTAACAGTACTGTTGAAATCATAATCCCATTGTAAGAGTTGAATTTAGTTGGTCATGCTTGTTGGAAACTTGATTGCTTAATTGATGACTAAATGTTCATTGGTCATGTCTAGTTGGCTAGGAGTATATTTGTGTTCAGTATGTATTCCTGAATGATTTAATTTATCAGTTAGCAAGTTGAACAGTAAACCTAATTAGTCATCATTTTTATGTTTTGAGAGTCATGTCATTAAGAGGTTTTCCTGCTTGGTAGGAGCAGTAAAGATAGTGGCTCAAACTCTAGTCTTAGTGTAAAGCGTATACTATCCTTGTCTGAGGCCACTGTTAGAGTTCACTTAAATTCTTCAGCTTGTTTATCATCTTATTTAATAGATAATCTGTTGCTTAGCTTGTATGCAGTAATGCTAGTTGTTTACTTCAGCAAGGCTCCTCAATTGGTTCAAATTTGCTTTTGTTTCAACTATATTCAGTTCGTAGGGTTGCTTGTATACATTTTTTGAGGTGTCACTCATCTTCCTGAAAATCAACAAATATAGGTGGATCACCCAGTCCACCATTGAAACAGGAATTTTTGGATAGTTTATTGTTACATAATCATTCTGGCTAAACTGGCTATTTATTGACATTGGAGCACCTATTTCTATCATGATCACCGTATTTTTAAACCACATGAGCATGATTTTTCTTGCCAAAATTTAGTATTTGAAAAAATGTCAACCACTCTTTGTTTGACTATCATTTTGTACACTAGGTGTTCGGCCATGTTTTCATTTCTGTCCAGTCATTTAAATACCCAGCTTATCAGAAGTCATTGCCTGTGATACATTTTGTGTTTTTCCTTTGCATAAAACCCTAAATTACTTTTGACTAGGAAAGATTTAACATCATACTGCACGTTGTAGGCCATTTTTGTAGTGATACTGTGTCCAATGGCTGTCATCATATTATAGCCCTGCGTTAGGGGCTTAGTTGTCAAAAGCGTTAGTTGGAGCAAGCGGAAGACCCTTAAAAGGACTAGTCGAGGCCTTAAGAAAACCAAAATTTTTACAATAAATAGTTAAATTTAGTAACCAGCATATGATTGCAACTATGAATAAAGTGTGTGATTCAGTATAACATGTTGCAAAATTCATGAAATTGCATAATATTGAACATACACCAAAACTTGGGGCACACCATCCGATTACTCTATATACATATATACATACCTGCCCCTCTTTCGTCAGGTCACTGTTAGGACCAGTGTTGTGAGTATCGTTACTTTTGGGTTTTGCGATACGATACACACTCGTATTGTGATACTAGTGTGTAGCATATCCTTATCGGGTGTATTGTACGATACACCCTTATATCGTGTCATATTGTACGATATAGGGTTTATCGTACGATACACCTTCGGCAAAAGTTGTAAGTATTATATTGGTTGGGCCCAAAATAACACCGTATCGGATTGTAAATGTATCGTAAACGTATCATAAATTTTTAATAATTTTTTTCAAAAAATCCAAAAAATCAATTAAAATCAGCAAAAATTCTAAAAAAATCATATCACATGAAACAATGATGAATTGTACAAAATACAATCATAAAATCACATATGAAATATTTGTCTCTATGAGCCGTATAAGACATCATCAAACATCAACTAATATAGAATTATAGATAATATTGCATGCATATCTCACAAGAACAATGCAAAATATTAAATATCTTGCAATCAAGAACATGCAACAAGACTCATACTTTCATATTACATAAACGAAAATATTATGGCAATAGTTACACTCGATTTTCAATCGGTTTCCACTTATGTAACATAGACACGACAGTTTAGTTGTCGTACCCATGTCAACACTTCACGACACGGGTGCACGTTACGCCCTGGGTCAGGTCTCTCATTGGTCCAGGTCGGGTCCAGCCTAGACTCGACCCAAACTCAAATTTCTCGACTTTCCTCTTTTTCTCTCTCTCTCTCTTATTCCCCCCTCCCCCCCCCCCCCTCTATCTCGTTTCCCCCCTTCTCTCTGTCTCTCAATGAT
Organism: Nuphar pumila; assembly: GCF_984573655.1. Lineage (NCBI taxonomy): Eukaryota > Viridiplantae > Streptophyta > Magnoliopsida > Nymphaeales > Nymphaeaceae > Nuphar > Nuphar pumila. Next base: position 98,750,835 of record NC_143260.1, on the reverse strand, counting down.
TGCGAACACACACACATAGAGAGAGAGAGAGAGAGAGAGAGAGAGAGAGAGAGAGAGAGAGAGACCTCATTCATTCTCCTTCTTCATTCGTATACAAAGAGAGAGAGCGACATTGGGTATGTCTCCTCCTCCTCCTCGTTCGTATCTCTATAGAGAGAGAAAGATTGTGGGAACGGGGGTTACAAAGTACCCCCTTCCCTTTTATAATAAACACACACACATATTTTTTAAATTTCATTTTACCCCTTCTTTTAAACAATTTTCAAACACACACAAAATTTCATTTAAAAATACCCCTTTTAAAAAAATTCTAAAAATACAAAATTTTTTATTTAAAAATATTATACACACACATATATATAGTCGTGTTCCCATTCCCACATTTTTCGAACTTGCCGTATTTTACCCCTCGTACTTGCACCCATAAACATACTCGTACCCATGTGATAGGTTTCTATTCATTATTTGAGTGTGTCATTGCCATGTCAGATCATCTTATGCCATCTTTGTTAGAGGAGTGTGGATCCTGATTTCTACCTTGATGTAAATCTTTAATTTTTGCAAATCCAACTTCGTGGTAAGTTGGTGGGGGGTTGTAGGGGGCAACCCCTCCTTCTTGAGGCAAATGTTTTTTTGAGAGTACTTTTGTAATTTTACTCATAATAAAGATTTTTTACCTTAACCCATTTTCTTGAGTAGAAAAATAGTGAAAATGCACTTTTTTTTACCTTAACCCATTTTTTTGGTGAAAAAATGGTGGAAATGCACTTCTAATGGCCTCTAGACAAATGGAGAAGTTGACCCTTAAAAGGTATAAAAAAATGAAAAAGTAACTTTCAACTTTTTTAAAGTGCGCCGAAGGTGTATCATACGATACAACACGATATTGGGGTGTATCATATTGCAAAACCCAAAAGTAATGATACGTATCGTACGATACAGTACAATAGTTACAACACTGCCTTCACCACACTTTAAAAGGCTGAAAGTTACTTATTTTCATTTTGGGTTTTAAATACCTTTTGAGGGTCGACTTCTCCCTTTGTCTAGAAGCCATTAGAAGTGCATTTCCACTATTTTTCACCCAACGAAGTGGGTTAAGGTAAAAAAAGGTGCATTTCTACCATTTTTTTTCACTCAAGAAAATAAGTTAAGATAAAAAATCTTTATTATGAGTAAAATTACAAAGCTACTTTCTAAAAAATTTCTGCCTCGAGAGGCGCTGCCCTCCTACAACCTCCTACTCCGCGAAAATTAAAGATTTATATCAAGGTAGAAATCAGGCTCTACACTCCAACAAAGATGACATAAGGTGATCCGACATGTCTATGGGGCACTCAAGTAATAAGTGAAAACCGATTGAAAATCGAGTGCAACTATTGCCATAATATTTTTGTTTATGTAATATGAGAGTATGAGTCTTGTGGCATGTTCTTAATTGCAAGATATTTAATATTTTGCAATGTTCTTGTGAGATAGTTGATGTTAGATGATGTCTTATGCAGCTCATAGAGACATAAATGCTTTATATGTGATTTTATGGTTGTATTTTACGCAATTCATCATTGTTTCATGTGATATGATTTTTTTTTAGAATTTTTGTTAATTTTTTTTATTTTATTGTAAATTTTTTATGATATTTTACGATACGATCTTAATTTGGGCCTGACTGATACAGGTCACAATACAATACTTACAACCTTAGTAGGATCTTAGTAATTTCTTAGTAGCATTCAAGTGTCTGATGTACCTCATCCATGATGCCAATGTCCTCAAGCACGAGGTCTATGCAATAGGCAACACGCGAGATCCAAAAGAACGACCTAAAATCTTCTGCAAATTCTTTACCTGCTGCCATATAATTTGCTGCATTATCAATAATAAACTGTACAATATTTTGAGGCTGAATCTCTTCCACAACTTGGTAAAAAACCCTCAACAATATTTTTGTTGTCTTGGGTGTATCTGACAAATCAATTGATTTCAAAAACATGGTTCCTTTGGTGCAATAGATAAAAAAATTTATCAAGGTCCTTGACTTTCTGTCTGTCCACCCATCTGCCATGATGCTACACCCAGTCTCTCTCTCTATGACTGCCTCATCTTATCACAATAAGCCTTCTCTTGATATGAAGGCATCTTGTATCCAAACTCAATAATGGTTATGCTATCTATCATGGCCTGAAAATGAAATGAATTTGCTGTATTGAAGGGAATATAAGCATTATAAAACCATCTCCCAACCGCGACATTCGCCTGTTCGATTAAATGTTGAGGATTCATAGTAATACGAATGCCGGGTTGTGCCCCAAGGGCAGTCTTAAGAGAGAAAAAGCTCCTAATAGAGCCTCTAGCTCTATCTCTTCTCGAAGAACTCCCTCTTTCTCTTCTTCTTTTTGTGTCCGTGACATTACTACTAGCACTAACCACACCTTTTTCCTTTGCTGCAAAACTTCCTACTTCTGCTACTATGCAAGGGGCATTTTTGTCCTCCCAGGGCTCCGCATACCCCATTTTTGCCTCAGGCATATTTTTTTTCTTGTTTTTTTTCTCAATCCAGTAAGTAATTGCTGACATTGCCATTTCACGACATCCGACAATTTCCTTGACGTGCAGGCCGCAACATTGAGATGTATCCCAGCTAAATAATGCTTCAACCGAGAGAGATACTACTCGAAATAATAGTATGACGATAGTTGCACTCGATTTTCAACCAATTTTCACTCATCATTGCCATGCCGGATCATTTGATGCCATCTACTCCAAAAAAGCTCAATAAAAAGGAAAGAATAGGTTTTTTTTTTACCTTAACCCACTTCTTTGAGTGAAAAAATGTTGAAAATGTACTCTTGATGAAATTGCAAAAACCCTCTCCCTTGTGCACGGATCGACCCTCAAATTGCTCTCACGAGTCTTAGGATGCGTGAATACCTCTCTAATGACCTCTATACAAATGAGGGAGTTGGCCCTCAAGAGGTTTTTAAAACCCAAAAACGAAAAAATTACTTTTCGGCCCTTTTTAAGTGCGCGGAGCTAGTATGATACAGGTATGATACACACTTGTATTGCGATATGAGTGCGTATCGTATCATTTTCCTTCACAGTTACGACATGTATCGTACAATATGGTACGATACGGACAACCTTGTGTAAAACGTCATGTATGCTTGGATTAGGAACCAGCTCAGTTTTTCATGCAAGTCTGACCTTTTTTATTATTTGAGAGGGCATTCTTTTTGCCAAATTGATGACAGCAGTTGGGATGTAGCCTGACACTAATATGAGCTAATTGGTGAAATTGTTTGATATCTGAAATGTGAAACAAGCATACAAAGTCACATCAGTTATTTATATCAATAAAAAAATGAAGTAGGTACAGAAAGGTGCTAGGAAATGCTAACCAATGCCACCTATATCTCTACCATAAATTAACTGTATTGTAACTGCAAATCGATGTTGGTGCATTTTGTATCTGTTAGAAACATGCTGTTACTGCATCTGGCAGCAGTTTTGAAGCTTAGTTGGTGGTTGCCAATTATGTCAGTTTGGGATAAGTGGTGGATATGTCTCTGTTTGATTTGTCCAGATTGGTGGTGCCGTTGCAAAAAATGGGAGTCAATTCACTGTTTCCAATTCAAGTGGCAGTTTGGCATGAGACAATTGGACCAGGTGCCTGGGAGCGTGATCTATGCATAAACTCACCAACAGGAAGTGGGAAAACTTTGGCTTATGCTTTACCCATTGTCCAAATGCTCTCCAACCGTAAATTGAAATGTTTGCGGGCTTTAGTTGTGCTTCCTACTCGTGATCTTGCATTGCAGGTTGGTAGTCTAGTATCTATCTCTCAATAGTATGTGAGACATTTTACTAGGATGATTTATATAGACGGTTTTGTTCGTTGAGTAAAAAAAAGAGGTTTGGCTTTGTTTGGAGTTCCAAGAATCAAGTACATGCTTGTGAGATGCTTGGCCCATCTAATTGTCTATTCTTTATTTTTTTTCCTTTTCTGTACTTTTAGAATTTTTTACTTAATGGAAGTGCCTTTTTTCCTTTAGGTTCTGATATATTTTGTTGCACGATCTGCCAACCACATTTTTCATAGATCACTTAATAAATAGTGAGCATAACAGTTTTGGTGAAGATCAATGTTTCATACATCCTGAAGGAAAAACAAAGGAAAAAGTTAAGAAGGCTTCATCCTCAATCACTGAATTACTTAAATTGCATCTAGAAACTCAGCATAATATTTGCGTCAGCTTGTTGAGAATACAGTCAAAACATTCACAAAGTTTTTTGTTTTTCTAAGATATTATTTTACGCTATTTTGTGTGTGTGTGTGTGCAGATATGTTAGTGTACTATGTACATCTAACTATGTGACACTCACACATGTAGTAGTATTTATGGATACTACATATTACATGACTTTGTTTAAAGAGTTCCGAAAAGTCTTTCTTGTGTTGAGGTATGGAACTTTTCCAAACAAGTTTGATTTTTCTGTGGAATTAGAAACTATTTGTAGTAATTGAGTACAGGTTTCTAGTCATGGATGGTAAAGGCTTTTGGCATCTTTTGACATCTGAACATTTGAGTAGATGTTCTGTCTATGATTTGATGTAAATAATGAACTCATGGTACTTGTGATTTAGTCTGCCCATGGAGTGTACTTGGCCTCAATATTGGATCTAGCTACATATCACTGGAATTTCTCCTTTTTCACTTGTTTCACAAGTCACGAACATCGAACATGTTGGTGCATCGGATGAGACTGAACAAGAGAAATGGCGGGCATTCAAGTGTCGTTTGGTGATTGGTAGGAAAAAACTGGAGTTATGGAAAGCTTTTTAGATAGGTGGGAAGCCCGCTTCCCAGAAACCTGCTTCGGAAGCGCGATACTCCTCGCTTCGGAAACTTGATGTGAATCTCGATTCTCCCACACTTCTTGTATGCTTTCCACACACTTCATCTGTTATTCTTATATGTTTTCTCACTCTATTTTTCATGTTTTTTATGTGTTTCCTGTCGTGCTTCTGACTCACTTTCATGTGCTTTCTCTAAATTGGCAGTTATCATTTTTAGATTTTGTTAAAAATTTCCATGAAATTTAAGAATTGTCACTTTTGTTTAGTTTTTAGCCTTTTCTACAGTAACTCCATTATCCTGCAATAACCATCTTAACCTATGTCACATGGGTGCGGGTGCGACACAGGTGCAGTGCAATTTCAAAAATTTTGGACACGGGGACTCGGCTATATATATGTATATATATTAAAAAAAAAATATATATATATATATATATATATAATTCGATTTTTTTTAGTTTTTTGCCCTAAAAAATGGACAAAAATAGACTCGATCAAAGTTGATTGAGTCCAAAATGTGGACGGACTCCGCCCGGTGCGTTGACCGAGACCTGGTTGACCGTGTCCGCCCCTTGTCCGAAGCCGCACTTGTGTCCGCACCCGTGTCGGGGCGTGTCGACGCGGGTGCGTCGACCCCCTAGCCGAGTCCGTGTGACATAGATCTTAACCATGTAATCTTCGCTATGACTTGCGCTATATCACGATACTTGGCTTTTGTTATGGACAAAGCAACTCAATTGCTTTTCTGCTCTTCCACGATATTAAGGAGCCCCTCAAAAGTATGCAAAATTCCATACTTGAATGCTGATCTTGTGACACTTGCCCAAAGTCTACATCACAATATGCCATCAACTCTAATGCAAATGATGCATAAAAGAGTAAAACATAATGCATTGTGCTCTTAATATATCTAATAATCCTCAGCACAAGTCTGCCAAGTGAGATGATCTATGGGCATTCATGAACTGGCTCGCCACATTCACAACAAAAGTAATATCCGGGCTTGGAGATGATCAAGTAAATCAAACTTATTGCCAACTGCCTGTATGCAGTAGGATCATCAAGAACTTCACCATCTGAGTGTTTTAATTTGCAATTGGCTTCCATAGGAGTCCACTTGCTTCTGCTTGAGTCATTCCTTTTCCAAACTTGGGATGATTCCACTTGCATCATCTCAAGTTTGAGGGGGAGTGTTAAGAAGTGTAATAAAGTTTTACTATACAGTTATAATAAGGTTCTGGACCTGTTTTCAGAACTACCACTAATCAGAAAAGAACATTACAAAACTCTTTCTATGACTAAATGTGACTATGCAGTATGCATCACTTGGACAATTGTGCAAGTTACAAGATCCCAACACATGTCTATCTAACTGTTGACAACTTCATATTCAAGAACCTCTAATCTTTCAGCTGAGACATGCTCAGGTTTGACAAAGGCATCATGCGATACAATTTCATGGTATTCGTAGCTTAAAGATTGATAGGCATGTTATCCTGTTTTTTTTTTACCAAAAAATTTGTCTCTCCTTTGCATAAGGTTGAAGACTTGTTGCTATGGGCTATGTCACATGGGTGCGGGTGCAGGGATGCGACACTTTAGAAAACCTTGGGTGCGGGGGTGTGACTGGGCAAAATTGTAAAAAATTATATATTATATTATATTATATTATATATATATATATAATTTTTAAGTTTTAGCAGTTAACATTGTCATAATATCATTCATCATGCATGCAATATATCAAATTAACAATTCTACAATTTTATTTGACATCACAAAAACTAATACCGCAATCAAATTAACCTAAATATCAATCAAATAAGTAAAGCAGAAAAGAACTAAATTACATACCAAAAGTATATCCTACAATGTATATGACGATGAAGTAATGGATCTTAATAATTTTCTGCTTCATCATCAAATGCATCATAAGAAAGAAGACTGAGTTCAGATAAATCCATGTTTGTCATATTGAAATCACGCTCTCTCTCAAAGTCACACTCTTCTGGGTTTACATCCCAAAATTTAGATGTTTCTTGTCTGTGTTACAAACCGAATTTGAAAATGTTAAATACAATACAAGTATATTTAAATAAAAAACTAAGAAATAATCAAATAACTAAAATAGCAAATTAGTACTTGTATTCATCATTGGTTCAAAAAAGTAGTCGAACATTTGAATAAACATATACTAAATCCTCTGCACGCTTGCTGGTGAGTTTGTTTCTTTTCATGTTATGGATTTGAGAATATGTGCTCCAATTTCTTTCACAACAAGATAAACTAGCAGACTGCCATAATAATTTTAATGCAAGACGTTGGAGAAAAGGTGTTTCTGATCCAAATGTTGACCACAATGTGATAGGATCTATATTATCCTACTCTCTCGCGAGTAATGCCTGTCCATACAATCTTGAAGATGAAAATTTTTCAAATTCTTGGGTGACTTGATTTAGAAGATATGCTTCTGGAAAAAGTCTTGTCATACACATATTTTTATGTCTTGATAGCTCTGGGTCTAAATTTGGAGGGATACAACCAATACCACCTGCCTGCCACTTTTTTGCATAATATTTTGGATTAAGAGAATATGTCATGCAATGCAAAGGAGTATTGCTCTTATCCCATCTTCTGACTAAAATTGAATGAATATCGTTAAAAAATTCTGAATCATCCAATGCTGAAAACTACAACTTATATTTTTTCAATCATATTATCCCACATTTTATAAACTCTGTGAAGCATGGGCTCATCCTTATGAACTTCTCTTAACATTTCTCAAATAAGTTCCGTAAATTGAAGGAAGTATACCACTCTGTCCCAAAACTCATCATTAACAATGAATTTCTTAATTTCTTGAGCCTTGACGTCATCATCAACACGATAGAATATCCAATTTTCATCGGTCACTATGCTAACCAAAGCATTTTTCACTTTTTTAATCCTCTTCACCATCACAATGATGAACGCAAAACGTGTTTCAACAACCTTCAACAATTTCAAGTCAGAATGTTTATTAAATATAACGTTAGCATGATGGTGGTTAACAACAAAATTCCTAATGCTTTTGACATTTCTTTCTAAATCTTCAATCCATGAACATAAAACATATGCATGTGAATTTTCTTCTTCTTTGGGGTCGCAGATGCTCTTTAGGGCCAGTTTTAAGCCCTGCTACACAGGGAGTTCAAAAAATATGAGGGTACTCACTCTCTAAACTCAACGCTGCACTTTTACAAACTGGAGCGTTGTCTATGATTTGTACTACTTTCTGATCACCCACTTCTTTTATGACTTCTATAAATAACCCTTTCAAATACTCAGCATTTTTATATTTCCCAGATGCATCAACTGCTTTCAAGAATACTTGGCTACTAAGAGAAGAAACAATGAAATTGATTAGTGGATGCCTTTGAATATTTGTCCATCCATCAGAAACAATAGAAACTCTATTTTGCTCCCATGAATATTTTTTAATCTCCAGCAATCTCTCTACATTTGCCCTCTCTTCTGCAAGAAGTGTGGTTCGTAGTTTTTCTAAGCTTGGAGGCACATAACCACTTAAATTACAATTTGCCAAAGATGTTACTAAATCCTTCCAATAAAGATTTCTAGCCCCATTAAATGAGAGTGAACTAGAATAAAAATACCTCCCTACTTTTCTATTCATATCTTCCCTTCCATATGTATTGAATGCTGCTTGTATCGTTCCTCTACCTCCTATATTGACTTTTTTTTTTTTTTCAGCATCTTCTTGGTGGCTTACAGATGACACACTAATTGCACAAGAATCATTCATTGTCTTTCTCTTTTCATATTATTCTTGTATTTTCTTGTATTGTTTTTGCATTGCCTCATCAACTTTTTTGCATCCTGAAATGCTATGTCTTGGTATCTTCAACAAATGAGCATTCACTCCTGTGTAAGACCTAACAAAATCTCTTTCACAGAGCTTGCATCGAAGTCTCTTGTTTCCACCACCTTCTTTTTCAGTTTTTGCAAGCTTATCTACATGTACCCATAGTGGCCCCACATCATCACTCCCACCACAACTATCAGCGACACTAGCAGCAAAACTCACATGTGGGGATGAGGATGACGAAAGTCTTTTATCTTTATCTGTCATTTTTGTCCTGAAAATACAAAAAAATTATATTAAAATCAATTATGCACACAATCAAGATTTATAATATTGAGTGCAAAGGCAATAACATATACAATAAGTTTAAAAAATATAGTAGTAGTACATATAAATAAATACCGAAATGTACGAGAAAAACATATAAACATTGATCATTAATACAAAAGTGAACACTTTTAAGCATGGGATTATAAAAAATATATTTTATAGGATTAATTAAGCACTCGCGAAAACAACAAGATATATCGCTAATTTTATAGTTTTGAAGTGTCTTAATTTTTCATTAAGAAATCATGATCCAAGAGTCGATTCTCACTAAATCAAGCATGCTAAACACATCTAATGGTTTGGATCTGTCAGTTATGACAGATCCAAACCATTAGATGTGTTTAGCATGCTTGATTTAGTGAGAATCGATTGTTGGATCATGATTTCTTAATGAAAAAATATGTTTTTATGAGAAAAAAAAACTATACAGGTAAGATTTCGGTAATCCAAAAGCCGGAACGACAGTCGGCAGGGCAAGGCCCCTGTCAAAAAATATCGACATTCGACAGGGCTTTGCCCCTACTGGAGAATAACAAGGCCCCCCTGCCAAAAAGATTGCTGGCAGGAGCCTCGCCCCTGTTGGAGGAAAGATGGTCGGCAGGGGCAAGTACCCTGCCGAAAGAGGATTGCCGGCAAGGGCCTCGCCTCTGCTGGAGAAATGACTGACGACAGGGGCAAAGCCCCTGCCAAAGAAAGCCCGTAGATAGGAGTCCTGCTCCTGCTGAAAAAACAATCGGCAGGGGCAAAACCCCCTACCAGGAAAATGTCGATGCCTGAGGAGATGGAGGGAGGCAGGTTTTCGCCTTTCTTGTCGAAACTTCGAGCGACAGGGGTGAAGCCCCTGCCAGATAGGACTCAGGCGACAAAGAGGTGGGAGGGAGGGGGCGGCAGGGGCTGTCGGCCACCTGCTGACCCTCAGGTAGGCCCAAAGGAGAGGGGGAGGGCGGCAGGGCTACTGGCTACTTGCCGGACCCCCTCTCGCAATCAGAGAGGGAGGAAGGCGCGGCAGGGGCCACCGGCCTCCTGCCGGCGAACACAGGGAGAGGGAGGAAGGAGAAGACAGAGGGAGAAGTGGAGGAAGAGGAGGAGCGTACTTGCGAGCTCCAGCCGTCGTCGGGGTTGCGGGTGGCGTTGACGCCGGCGATCGTCGGAGGTCTGCGACGAGGGAGAGGAGGAGGTGGCGTCGGGCTCCCCTGAGAGACGTCGGGAGGAGAGGAGGTGAGCGAGAGAGCAGAGGAGCGCGGGAGAGGAGAGGAGAGGAGAGGAGAGGTCCGTCGGAGGTCATCGGCGGCGTCGGAGTCCGGCAGAGAGATCAGCGTCGGGAGGAGAGGAAGGAAGGATTAGGGCAAAATTTTTTTGCCCTATTCCTCTCTTCGCAGCCCTTTTGATCGGGCATTTTTTTTAAGTACGAAAATTGGACCAAAATGACCCTGGGTGCGTTGACTGCGCCCAAGGTCGGGTTGACCGCACCGGGTGCCGCACCCGCACGCGCACCTGCGTCGCGTCGACGCGGGTGCGGCACTTGGTTTGCCGAGTCCATGTGACTTAGGCTATGGGTGTAAATGGATCGGTTATGGGTCAAATCATGTTTGATCCAAATCATAATATGGATTTTGTGCAGTATATCTGGATCCCATTTATATTTGGTGATGTAAGTCTGAATCCATATCTAAGATATGTACGGTAATATTGAATCTGGTAAAAAAAGACTGAAACAAAGGTTTTCACATGTAACAAGTACAAATTGGTTGGATTATATCCAAATCTGAACATAGATCTGACTTAAAACTCTGATTCAACTCTGATCCAAATCTGAAATTTATTTCATAAATCGAAATCCTATATGAATACTCATTCAGATCTTATTTTAAGAATGTGTACCCAGAGCTAAAGTGTTTGCTTCAGATCTTAGGATCACAACCAATGAACTGTGATCTGCATCCCAAATTTTTTGACCCATCCATCAGTCTGCTATCTATGGCGAATTGCTTGAGCCACAGACCGGTGTGTGTGTTTGGTGTAGTGTTCCCATGCTGGGTTTTTGTGACAGTTAATCTAGTTCAAGTACTGGTCACTATTATCCTCTTTACAAAATATTGAGTTTTTTTTAGAGAAAACATTTGGATTAGTTTTCTGTCTCTTTTCAAGCTGAGCTCGGTAGAAGCTATATAGAGCCAAGCTATGTCACACGGGTACTCCAACTTACCCCCCCATTTTGTGTACCCCTTTTGATTATTCTTAAGGGAAAACTACACAAGGGTGGTGTATCCTATGTCCTCTTTTTCATCTCCACTGACATGGGAGCCAAGCTTGAACAATCTGGTTTGATCTTAACCTATCTTTTGTGCTGTGTAGTTTGTACTAACAACTCCAAATATACCAGAATCCATTTGCATTAGTTGACAGCATCAAGGGAATTTTGCTACATTTACAAAGGTGCATGCCATTTTTGCTAAAAGAGTTTCTTACATTTCTAGCAATAGTGAAGATGACTTTGCAACTAAAGCACCCTTGTCATTAATGTACGGCGTCACAATGGTATCTCAGAAATTCCTTTTGATGACAGTTATTGTAAGCTATATCACATGGACACTTCACTTAGCATGAGTATCACATGTCGACATGGCACGACACTCAGACACTTCATGGACACAGTCAAACCAGTTTCCCACACAGTTAACAGTGTCATTAACTTTGTTTATTTTCTTTTATGAACTTATTTCCTTATTTCGTATTCACTTGAGTTCTTTTTCTTTTAAAATTTATCATCAATTACATTACATTACATTACATTTCAATTGCAACTTAGTGTCATTGTTTGATGTTACTAATTATAATGATTTAAAATTGTTGTTTTATAGACACACACATGCATACATCTATATATGTGTACAACTGTGTCCCCATAATTTTTGAAAATTATCATATCATACCAAGCGTATCCACATCGTGTCTTGCTCCCACATCTGTATCCATGTGACATAGAATATAAGACATCACAATGATTTTTCAGAAATCGTTAAGGGCACGAAGAAGGGACAAGTTAAACTTGTTAAAGCCCACTAAGTAACAAACCTTAACTCTACTCTCTCTCACCATATATTCTGATAATTGGAAAGTGGTCAATATTTTAGTCAAGATCTAACAGCTAACGTAATCACTGTTAGATATTTGTATTCTAAGATCATCTGAAGCATGATAGTTTTGTGAGAAGATGAAAATAATAATATGAAGGAAAACATTAGTCACACACTTTTGCATGTGCACACCCAGTGTTGGGTTTGGGCATATTTGTTTCTGATTTCATAGCATATATCTGGGTATGTGATTCAGTTGCTGATACATCCTATATACAAGAGATATTACACCTTACTGTTTCATGTATTTGCTTCTATTGCTACAATACCCAGAGTATCCTTACAGAGTTACAGCCACCATTCATAATTTGCTTGGGTGTTTTCATGAAGAAATGTGGAAATATTCTGTTTTACTGCTTTTTTTGTTCTTTTTTGTTGAAAGTTCAGAATCAAGGCGATATTAAAATGAATGATCTGCCCTCGTATCTAAAGGAATTTTATTTATGTCTAGTTTATTTCTAACATTTTTTTGTGAACCATATTTAGTTCGCTTCGTCTTCTTTTGATGAGTCCTTTTGCTTACCCTTATCCAGGTTAAGGATGTATTCTGTGCACTCGCAACTGCAGTTGGCCTGCATGTAGGGATTGCAGTTGGACAGTCTTCAATATCTAAAGAAGTTTCTGTTCTGGTTCAGAGGCCCAAGTTTCCGCAGGGAATTTCTTATGATCCAGATCTTTGCTTGTCATTAGAAAGCTCTGTAGACATACTTGTAGCCACACCAGGACGACTAATGGACCACATAAATACCACAAAAGGTTTTACACTAGAGCATCTTTGCTATCTAGTAAGTTTCTAGCACATATACATCGTAATGAGTGTTTAATAGCCTACCTGTGTTAATAATGCCCTGTTTTCATATTTTCTTATCATATTTTTCCAACAAAATGCCCTGTTTTCACGTGTATTCCGTTCCTCAAGGAGAAGAATTATTTTAGGGGTTGTTTGACTGCAGTATAAAGATAACTTTATCTGGGGGAAAAAGTGGCTGGGTACCCCGGCAACTTTTTCTCCTCAAAAACAGGAAGGAAAACCTCCCCCAACCCAAAAAGTAGGGAGGTTTTTCTTCCCTGTTTGATAGGGTGTGTGGGCCCCACACAAAAACTGAAAGTTTCTCCCTTGGGAGAAACTTTCAGTGCTATCAAATGCTCCGCCTTACTGATAGTTGGTGGTGACCCATTTTGTGAAGCTCCACTTGCCATGAATCTGGAATGGATTGTACGAAGTGCTCCAGCATGTCATAGTTGTTGAAAACTTACAGCTATCAAGGATATTGTTATGATCTTGTTTAAATTTGAAATCATACTTATATGCTTGAATATGATAGCTGGGTTGATATGTCATCAGTACCTTGGTTAACAAATTTTGGATTCAAATCCCACTGTGTCAATCTCCGTCAGCTTACCAGAAAGAAACATGATCACTAAATATCGGGATCTCCTCCACTCGTCTTTCTATGTGTGATTATTTCAAATTATGTAAATCTGTTATGCATTGTAGCATGTATTGTAGCTTAAATGAATATGAAGTCCTCTATTCTGATCACAGTTTATGTTTGCTGTATAACTGGATTCAATCCTCTTATATGTTCAATGTGCTTGCTTTTCTTGCTATATTAGAGTACATTCATCTAACAATGCATACAAATATTAATTTACACAAAGTGCACATGTTACTATTTGTTGCCACTGTTTCATGTAAGATACAAGATGTCACCAGTCAGCTAAGTGACCATTATGGTTAATGCCATCATCTCTAGGAGCGCTTCTATCCAAAAGGGTCTGTTTGAAAGATGATGATAAATTTTATAAAGGGATTCTATGTACTTTCTCATGTCATTAGAAAAATTGCAGTCAAGATGAACTCAGTCATGCATATCAATGGCCAAAAGGAAAAAAAAAGGAATCACATTTTTCTAACGACATTGTTTTCTTTCCAGCAGACAAAATTGGAGTGATGGCTGAGTCATTATCTTTGTTTTTAGCAAAATGATATTACAAAATGATATTACTATTCTGTTAATACTTGTCCAAACTTATTAATGTGTATGGTTTTCAAAATATATTGGACATCTAACACATAGATGCTCACAGGTAGTTGATGAAACTGACAGATTGCTGAGAGAGGCATATCAGTCTTGGTTACCTACTGTTCTTCAGCTCACTCAAATGAATGATCAACAGATGCTTAGATGTGAAAAATCTTTCCCAAAATTTGGGTTCTTGAAAACCTTAAGAAGATTGTAAGTCCCAGCCTTTGCTGTGTTTCTTTTTTCCCTGTTTTGTCTGTATTTCTTCCTACACTGCAGCATCATTTCATATAATTTCATTGTAGGGGCACTGAGAGGGGGTTTGGGAATAAGAGATATCCAAGAGTCAGGAAGATGACTCTTTCTGCAACATTGACACGAGATCCTAGCAAGCTTTCTCAACTTGATCTGCATCATCCTTTATTCTTGACTAGTGGTGCTTCTGGAATACGATATCAACTCCCCGACCAGCTAGAATCTTACAAACTGGTAAAAGTTATTCTCCAAGTTAATGATGTTATGGGTTTGGTAATGCTTTATCACACCATCTCATTTCAATATTTAACAGTGGCTTATTCTGGAAAAGCCTGACTAATTCTTTGCTCTTTCTTTAATTTCAGATTTGTGATTTGAAGATGAAACCCTTGTATTTATTTGTGCTTCTTCAAGAATTGAAGGGAGAGAAAAGCATTATCTTTACGTCATCTGTACTATCAACCCACAGGCTGGGTACATTATTGAATTGCTTTGGTGCACTACCTTCAAAAATTAGTGTATATTCACGTCTTCAGCATCAGTCTATACGAAGGTAACTTTCTATTTAAAGTGTTGATTTCCACATGCAATGTATCCTTAATGTTTTATAGTAAATTGATCAGTGGCTAATGGAATGCTAATATGTAAACAAATTTATTATGCAGCAAAACACTTGATGCCTTCCGGGCAGGTGACATACAGGTGATTGTTGCTTCAGATGCCATGACTCGTGGTATGGATATTGAAGGGGTTTACAATGTTATTAATTATGATATGCCTCCATATATCAAGACATATATTCACCGGGCCGGTCGCACTGCTCGGGCAGGTCGGCCTGGACGTTGTTTCTCATTATTGCGGAAGGATGAGGTAGTGTTTCTTCTTTGTAACATATGCCTCATGTTTGAGTTTCATAATGTTTTTTCAGCTGTCTTTTATCTTTATTCTTTTTGCTTCCTACAAGATGGGATCAATTGCATAAGCATGAAGGCCCATTCAGCTTGAAAAGAAGTATGAGTATTCTTGAGTGTCCTAGACTAGTTGATTTGTTAATTAACGAAGCATCGCGAGCCTCCAAGGGGCTTCATGCAATATCATCCAATCATTCGTTATGTATTGGTTTTCCTTACTATGGGCTAAATCAAGCTATGATGGCTAAGTAGTTTTTTTTTTTGACGAGGGACCCTCGCCAAGGACTGGGTTACCAATTGCATGAACTTTGTGCTTTTGGTAACACAACCTCTTGTTTTGTTTTATAGTTGACAAGTTCTTTGCAATGAAACTGATGCAAAATTTGGAGGATATTGTGGTAGCTGAAACTAATGAAAATTAAGAGTAAGTTACGAAGACTGAAACTGTTTTGGGTCATTGCAAACATAGTTCTCATTTACTGGTAAACTCGAGCTGCATGGTCAGTGCAGACAATGGCAGTATCACGGGCTTAGAAGCGAAGGCCCCCGCGACGTAGCTTAGGGTAGTCACAAACACCAAGAGCAGGCCTTTTAAGCGCACAGGCAAACTCACAACGCACGTGCAGGAGTGGAGGCAGTGCATAAAACTTCTTTATAGCAACTTGTAAGCAAAGTACATAAAGAGGGGGGGGGGGGGGGAGGGGCCGGATACATGGGTTTCTTAAGCCAAAAGGCCATATAGGAGAGTGCTAAAGAGGTATATATATCAGGAACAAAAAGGTGAAAACATGGCGGTCCAGAAAAGGCAGTTTGTCCTTTAAAATTTAAATTCTTTGACTTCGTTAATCTAAACCTGTGTGTACATGTTTGGAACAAGAAAATGTAAAGGAAAACTGTAACATTCTTACTACATGGATTTTAAGAAAAGGACTGTCCTAGGATTATATACAAGAAGAAACTTTGCAACTCTGTAAAATATATATATATATATATATATATATATATATATATTCAAGTGAATATATTTATATATATAAATATTAGAATCTATTTTAGGATATTATCTAATTTCAATTTTGTTTATTTTTATTTTCATGTTTTTGTATTTGCCCCCCTTTTATAAGGTCACTTTTGTCTTTATTGCTAGCCGTTGGGACTCAACAACTAGCTAGTTAGCCATTAGGAATAGCCCAACGGCTAACTAGCTAGCTGTTGGGGTTAGCTCTCTCTCTCTTATCCTTTTTTTTTATATATAATGGGTAAACCCCTTCCTTTCTACTATGCTTCTCTTGAGCATTTTAAGACTTAATAAAATTATATTTTTTATCTTGTGTGTGCTCTTGATTGTTTCTCTCTAGCCCTTAATGGCCTATGTGTATGTCCCTTAGTGTACTTGTGTGTGGACATCTATTCTTCGTTTCATTACATGGTATCAGAGTCAATAGGCTCTTGATTCTATTGAAGACCTACGCGGTGATTGAGCTTTGTCTTGGGGAATGTGCCAAAGCTTTCAATCTTCGTCAACTTTCTCTGTCTCTCTTGCCTCACATTCTATCCAAAGGTCTTATCAAGTACATTGAAGAAGATTGCTCGGAGCCTCAACTCTCATCCACAAAGATTGTGGATGGAAATGTGAAGTTCCTCGAAGAAGACAAAAAGATCGTTGCCACTCTTGAGTTTGAAAGAAGACATATGGAGTGATGTATGGACAATGCAAAGATTCTTGCATGGATTGTAAGTAGTGTTGACACTTCCACTTTTGATAGTGTGGCCCAATTTAGGTAGTATGAGAATTCCTAAGAGCGATGTATACTATGAAAGACATGGTTCATTATTGAAATCTCTATAAAAAAATGATGTCACTAAAACAATGCGATAAAACCATCCGTGACTACTAGGGATGCACAACGAACCGAGCTGGCTTGGGCGAGGTTATGTTGGGGCCGTGCCCATGGGGTCGCTATATGCTCCATGGCACACAAGGATAAGGCATCCGTGCGCTTACCAGGCCGGTGGACAAATAGGGAACGATCCCTCACTGGGCCTTCCCCGGGCATCGAATAACCAACTCAGAATTGGTACGATCAAAGGGAATTCGATTGTTTAATTAAAACAAAGCATTGTGATTGTTGCACTCAAAGTCTCGAAGAGTCTTGTAGCGTGCCATGGTATGGGACTTGGCACGGTGCACGGTGCAAAAGAGAGGGGTGCATGCCACAAAGTGTGCCTTGTGCTTGTGTTCGACACTAGGCTATGCAAAGTGTGTGTCATGTGCATGGGCATGGTGTAGTGCAATGGTGGCAATGGATGCTTGGGCGTGTGCGAAGTGCGGTGGAAATGCTCCTAGGAGTGATGGATTGGCTGGCCGCAATGTGCATGGGACAACCGGGCAAACCCCGTAGCAAGCAGGCCCAAATTGGGCCTGCCTGCATGTGCATAGGCCATGCACGACCTACTGTGTGCTGCAGCAGGCGTGCAGGGGATGGACGTGCACAACAGTGGCACGCGTGTGCGTGGGCCATTTCCACACACGTTGGGCGCGCATAGCAATGGTGCTGCGCGTGGTGCGAGACATTTCTGCGTGTACAAGGTGCACATTGCACCCGTGCGTGTCGTGAGATGCCGCGTGCATGCGTTGCGTGACGCGCAGTGCACACGGTGCTCGGCTTGGGCTCGCCCACTTTGTAATTGAGTTGAGCTTGAAGCTTGGATGAGCTATCAAGCCGAGCTTGAATGAACTAACCCCCCCCCCCACCCACCCCCACCCTTTCTCGAGGTTTCTCGAGCCACCTGCCCCTTTACCCCTTCTCGACGTTCTCTCTTTCTCTCGAGCCCCGTCTCACCCTCTCTCTCTCTGAGAAACGGTAGGGGAGGCTGTAGCGGTGGAGGTCTCTCTCTCTCACACACCAGGAAAAGGGAGACTATGGTTGTGGTCTCTCTCTCTCTCTCTCACCGAAAACGTGAGGAGGGTTGGTGGTGGAAGACTTCAGGTTAGCTTTGTTATGCATCCCTACTCTCTCTTTCAGTCTTTCCCTTTTTCTCCCCTTTCTCGCTCTCTCTTTCAGTCTTCCCCTTACTCTCTTCCTTTCTCGCTCTCTCTTTCAGTCTTCCCCTTACTCTCCCCCTTTCTCGCTCTCTCATCTCCTTTGTTGCATTTGCCTTTTGATGCACAAACTGAGCTTAACGAACCGAGCCGAGTCCGGACCAGCTCAGAGCTTAAAGAACTGAGCTGAGCTCGAACACAAGTGGTTCAGGCTCAAGCCGAGTGTGTACACCCCATTACTTGGGCGAGTCGAGCTTGAACATCCGAGCTTGGTTCGTGTGCATCCCTAGTGACCACTACAACGAGATAACCCTTCTATGGAGGAAATTTGCCGTCTTAGAGCCTAAGTGGAAAACTACTAGGGATTTGTGCCTTAGACAAGAACAATTCTTTATGTTCCTCAATGTCTTAAGTCAAGGTTACTGGAAGCGCCTGTACGGGCGGGGAAGCACGCTTCCCCAAAACGTGCTTTAGAAGTGCAAAACGCCGTGTTTTCGAAACGCCTGGGGAAACACCCTTTTGAAATGTGAAGCGTGCTTTTTCCTATTTAAGAAGAAACACGCTTGGAAGCACGCTTCCTTTTTAAGAACAAACACACATCCCCTAAATAAGAAGCTCACTTCCCCTTCAATAGGAATCAAGCTTCCCCTAATTGGAAGTAAGCTTCCTATTAAAGGACATTTTTAGCCCTTATGATTTTAGTTTTTACCGAAAAAAGAAAAACACAATGAAATACTCTTTTTTTAAAGGGCATAACAATTTTTTTGGGCATATAAAAGGGAAAGTCAATGCCCTATTCGACTTTCCCAAGTCTTTCCTCTCTCTCTCTCTCTCAGTGATGATCTCCTCCTCCAGCTTCGGGCGACCATGGGTGTAATCTTCAGGTACCCTCGACTCTCTCTTTCACTCTCCTTTCTGTCTCTCCCTCTCCCTCTCTTGCTTCTCTCTGTCTCTCACTTGTGACTTTGCCTCTCCCTCACTCTTTGTCTCTCTGCCTCTCCCTCGCTCTTTGTCTCTCTGCCTCTCACTCTCTCTCCCTTTGTCTCATTCTATTTCCCTCTGTCACTCACTCATTCTCCGTCTCTCACTCTCCTTCCCTCTCTCACTTCTCTCCGTCTCTCTGTCTCCTCTCCCTCGCTTTGTCTCTTTGCCTCACTCTCTTTCCCTCGGTCTCTCACTCTCCTCTCCCTCTCTCGGTTATCTCTGTCTCTCACTCTCCTCTCCCTCTGTCTCTCCCACTTTTGTTTCTTTCCCTGTTTTTGGATTTTTTTTCTTGTGATAATATCATGCTATGAGACTTTGAAGTGTACATCTGATGATTTGAAAGTTTTGATAATGCTTTGTCAATCAGTTAGCTTATATAAAAGTAGTTTGATTATTTGATATATGCAGTTATAACAATTAAAAAGCATGATTCATATTTCATACAATTCAAAATTTCAAATCATATTAGCAATTTGGAACACTTTTTTCTTGTAGGTTCTGTTATCTGGTTTTCTTTTTCGGTTTTCTATTTGGGATTATAATAAATAACTAAATATCGTGGGTGATCTTATTTATATTAAGTTATGAACTAAATATAATGGCTGGGACTGGGATTCACTTTGATAAGAATTAAATGTGGGGTCTGCAACAATGCATATATGGCGAGCTCCTCACTTTGTTTGGACTTTGGGTTATGATGGTCAAAACTCAAAAGCTCATGTATGAACAGGGAATATTAGTAAATATCTTGGGGGACTTTTAGTCTTATTTATGTGATTTTTTGTATTTTTCTGCAAGCATTCTCTAATATGTATGTTATATAGTAATACTCTTGCTGAGTAATGTTATCTAGTCATGTTTTATTTTGTCAATGATAATATAAATCTCATATTTTGATAAATTAAAAAATATACATTTTCGCTTCCCTTTCAATTTCTACTCGCTTTTGGTTCGCTTATCTTCTCGCTTCTGAGACGATTCTTGGTTCGCTTCTAAGTTGCTTCCCGCTCCCTAAAATTTTAAAGTGCCTCACTTCCCACTTCTGCTTCTTGAATCGCTTCTCACTCCTGCTTCTTCGACGGGCAACTTTGGTCTAAGACCCAAATTCGAAGTGGTAAGGATGATGTTGCTCCACAAATCCAAGATTCCTTCTCTTCATGAGACTCTTCCGAAGTTAAGTATGAAAGAAGGAAGACTAAATGAGCAAAAAGAAGAAAAAATTAGTGACACTATTCTTACCGCTTCTAAAACCGAGGTGACTACTAAAATATATAAGCCTCCACACTTTAGAAAACAAAACCATGGAGGTGGTAAAAAAATCATTTGCCACTTTTTCAACGAGTTGAGGCACATAAAGTTGACTTTGCCCTAAGTTAAAGAAATTAGCCTTAGTTGGAGACTCCTCTAAAACAAGTAGTGATGTCAACAAAGGAGGAGAGTTTAAAGATCTTTTAATTGCACTATTAGCTGCTACTCTAGAACAATATTTGAAGACTTCTACTTCTACTTCTACATCGGGTGCCATCGTATCATCTTGATCTCCTCTAGGTATGTCACCATGAATTATTCACTCGAGAGTCTCTTTTCACATGGCACCTAATGCATCTCTATTATCCGATTGTCACACCAACGAAATTTTTTCTAGTGTTTCTACTGTTACAAGTATTAAGGATTTAAAAAATAATTCTAAAAATTTCTTTGTTCAAAAAATAACAGTTATTCCCAAACTAACTTTAAATTTGCTTTCCGTATCTTAAATATCTTATCATGAGTATGAAATCTCCTCATCTAAAAAAAAACCATAAAAACAGATTTATATTATATGGATTTTTTATGTATACCAAAAAAGTCTTTTTGTAGCTATGGCCAAGAAAAAAATATTGAAACTTGGTATAAAAGAGTAGGTCATTCGTATTTAAACTCTCTTTTTCATTTTCTGGAAAAATTTTCTAATGAAAAAGATATTGCGTGTGAAGATTGTATACTTGAAGAAATGAAAACTCTTCTTTTTCCTTCTAGAACTCATGAGACTTGAAGACCTTTTGAATTTGAATTTATTTGGACCCGTTCCGGTCATGTCTAAAGGAGGATTCTCCTATTATGTTACTTTTATTGATGATTATACTGGATATACTTGGATTTATTTTCTTAGGCAAAAATCCAAAACTTTCTCTCTTCAAGGAATTTCATAACCTTGTTAAAAATCAATTTCAATCCAACATTCATACCTTTCACTCAGATTCAACTGGTGAATTTATATCAAATGAGTTCACGTACTATTTGAAAGAAAATAAAATTTCACATAAATTTTTTTGTCCAAGAACTGATCAACAAAATGGCCTTGACGAATGAAAACATAGGCAAATAACAGAAACCACTAGAACCTTACTCATTTCAAAAAATGTTCCTAAAAACTTTTGGGTCAATGCCGCTCTCACCGCGGCCTATTTAATAAATAAAATGCCATCTTCCGCTTTGAAAAGCATCTCTCCCTTGGAAAAACTCCTTGATATTGAACCAATTTTTAAAAGACTATAGGTTTTGGTTGTAAATATTTTGTGCTTTGTGAAAGAAATGACAAGTTGTTTCCTAAGGCCATTGAATGTGTCTTTCTTAGTTATGGGAAACATAAAAAAGGCTATAGATGTTATGATTTAAAAAATGCGAAATTATATATTTCGAGAAAGGTGACTTTCCTTGAAGATGAGAATGGTTTTGAGAAAGAAATGATTAAGATAATGATTACTCTTTCTTATTTGATTCATTGCCTAAGTAAATGAATCATCAAACATTGATGAAGTATATGAGACTGATATTGATTGCATCTCTAATGAACCTAGTTCTAATAATGATGATTTTAATTATATTTTTGTTAGTTCTAATAATAATCTTAATTATATTTTTGTCTCTGCGGACATTGTTGGTAGTGGTGATAATGTTAACAAGACCAATGATGTTCAAGAGCTTAAGATTCTCGGAGAATCAATAAGGAACACCCATGTGCACTTGATAAGTATATGCAAAATCAATCCATGGATGAGTCATATCTTAGGGGGTCTGATCAAATATCCAAATCTCCTAATAGATTCACATCCTATGAGTCCTCTCCTAAATATAAAGTTTGTCTATTAGCTGTTCATGCCTTTTATGAACCATTCACATACAAAGAGGCCAAGGATCATCTTTACAGGGTAGAGGCTATGAAAGTTGAATTGGATGCTCTCCATAGGGCCAAAACTTGAGAAATAGTAAGTCTTCTCTTAGGAAAGAAAATGATAAGATGTTGATGGGTGTTCAAAGTTAAAACTAAGAGTGATGAAACGTTATAAAGGTACACAACTAGGTTAGTGGTTAAGAGGTATACTTAAGGATATTGAATTGACTATGAGGAAACCTTTGCACCTGTATCTAAAATGACAAGTGGTATGACTCTCATAGCAGTAGCCTCAATTAAGAAATGACCACTTTATCAATTAGATGTTAAGAGTGCATTTCTTAATGAGGACTTTAATGAAGAAGGTTTCAAGCAGGCTCCTAAAGCTATTTTTGTCACACTGTCACTGCTATTTTTGTCACACTGTCACTGCTCTTTTTGTCAAGACTACAGGGACAAACATCATTATTTTACTATTATATGTAGATGATATGATTATTACTAGTAGTGATAGAAAATGAGTTGAAGATATAAAAATTATTCTTGAAAATAATTTTGATACGTGTGATCTTGGTATTTTGAGGTATTTCCTTGGTATTAAAGTTGCATATTTTCCTCGTGGGTATGTTTGATCTCAAATGAAATTGTTGCTAGGTCAGAATTGTCAGATGAAAAGATTGTAGACACACCTGAAGTCATCAATGCTAAACCAAGAGTTAACGTTTGGATTCCTTTGGACAATCTAATGCTGTATGAACAATCGATTGGATCCCTTGTTTATTACTCGACCTGACATAGCACATGCAGTACACAACACCAGTTAGTTTCATCATGCACTCACTTCAGTTCATATGTGCAGTCATGTGGATAATCCGATACATCAAGGGTACTTTAACTAAAGGATTATTTCTCTCTTATTATTATCTAAATTTAATTGCTTACATTGATTCAAATTGGGGAGGCAATTCTAATGATCACATTTCTACAACTTGTTATTATATATTTTTTTTGATGACTCTTTTATCTCTTGGAGGTGCAAAAAACAAAAAAATGTGTCGTTCTTTTCTATCAAAGTCAAGTACCATGCAATGACAACTACTACTAGAGAGATGTTTGGCTGAGAAATCTTTTGAAGGACATGAGCGTCATCATTTCTACTTCATCGAAAATGTGTTTTTCTATCGAAGTCAAGTACCGTGCAATGACAACTACTACTAGAGAGATGTTTAGCTGAGAAATCTTTTGAAGGACATGAGCGTCATCATTTCTACTTCATCGAAAATGTATTGCAACAACAATAGTGCCATCTACATTGCCAGCAATCACACCTTTCATGAGTGCACAAAGCACATAAAAATGGATTGTCACTACATTCACAAAGAGTTTCTCAGCGGCACTATTTAGCTTCCCTATGTAACAAGCAAATACCAACTTGCAGGCTTCTTCACCAAAGCATTGCTGACACATTATTTTTCTTTTTCCTTGGCCAACTTTTGGTGATTTTATTGTCAGTTTGAGGGGGTGGTGGTGTTATATATATACATATATATTCAAGTGATTATAGTTATAAATATTAGAATGTATTTTAGGATATTATGTAATTTCATTTTTGTTTATTTTTATTTTTGTATTTTGCTCCTTTTACAAGGATAATTTTTTTGTCTTTATTGCTAGCCATTGGGCTATGTCACCTAGGTGCGGGTGCATGTACAGGTAAGGAGGGTACGACACAACCATTCCAAAAAATCTAGGTGTGGGGACCTGACTATATTTGTGTGTGCTCTTAGTGTTGCTCTCTAGCTCTTAATCGCTTATGTGTATGTCCCTTAGTGGACTTGTGTGTTTGCACATGTATTCTTCGTTTCATTACAAACTGTACCACAAATTGTCTATTGCCATGATTTTCTGTTCGGTTTGGTCCTCAATGGGAGGGGGAAGAGTATTTCTGTGGAACTCATTTTTTCTCATAAGAAAAATAAATATTTCCCTTTCCTAGGACTCACATATACACACATCACACAGTTTTTCCTGTCCTAGGACCATGCCCAAAACTAGGAACAATGATCATGAAAGTGATAATATAGAAATGATCTGTCATTGTTTTAACTCAGTTATTCATGAACATTGCATTGAGATGTGCGTATGCAACATCAATGCATGAATAATATCTTGTGTTTGGTTGGTCTATTGATTCAAGTACTTGGGTTTCGGGAGAAAAAGCAATAAGAATTTGGAAGAGCTCTCTCATTTAAAGAGATGGGAATTCTCTACAAATAAGTATTACTGGTTTTAGCTCATTGTTTGGGCCATTTTGCTCCTGTTTTATCACGAACTTGGAAAAGCAAAAATCGCCTCAGTTTCACTCAATCATCACATAATTTCATCGACATAAAAAGTGTTACGGATAATCTTTATCACGAAGGATGTCACTTGAAAGTTTTTTCTCAAAGAGATCAAAGCTTGACATGGTTATTTGCATGCATCACATTTCTGAAGTTTGTTATTTAAGTAGCAAGGTTACTATGGTCGATATAGAAGTTAGAACATACTTTTTTCTCTGCAACGGCTATTCTGTTGTGCTATGTGGAAGAATGCAACGGTTTTATCTCCCTTCAGGTTAAACGCTTCAAGATGATGTTACAAAAAGCTGGTATCAACAAATGCAGTGAATATCAATTACCAGCCGCTTCTATTGAACGTCTTCAGCCTGTTTATTCCTCTGGTACGCGATCTGTATGTCTTTGAAATCCCTTGAAGTTGTAATTTCTTATTCTCATCTTTGTCTGTTAGCAGCTTTGGAGAAATTGAAAGAATCAGCAGAAACAAAAGAAAACAAGTCAGCATCACTGGATTCAACCAAAGCAAAGAAGCATACTAGCAAAGTGAGAGAGTAGCTGCATGTTTTCAATTGCTTGGCTTGTTGTGGTGGGGCTAGCAAGTTCTCTCATTTTCACAGTCAAAAGGTGCTCATTCAAACATATTGTATTTGTTGATGTGGGTCGCAGCTAAAAACCATCACTTCAACAAGGCCTGAATAAGATTCTCTTCAATGCCCTGCCTAATATTTTTATTCCATATTAGCTGCTGATTAGCAATTTTGTTTGAGAAAGCTTCAGTAGCTCCTGATATTCAAATGTTTGTAATGGTCTTCAATGACTTAATTGTTTTTTGGGCTAGTTTTAGAGCCTTACAGAGGAAACGAAACAGCAAGAAAATGCTAGACTTGTAATGCTGATTATGGAAGTAAGCTGTTTAATGTACAGAACGTCTAGGAGTATATTCTCTTGCTTTGAATTTTATGTTTTTCTTTTTTTGTTTGAGAGTAGAATTTCTTGTGTTTTTCAAATTACTCCATGACAAGCTAAGGATTAAGCTCTTCTTCCCTATGTGCTTCAAACATTATATATATATATATATATATATATATATATATATATATATATATATATATATATATATATATATATATATATATATAGGGAGAGAGATGCTCACTGCCATTATTTTCGCATAAATACTTTTAGCGGCGTCAAACAGTTAAACGCTAGAGGTATGGGACCTTTAGCGCTGACTTTTTGTCGCCGTTAAAGGTGTTACTGGGCGTCCATCGCACCGTGATGGATGCTCAACACGAGTTTGTTGTCGTCATGTTCGAAAGTGATAATATATATATATATATATATATGAAATCTAGAAATATGGGCATTTTCAACACTGTTTTTGCAAATCTGACCATGTTGATGTGCTCGGCATGTTGAATTTGTTAGGAATCAACCATTGGATTGTGTATTTTCATGAAAAAATGTGATTTTTGAATACTTGAATATTTATAAAGATAATGAGCCATTGATTTTAAAGCTTTGAAAAAATCTCATTTATGCATTAAAATCGGATGATTCAAGAGCGGGTTATATATATATATATTGCGACAGTCTACGGCTCTAGCCCATGGTTATTCAGGGTCCGAAATTAATGGTACGCATCGGTAGGTTGGTTGAATATCTCTACTGACATGCCATCCAGCTACTTTATAACCTACGTCATGCATGAAACAATTGTTTAAGTTTTCTTCTCCAAATAAAAAATAAAATTTTTTAGAGAAAAAAAATACAAAAATCAAATTAATACATGGTTACCAATCATCTCCATTGTGCTAAAAATAAAATATTGTGTAGAAGCACCCCTTTACATAATTTTCTATTTAAATGATGGAGATCCACGTTGCCTGTGGGTTCGTCTTACGCACGCAGATTGATCAGGGGCTTTGACTATTTGGTTCCGATATTTAAAGCCTTCCCTTTCACTGAGCCAGATTTCAACGCTGCTCAATTACTGATCCGGACCCAGTCAGATTTTAGAGGTACATGCATTCGAGCCCACTAAACCCGGACAATTCCTCAGCCTTAGATGTTGCACGAACCAATTTGGCCAAGTCTAGCCTCAACTGGCTGAGTTCGTATCAATGTTGTCAGTAACCGAATCGGCCCTGTATCGTTTGGCCAACGATTCAGGTCAGTGAATCGTTCCGGCCAAAAAATAATTAAAAAAATATTACTTGTCAATCAGAACGTAACACATGTTAAATCCATTAAAAAAATATTAAAAAATAATTTTAAGTAGTTTTTTTATATTTATTAAAAAATAGCCTATCCAGGAGTGAAGCGTATCGATTTTCTGCAGATCGATATGTATCGGCTGATACACAAATACAGATCAATACACACCGATACTGACAACATTGGTTCATACCAACTAGGCTTCCTTAATCCTTTAAGTCCCTTGACATGTGTCTCACATTTGTCAAGTAAAATATATGGATAGAACCAACTTGGTGCCACCACAACAAAGCAGGGGATTAGCGACGACCACATTCCGTCGCTAACAGGATTAGCGACGACGAGACGATGGTATGCTTACATCGCGAATTTTTCGACGCTAACTGACGACAGAATAAATTCGTCGCCAGGTCCGTCGCTAATTGCGACGGAATAACGAGCGATATATTCCGTCGCCAATCTGCCGATACTAAACGGCGGCCACGGCTTGGGGACGGATTTATGTCCGTCGTTAAGCCGTCGCTAGATTTATATGCATAGCGACAGATGTTTCCATCGCTAATCCATCGCAAACACGAAAAAAAATAAAAAAATTTATTTGAAAATTAAATACCGAGAACGGTACAATTTATATTTCTTGTACAATTTATATTTCCTGTAAATAAAAAACAAACCACACAAAAAATTTCATATAAAAGGAATCTACAACAATTAATCGTTCCACCTTAAAATTAACAAGTTCAATTAACTACAATTCAATAATTACATTTAAGAAACAAAAAAAAAAATAGAACTTCTTCAACACAGTTCTCTAATCATCGCCAAGATTTTGTGCGTCTTCTTCTTCATTACCTTTATCTGTCCCTTTAGCTCCGCTACGCTGATTATTGCTAGCAGCCTACACAAGAAAATAACAGTCAATATTGATAAACAAAATATAATGAAATAAATTACACACTATATGTGATTCTATCATGTGCTCATATGTGTTCTAAGGCAATAAAAAAACTTTATATGTGATTCTATCATGCTTATATGTACTCTAAGGCAGGCAAAAAGCTATATATGTGATTCAATCATGCTCATATGTGTGCTAAGGCAATCAAAAAATTGAATATGTGATTATAGCATGCTCATATGTGTTCTAAGGCAGACAAAAAAACTCTATATGTGATTATATCATGCTCATATGTGCTCTAAGGCAGGCAAAGCAAAAAACTTTATATGTGAATATATCATGAATGATATATGTTCTAAGGCAGTAAAAAAATTCTATATGTGATTTTGGCATGCTCATATGTGTTCTCAGGCAGTCAAAAAACTGAATATGTGATTATAACATGCTCATATGTGTTCTCAGGCAGTCAAAAAACTAAATATGTGATTATAGCTTGCTCATATGTGTTCTAAGGCAGTCAAATAAACTTTATATGTGATTCTATCATGCTCATATGTGCTCTAAGGCAGGCAAAAAACTTTATATGTGATTATAGCATGCTCATATGTGCTCTAAGGTAGGCAAAAAACTCTATATGTGATTCTATCATGCTCATAAGTGCTCTAAGGCATGCAAAAAGTTATATATGTGATTCGATTATGCTCATATGTGTTCTAAGGCAGACAAAAAACTGAATATGTGATTATACCTGAGATGGACCTGCAATCGAAGATCCTCTGTTCAACACAAGATTGTTGATCTCATCTCGGAGAAAGGGGGCGACGATGTCATGGAAGTAGTCATTCATTGTGTCCTTAATAATCTGGCGTACATCATCACCAGAAAGAATAGGCTGTTGCTTGGAGCTTATGTCGGCGTAAGAAGTCTGTGAGCCGTAACTGGAAGAAGCAATAACTGGTGAAGTGTTCAGATTACTCCAAAACCCGAACACGCAACCTTTTTTGGGTTCACCTGCTGCAGTCACCCATGATGCAGGATCAAATGATGGATGGTGAGTAGCGTCATCGCCATATCGCTCTACCATCTGTTGCTCATATGCCTCCTACAAAATAATGTTTAAAGTATGCATTAATAATTAATGATAACATTATGATAACTTGCATATTGCAATGAATATTAATAGAATAAATACATACCGTTGTCGTTCTTGCCTTCTCTGATACGAAGACTCTCGTGGTCATCCGTTTATGTGTTTCAACAAACACATCCTTATATGGTACATTGCCTTCTTTTTCTGCTTCCTGCGAAGTTAAAGGACAAAAGATTTAGTTCACAAGTTCGCAACAATTAAATTAATATTATATATTGATGAGTTACCATTTTCTTCAAGTGGCTCCCAAATGTCTTAGATCCACCTGTTTGTAGATGGGCTTCGGGCATTTTTGCTCGATTTTGTGCAGCCTTCGCAGAGCGATTTCGAAATGCATCTCCCGCCCACTTATCGCACATTTCATCCCAATAATCTCTCCTGATAGTAATAGGGCCATGGCCCTTCCACTGTAGTGGATCATCTATTACGCCAGATGCTTTTTTTGCTGCAGTCTTCATATTGTGCAGTATGTTTGCAAATCGATTGACAGCCACCTTCTGCCACACCTTCCTTGCATCATTTTCTTCCACCGTAGTTGCGAAGCGATTCAAAGCCTACAAATATTTTCAGAAAGTTAGTAGACATTACTTAAATAAATTAATTATGAAACACATTAACTATGAGAAACAACTGTATACCATGAATGAGGACCACAATCTGTCTAACACCTCCTTTGGGTAATCTTTCCATTGAGCCACCGGTCCTGGTAGATGTTGAAGAAGTGAATTCCTAATCTCCCATACTACTTCTTGTGGCTCAAACCTCGTGCTGCACATGAATTGGTACATAGTAAATATCAATATAAAATATTTATAAGATATGCAATAATTGAAAACGAAATACTTACAGTCGATTATTGATATACACTATTCAAATAAGTCTTCTTGTGCCAGACTGAGAAGACCCTGCTTCCTGTGGTGGCTCATGACTTGTGTGATCAACTGGTGTAGGTGGGTCGTGTACTGGCGAAACATCATCTGTAAAAAAATACGTTAGACTTTCTCATAATACGCATTTGAATTAATCAAGCATTCAATTAGTTAAATGATATACCTATCACAAGAGCCCGTGAAGATGAAGGCTGGGCTTGGCTACTACTGGATGAGCGACCACTGTAACCTCCATGAACCATATTCTAACAAATAACATATGTCATACAATACATTCAAATAATTCACATCAAGTATTACAATAATTCAAATCATTCACTTCAAGTATTGCAATACATCATAATCATTCATATCAAACAAATGGCAAACATGTACCTTCAACAAACACACTTCAATATCTCACTAACTACTACCATGCCTAACATGGACTCCGTACTCCAAAAATAAGAATACTTCAATATTCATACATTAAAATCATGCTCAGCATGATCTCCGAACTTCAATAAAGCAACCCTAAATATCAACAACTAAGTGAGTGTGTGAACAATAAAGTGTTATATCTAATAAATTAAATAACATGTGATACGCTTGCATCACTTACTTACCACAGGTATTTACCCGATTTGCATTATTTTTGTCACTTACTTACCACAGGTGGCTGAGCACGAACTGGTTCCGTTGAAAAATCTGCACAAAAAAACACTGTTTTAAAATGAAGTCACCACGAAAAAAAAGGTTGTTCCGGCAAGGGGTCGACTCCCCTGTTGTTCCGGCAGGAGGTCGACCCCCTTACGGAACATAGGGGGTTAACTGACCCCCTGTTCGGGCAGGGGGTCGACCCCCAGCCTTTCTGCCAGTGAGTCGACCCCCTGCCGGAACAGCAGGGGGTCGCCCCCTGCCTGATCAGGCAGAGGGTCGACCCCCTGCCGGAACAGGCAGAGAGTTAACCCCCTGGTGGGGTCGATCCCGTGTCGGAACAGGCAGGGGGTTAACCCCCTGCTGTTCCGGCAGGGGGTTTTAACTCCTGCCTTTCCGGCAGGGGGTTAACCCCCTGCCAAAACAGCAGGGGGGGGGGGGGGGGCGTCCTTTACGTGTCTCCGGGCGGTGGGACCGGCGAACGGCGGGAGTGAGACCTGCGAACGACGGGAGCAGCGAAAAAAGAAAAAGAAAAGCTGTCTGGGATTAGGGTTAATTCAAAAATTAGCGACGGCTTAGCGACAGATTAATTCCGCCGCTAAGCCAACGTAAATCAAATTTACGAAACGAGCGACAGACTATATTCCGTCACCAAGTCCGGCACTAATTAGCGACGGACTAGGTTCGGTCGCAAACTGCGTCGGCAAATGGTGCGGCCGTAACGACAAAACAGTATGTCGCAAAATCCGTCGCTAAGTAACGACGGACTAGGCGACGGACTATTTTCAGTCGCTATTTTCGTAAGCTTCATTAATTATAGCGATGGATGTTCGTCGCTCGTTAATCCGTCGCTAACTAGCGACAGATTAATTTCGTCGCTAAAGTCCGTCGCTAACAACGTATTTTCTTGTAGTGTGCAGACTATCACGAAGCATGTTTGATTCGTGGTGACCAATTCCCTGGAAAAAGAGTCAATTTATGAAAATTAACTTAACCATGTGATACATGTTCCAAAAGAATTGGAGAGCGCAGACAGAGTTATTTGTCAAAACCATGTCATGGATATCAGTGACAATTCGAATTTGCAAAATGTAAAAATCACGATAAAATATAATAATTTAGTTAAATTGAATTTATCATATTTTTAATGTATTGCAATTTCCTGGGGCTTTTAAGGGGTGTTTCCATCCGATCAAGTGGGTTTTGCCACGGAGTTTTCTCTACGAAAAGCAAGTTCAAACACCCGGCCTGCTTGGAGATCAGCATTCGTGTTTGTTGGTAGCAACTTTCCTCATGAAAGGTCGCTCCCATGTGGAGCCAACAGAAATGGCCATTATTTCCTTGTTTTCCAACTAGATACAAGCACTCTTTAATTCAATTTTAAAGCAGCTTTTATTTTTTATAAAATTTAATTCATTTCTTATCGGTAAATTTGCTGAGATTTCTAGATAATTCTCCAAAAAAAAAAACTTTAAAATTTCTTGAGAGTTTCCTCGTTGAGAAAAATCTGGAGAACAACACTCGTGACAGTGGTATCACATGATCAACATTTTGAAGTACGAGTTTCTCATGTTTTGCTTTTAGGTTGTAATTTTATGTTGCGAGAGAATGTATCATGTCAAACATCTAATGCTTGTGAAAGTTGGTAATAGGGTCACACCCATAAGCAACTTTCACAAATTACAAGGTCACAAAGAGATTGCTGCCATTGCTTTAACATGGTTGGGTCATATAAGGCTGGGTGGTCGTGTCCTCAACTCTGAGTTTTACTTCACAGGGAGGCGGACACGGGTCATAAAAAAACTTTCATAATTTACAAGGCTTTAATGTTCACAAAGAGATTCATTTTTCACAGGACTGGACTTTTTCATGTTTGCAATACCTTGTGATTCTTCTTTTTCTGTGGAATGTGGTGAGGAATCTATTTTTTCCTCTCACGTACCAAACAGGCTGTTAGGTTGGAGTAGTACACGAGCCAAATGTGGGCTCCAAGGACACTGCTAGTAGGGATGTCAATGGACCTTATAGGGTGAGGATTTGGTGACGAAGAAAGAGGTCTGATTAGAAACCGGGTCGGACCCAAAGGGTCCGATTATTATATGGGGACGGGTATGGTTTGTGAAATTTTATACCAGACCCGAATCTGACCCCAGTTTTGATTAAGACTCATGATTTTTCAATAAAAAAAATAAAAATATATTATTTTTACCAGGTATGGTCTGGGTCTGGTTCATGTAATCCTTATTGGACCTGGGTATGGTTTTTCTTGTGACACACCCTATTAAGTCCGAGTCCAGACCCATACCCGCATCATAAAATTAGATTTTGGATTGAAATTACCTGGGACCGAACCAGATCCCACCCGTTGACACCCCTAATTGCATGGGGAGTTAAAACTCAATCATATGAGTCATCCTTCATTATATATATATATATATATAGGAGAGAGAGAGAGAGAGAGAGAGAGTCCACGTCGCCCACACGACATGGTTCCCACGCCACCTGGATTTTAAAGCTTTAGGCCCGCCCACGCACTGTTGGACAACGTGTCATACGCTTATTTGCTGAACGACGAGTGGGCCCCAGTGATCTCTGCCCAATTTGACATGCCTCCGTCACCTGCACAGCAGGACGATCGATCAAGATTGGCGTCTCTTTTCTCCTTCATCGCGTCGGGAACGCGTCCCTTTACTCATCTTTCCCCTATAAAAGCATGGACGAGTGCACCATCTTTTTCTCACTAATCTACGAGTGTTTGTTGTTTCTCTTTCTGCATCGCAGTCTCTGCTTGGTATCTTAGGAACCGGTTTCTTTGATCACCAAAATGGCTGAGGATCATCCCCATACTGGTGATGAGAATGTTGTCTCGGAGAGAGGGTTGCTTGATGTGTTTGGAAAGAAGGAAGAAGGGGAGCATCATCATCACCATCATGGTGATGCCCCGGCTGTTGAGTCACAGGTGGTCCTTGTTTCGGAGTTCAGCCAAGTTAGTGTAACGGCTGTGGAGGAGGAAAAGAAGGGCCACCACCATCATGGTTTGGTGGAGAAACTCCAACTCACACATAACTCGGGCTCCAGCTCTGTAAGAACCGTCTCCTCTTCTGCCTCCATATTGATGCTTATTTCCAGGAACAAGTAACTATGGTGTTGGAGAATATGATAGATGGTGCATACGTGTTTTTTTTTTCTATACCGTCGTTTTCATATTACCGTGTTAAGCAGCCTGAACAAGTTTTGTCCAAGGGACAGAAAACAAACACCGCCCATGTCCAATAAATAGTTTTGTCAACACCTCTTGTCGGATTTAACTAACAGTCCAACACCACCGACCATCAGGGGCGTAGCTAGGATTCATGCGAGGGGGGGGGGGGGGGGGGGGGCAAACAAGGGTGTAGAAAAAAAAATGTGTGATAGTTTGAGATAAAATAAAAAATGGCTACAATTATTAATAAAAATCTATTTCATATGGACAAATCAAACTATTTGCTACAGTCAGGACTGGGTTAAAAAATGGATAAAAATCTATTTCATATGGAATCAGGGCTGGGCTAGGACTGGGCTTTAAAAAAAAAAAATTAACTGTTTCGGGAGGCAGGACTGGGCTACAGCCCAGTCTTGCCCTCCCCTAGCTACGCCTCTGCCGACCATGTATAATTAGGTTGCATGTAGGTTAATCTAAGATGATTTTGTAATGAAGATATATAGGTTGCTTAATGATAGATTATTTGTATAGATTAAAACGAATATAGTCATGTCATACTTCGTTTCATTTAGTTCTTTTTTAACCATTTTTTTTTTCAATCTAGCTAAGGAGAAGTTGTTGGAAAAAATTATGTGGGTATATATATATATATATATATATATATATATATATATATATATATATATATATATATATATGTTCAATTACACGTTATAGGTCTAAGGTTAAGACCCCTATTATGTAATCTCATACGGTTGGGGGTCACTCATATGGTATGATCTTATTATGCGTAGAGACCTTATGTGCCTTTATCTGTCAACTTTCAATTTTATGATGGGTTAAATTAGAAATAAATTATAAGGTGGTTACAATTAGGTTATGATCCTCAAACCATATATAGTGACTATTTTTTGAGTCTTCTCGCTAACATAAATTTTTTTTGTCTCTCATAAGGTTTAGAGAAAGGCAATGTTACGTATAAAGGTTCTAGAAGATCATACCCATCACAGATCTACCAGATTACCAATAAATTTAGGTACACTTTCACATCAAGATTTGGTTTTTATTTTTTTTTCAACAATTTAGCGTAAACAAGATTAACGATCTATTTAGTTTTTTCGGTGGATTCAAAATCCAACAATTGTTGTCGGCGATCTAGTATTCAGAAAGAGGAGAAACACTCTGTGATCTCTCGGCTGTTCGATAAGTCTAAGGAGAGGGCCGAACGACCCTCTCTTGCATTCAGGCACTACCGAACGGCGTGATAAGGGCCATTCGACCCTCCTCCGCCTGTGCCTTGCCAAAAGTTGGAAACTGACGGTGGCCTGATGCATATGACTCACCCCAACCCACCGTTGATGACCATACGGGGCCGATCGTGTCTGGCAATGGTGCAGGAAAGGGGTCTGACTCGCCCCAGTCACTGTCATCAGACGTATCCAGGCAGTCGACAGCTGGTAGCCTCTTCGTATCAGGCTACTGACTGTCAGGGTTGGTTCGACATACAACCGATCCGACGACCCAAGGCACTTCATTTGGTTTGCTGGAGTGATCGACCGATTCGGCCCTCGACTTGGGACAGGTCGACCTTCAAGCCATACAACTTTTCAAGCCGGTTCAGTGCCCATTAGCCGACTCAGTCAAGCCAGGAGGTTCGATTGTCGTTTCCAGACCGGTTTAGCGCCCATTAGCCGACTCAGTCGGGCCAGGCGGTTCAGCTATCGGTTCCAGGCCGGTTCGGCCTTCAGCAAAGGCCGGGTCGACTTAGTTTTTTATTCAGATCAGGATGCAGCTGACCCGGTTTGGTGTGCCTTTGATTTTGGGGACTAAACCGAGTCATGTGGTATCACTGCACGGGCCAGACCTGTTCAGTTCTGACCTGATGTCTCAGAGCTGTACCCGACTACGGTATAGTTGGGTCTGAACCATGTTGGGTCAAGCCAGTTTTGACCTACTAGTTGGGTTCAGCCCGACTCTGTAAGCCAGACCATCGCATGTGCCTTGAAGGTTATAATAGATTTTTTTATAAGAAATTTTATTATTAAATTCAGGGTCGTTCAATACCCATTTTTTTGGGTCACTTTAGAGGGTTGACTTCAGTTACTTTTTTGTCCCTATACGCATTGTGATCATGTTTTCTTTTTATTTATATGCATGTATTGACATATTTAAAGTATTATATTCTTTTCAGTATAACGGTCTAATATTCTGAAGTGAGTTAATTGAAACATGCTACCAAAGTAACTTTTCTTGCGTAGATTGACTAGTTTTGAATATTAAGATATTTGTATATTTGGGGCTCATACGAATAGTGATCGACCCAAAAGAAGATTACTATTTGGCCGAGCTCAAATATATTCTTTTTAGTAATAAATATGGGACAATTGTATGGTTTTTTATGTGAACAATGAGTCAGTCTAAAGAAAGACTCGTTGTTTGACAAGATTAATTGTCTATGTTTGATTACTGTAATGAGAGTACCACTTACAAGTTGATATTTCTGTCCAACGACTAAATGTCAATGTTGTACTGAGTATCTTGTAATGAGGTTCACCATAGTTTAAATATATTTGTTTATGTTAATGCATGTGAATATGTATGTTAATTGTGAGTTTGTTTTGTTTTTTATTTAGTTAATATTTTCGTTTCTACGATATCTATAAATATAAATTCGATCCCTATTTTGAGTGGTTCTAATTTAAAAAATTGGAAAAAGAATGTTATGATTGTTTTGGGATGCAAGGATTTAGATCTTGCCCTTCGAGAGGATTAATCACCTATTCTTACGGATAGAAGTTTCACTGAGAATAAAAAGAACTCTGAGCTGTAGGATCGATCCAATCGTATGAGTCTTATGATCATGAAACATGCAATTCCTGAATCTTTTAGGAACACTATATTCGAAGATGTTAATGCCAAAGGGTTCTTTAAAGAATTTGAAAAGCGTTTTGCTAAAAACGAAAAGGCTGAGACAAGCACTCTTCTTTCGAGTCTTGTTTCAATGAGGTATAAAGAAAAAGAGAACATTAAGGAGTACATTATGGAAATGTCATATCTTGCTTCAAAACTAAAGGCACTAAAGTTAGAGTTGTTTGAGGACTTACTTGTGCACTTAGTTTTGATATCTCTTCTTAAACAATACAGCCAGTTTAAGGTCAGTTATAACTGCTAGAATGACAAATGGACTCTTAATGAACTCATTTAATATTGTGTGCAAGAAGAGAAAAGGATAAAGCAAGAAAAGATAGAAAGTGTTCACTTGGCAGTAGCCTCTAAGAACAAGTTTAAGAAAAAAATAATAAAGAAGTTATAGTGGATCCTTAATCGCAGAAGAAACAGAAGAGACATCAAGATCTAAAGTCCAGTTGTTTTTTTTTGCAAAGAGGAGGATCACATGATAAAGAACTGTACCAAATATTACGCTTGGCATGAAAGAAATGTACACTCCTTACTTTATTTTGTTCTGAGGTTAATTTAACTTCTGTACCGAAACACACTTGGTGGATGGATTCTGGTGCTACCACTTACATAAGTATGTCTATGTAGGGTTGCCTAAGTTGCCGAATACCAATTGATGGTGAAAGATTCATTTATATGGGAAATAACCAATCAATTTAAGTTGAAGTAATAAAGACCTTTAGGTTATTATTAAAGACTCAAAATTATTTAGATTTGAAAGAAACATATATTGTACCGTCTTTTAGACGAAATTTAGTTTTTATTTCTACTTTAGACAAATCTAGTTATTCTTGTTTATTTGGAAATAGTGAATTTAAATTGTTTCTTAATTCAAAGCTTATTGAAACAGGTTCTTTATTTATGATTGATAACCTATATTTGCTTAATATTGTTGTCTCATATAATGAAACCTTGCATTTAAGTTCTCGTAATACAAAACGAAAATTAACAAA
This sequence comes from Nuphar pumila, assembly GCF_984573655.1. Classification (NCBI taxonomy): domain Eukaryota; kingdom Viridiplantae; phylum Streptophyta; class Magnoliopsida; order Nymphaeales; family Nymphaeaceae; genus Nuphar; species Nuphar pumila. The sequence goes on along the minus strand of NC_143260.1, from coordinate 98,713,028 downwards.
TGAGAATTCTATTTTATTATAACACAAATGTTTAGGTCAAATTTTTAAACAAAGAATTGAAAGGCTTGTGATGAGTGAAATTCTTGATTATCTTGATTTCACTGACTTTCAGGTTTGTGTTAAATATATAAAAGAGAAACAAATCAACATAAGAAAATTATGTGCTAAAAGGAGAATAAACATTTTAGAATTAATTTATACAGATATTTGTGGGCCATTCTCTACGGGTTCTTTGAATGGTCAATAATATTTTATTATATTCATAGATGACTATTCTCGTTATGAGTACCTATATTTAATTCATAAAAAGTCTCAGTCCCTGGATGTATTCAAATAATTTAAGACTGAAGTTGAAAACCAACTTGGCAAAAATGATTAAGGCCGTTAGATCTGATCATTGTGATGAGTACTATAGTAGATATGATGGATCAGGTGAACAACGTCTAGGGTTCTTTGCTAAATTCATATAAGAATGTGGGATCATCCCTCAGTATACCATGTCAGGCACTTCTAGCACGAATAATATTGCTGAGAGACAAAATAGGACCATAAAAGATATGGTAAGGAGTATGATTTCTCATTCTACCTTACCAGAGTCCCTATGGGGAGATGCATTAAAGACTGCAACTTATGTATTGAATAATGTACCATCTAAAGCAGTAACTAAGACACTATATAAAATATGGACAGACAAAAAGCGTAGTATGAAACATTTTCATATTTGGAGATGTCCAGCTGAGGCTAGGCCTTACAGGTCACATAAAAAGAATCTGGATTCAAGAACGATTAACTGCTATTTTGTTGGCTATTCTGAAAGATCAAGGGGCTATAAGTTTTATGACCCTATGAATAAATCATTTTTTTAAGACGAAAAATGCTTGTTTCTATGAGGGTACTGAGTTTGAAAGGAGTGATAAGGCAAAAGGCATTGCTTTTGAGGAAGAATCTATTTCTCTTCCTATAGTTTGTGGTTGACAATGATCAGATTTCTTTTCTTGATATTGTTTCTACAAATATATAACAAGGTAATACTTTAGATCTCCTTATCCAAAATCAAGCTTTTACTTCTAGAGTACAAACTCAACAACCTAAAGAAACACCTTAAGTAATTCAAGAACAAGTGCTATTAAGAAAATCCACTAAAGAAATGAGAAGGGCAATTTCAAATGATTATATTGTCTATCTACAAGAACATGAGGGTGATATAGGCTTAAGGAAAGATGATCTAATTAACTTTCGTCAAGCTGTATAGAGTTCTGACTCTCAAAAGTGGATAGATGTCATGCATGAAGAGATTGAATCTATGAAGGACAATGACGTGTGAGATCTTGTTCCATTACCTGAAGGTGTGAAACTCATTAATTGCAAAAAATACATGAAATTTGAAATATAAAAAGGGAATCATACGAGCCTTATCACTAGAGGGATATTTGAGCCGATGACAAACATACCGACTGATATCTTCGCAAGAAAATCCAGGAATCCCGCCCATCTAAGACGTAGGTTATGATTAGAGAGGGAAAATGAGAGGAGAAACAAAAAAAAGGGTAACGGTAGATCTAGGGGGCTATCTTGCCCAATGTTGTGAGTATCTATCGTTGGGCTGCTGATTCAGCTATATGGGTCGATACTGATACTCATTTGAATCATTCTGTATTGGCCCAAAAATAATAAAAAACTATTACATGTTAAAACCATTAAAATAATATTAAATCTTTTTTTTTTTTACATTTGTTAAAAATTAGCCGAATCCACCCTACAACGTATCAAAATTCTGCACGATGCTTATTTGCCGATACAAACCGATAATCACCAATACTGATAACATTGGTCTTGCCAGAATACTCACATGATAAAAATGTGTTGGTCTGACTTTTTGCCTTTTATCTTTTTTTATATTTTTTAATGATTAAAATTCAAAATGAAATGGAGTTAAGACCGTTAAGTGTTTGGGCGGGCTGTTGAGGCTGCCATGCGTTGCAATCTCGGTGGCAGTATGAACAGCCAAGGTCTTCAGATGATAGACGAGGTCATTTGTCAAATGACCTGATCCCGTTCCTTTTCTGTGACATGCAGACGGGGAGCCAAGAGAGGCTTGACCATTGAAAAAGATCAAGTTTTCCACTCAAAACGCTAACGGCGTTACACCATTAGGTTTGAATTTCAGAAAACAACAAAAAGAAGAAGAAAGGAAACTCGATCAACCTCCCCCCCTCTCTCTCAACGCCATATGATTCCAGTGATCTAGTGACTTTTCAGCCGAAGCTCTTTCTCTCTCTCTCTCTCTCTCTTACTGTGGAGGAAACAACATGGGTACTGAACCTAAGGGGGTTTCTTTTTTCCTTTTTGTATTGTGCAACACTTGCATCCTCATTTGGATGGTGGAGTGATTGATCCATTCACCCTTGTGCACCAAGATTGACCCTAATTTGCATTCATCACCATGATGAGAGAGCACCAAAACTCTGACGCCCTTGACCGCCAGAAAGAGACTATAACAGAAGCAGTTGATGCCAATCATCATCAAGCCAGAGAGCTCCCGAGGAATAGAAGCCAAAAAAGAATGATCACGTGCACCTGTCAATTTAGGGTTTTGGGCTTCATTTGCAAGGGATTCATAATTTTTAACAATATCAATTTTCATATTATTTGCTTTAGTGTGACTTGTCCTCTTTCCTCTGTTTTCTTTATTTCTATAAGGGGGACAACTTGGTTATTTTTTGTTCAAATTTTAATCGTAAAATATGGTGTCTATTGCCCAAGCGTCGGCTTTGTGCTTATCTCTCGATCTTGTTGAGGTTTTCTTATATTGTTTATTTTTCTTTATATTGTATATTGCCCAAATGTAAAATACATTTGTTTATTGTGATTAAGTTGGTAATTGTTGTTTTAAAGATTAATCTGTTGATCTTATTTTTTATTTTGAATGATCCAACATGTATTTCAGTCCAGTTGTGGGGTCTGCTCACTTCGAGCTTTCAGGTTTTTTCTCTTTTTAGAAAGATTGTGTTGATGTGTGCATAGAAAATAGTTATTGATGTCTCAGTTCTTTCACTTTGTAGCTTGAATAATTCAATATAAATTTTGGTCGCTTTTGAGTTCGGATCAAGGTTCTAAATCTTCGACCAACCATAAGCCTATGACAACTTTAAGATTACACTATCCACCCCATTCCATTAAGCATATTCAACAAAATGAGATAACTAGTAGACATGCATATAGTTTATGTAAAGTTTCAAAAGAGTTGTCTCAAAAATGGTTTTCATAGAAATGGTTACTCTATTTGCTTGATTTTTTTTTTCAATATTACCAAGTCACTGTTCACTCATCGTGCATTATTGTTAACTAATAGTTTGTTATAAAATGAAGCTTTGAGAGTGTTGGAGAACTGAGCATGGATGGGGTAGCCATTATTTAGAATCTATGATGTCTATTGTTAACTTGAATCAAGCCTTTGATGATACAATATTGTGACTTGGTATGTTTCATCAGCCTTAGGGATTGTTTGATTTGGTGTTTAATCTTTAAACTAAAATATTGTGTTATGGGTTGATTCTATTATTTTATTGGGTTTAAATTGATTCTCATGAAATTCTAATTTGCCATGTAATGTGTGATTGTAGTTGAAACAGAGAAAAAAAATGAATTATGGGAATAAAGAGCAAAGAAATTAAAATTATGGAGGTCTTGAGAACAATAAAAGGAGATGGTAGGTGAAGAGAATAAAATATAGAATGGAGCGAAAAGTGGAGAACGATGATGGAGAATGACTTCTAATACTTTTACTCAAAAAGGCTCTTCACACTTTGATACCTACAATGACTCTTAGACTAGGCTTTTATAGCACTAATAAGACCTTTCTAGATGTATTGAGACTCCAAAAGATTCTTAGAAACTTGTACCTATTTAATAATTCTAGAAGACTCTTAGAAACTTGTAAATACTCAATAATTCTAGAAAACTTTTAGAAACTTATACATACTCAATAATTCTAGAAGACTCTTAGAAACTTGTACATACTCAATAATTCTAGAAACATTTGTTCAAGTTTAATTTATTCCCAACAATGCCTCTTTTAAATTAAACTTGCTCCTTATGCTCAATCTTTCTGCATTTCTCTTAAAGACTTGTCCACTTAGTGACTTCGTGAAAATATCTGCCATCTGATCTTCCGTTCTGTAGTACTCCACATGAACATTACCTTCATTCACAAGTTCCCTTAGAAAATGATACTGAATCCGAATGTGTTTCATCCTTCCATGAAGAACTGGATCTTTCACAACTGAGATAGTTGAGTTGTTGTCACAGAAAAGAGCTGTTGGCTTATTTTGCTTATGCTTCAAACTCTCTAAAAGTCTAAACAACCAGATTAACTGACAACCCGCAAAAGATGCATCAAAGCACAACGATTTGTTGTTTCTTTGAGCTCCACAAAATTGCTTCACTTCCAAGATTAAATACATAACCTGAAGTACTTCTGCTATCATCAACACTCCCTGCTAAGTCACTATCAGTATAACCAATAAGGTTGACTGCAATATTAGTTTCATAATGAATTCCATAATCGATAATTCCTTTCACATATCTTAGAATTCTTTTTTGCAGCTTCTCAATGATTTGAATATGGCTTCTCCATAAATCTACTCACCAAACTGACAACATACATAATGTCAGGCCTTGTGGATGTGAGATACATTAGATTTCCAACCAAACTTCTGAACATAGTGAAATTGACAAGTTTTCCTTCACCTTCTTTAGATAGCTTCAAACCTGAAATGCATGGAGTCGAAACTAGATAGCATTCTCCATCTTGAACTTCTTCAAGATCACTTTTTCATAGCTCTCCTGCGAAATAAAAATTCCTTTCTTGGTTTGATAAACTTCAATACCAAGAAAATGATGCAATTCACCCAAATTTGTTATCTCAAACTCTGCCATCATTGAGTTCTTAAACTCATTCAACATCTGCATATCATTTCCTGTGAAAATTAGATCATCAACATAAAGACTTACAACAATGAATCTTCCTTTCGAATTGGATTTGATGTAGAGAGTATGCTCATATGGGCATTTCTAAAATTCACATTTTTCAAAATATGAATTAATGCGGCTGTACCATGCTCTAGGTGATTGCTTCAACCCGTACAAAGCTTTCTTCAACTTGTACACTTTCTTCTTTTCTCCTTCCTTAACAAACCCAGGTGGTTGGTCAATATAGACTTCTTCATTAAGAACACCATTCAAGAACGCAGATTTCACGTTCATTTGAAAAAGCTTTTAATTATTCTGAGCAGCAAGAGAAATAATTAAACAAACAATCTCAAGTCTTGAAACATGAGCAAATACCTCTGTAAAATCTTTTCCTTCTTTTTGCTTGTACCCTTTTGCTACCAGCCTTGCCTTGTGCTTGTTGATAGAGCCATTTGGATTCAGTTTTGTCTTATACACCCACTTTACTACAATAGAACTTTTGTGTGGTGGTAAATCTGTAAGCTCCCATGTATCATTATTTTAAATTGAACCAATTTCTTCTTTCATAGCTCTCCTCCATTTTTCTTCTTGACATGCATCATCAAAAGAAATTGGATCTTCACCTGCAAAGAAGGCAAAAAATATGGCATAATTCTGACTAACTTCTTCTGTGATGTTATATAATTCTTGGACGCTTCTCATTTTTCTTATAGGGTTGCTTGATGAAGAACTTGGGGAAGCAGAAGAATTTCCTACTTGAGCACCATTTTCATTATTTTCAAATGCTGGACCAATCTCTTCTTCTTCAATTTCAAAAGGAAAGATGGGCAAATTTTCCTTTTCTGCCACCAAGTCTTCAAATATGGAATTTTCATCAAATCAAACATCTCGACTGATCACAATTTTCTTTGTCACCGGGTTGTATAGCTTGTAAGCCTTGCTTTTTTTGCTGTAGCCTATGAAAATACACTTCTCTTATTTATCATCCAACTTGTTTCTCATAGCATCTGAAACATGAGCATAAGCCACGCTCCCGAATACCTTAAGATGGTGAACACTAGGCTTTGAACCATACCATGCTTCATGTGGTGTATAATTTTCCAAGCTTCTTGTTGGTGATCTGTTAATAAGATAAACTGCACAAGAAACAACTTCTGCTCAAAATCTTCTTGACAATATTTTCTTCTTAAGAATGCATCTGGCCATCTCCATAATTGTCCGATTCCTTCTTTCACACACACCATTTTGCTGTGGTGTATGTCGGACCGTCATTTCACGCCGAATACCATTTTCCTTGCAATATTTTTCAAACTCATTTGAAAAATATTCACCTTCACGGTTAGTCCGCAAAGTATTGATTTTCAGCCTAGTAAATGTTTCAACTTCCACCTTGAAATCTTTGAATTTCTGAAAAGCTTCAGCAATACACCCAAACTTTTCGTGAGTAATCACCAATAAAAGAGATAAAATAACGATTACCTCCCAAAGATGTCACCGTCATCGGACCACAAAGATCTGAATGAATAAGCTCTAAAGGTCTTGTTGCACACCATGATGATTGAGGAGGAAATGGATTTCTGTGTTGCTTTTCGAGTTGGCATGCTTCACAAAGTTCATCAAGATGATAAATTTAAGGCAAGCCTTTGACCATCATCTTCTTTAAGAGAAGCTTCAAATTTCCATAATTCAAGTGTCTATATCTATCATGCCATAGCTTAGAAACTCCATTATCAATACTAGTAAAACAAAATATATTTTTATTTTGAAGAGTGAGTGAAAAAAGATTATTTGAAGCAACTCCAACCCTTGCAATAACTTACTTTTTCTTTGACAAGTAGCAAACCATGTCATGGAAATGAATGTCGTATCCCTTCTTTAAAAGATGCCCCACACTAAGCAAATTATTTTTCAAACCAGGAACGAAATAAATTTCAGACATTTTCTCCATTTTTCCTGATTTTGTTTTGAACTTCATTTCACCAACACTACTAACTTTGCAAGCCTTTTCATCTCCTACTTTAACTTCACCATAATTAGATTCAAACAACTTAGAAAATAATTTTTTGTTACCTGTCATATGCTTGCTAGCACCACTGTCTATGAACCAGACATTATCAAGATCTCCACCATGAGACACAAGCAACAAAGTGTCATGATTTTGCTCTTGGTTTTTGTTTTCATACACCAAATGAGCATCATGCCTTTCTTCCTCCTTGTACAAACATTCACTTGCTATATGACCAGGTTTATGACAATTATAGCATTCAAAATAGCTACGACCTCTCCCTCTTTTATTTCCATGACCTCTTCCTCTTTGCGAGCTTTTGAAATTTTGATTTTGATTCAAGCCATTTTCCTTGCTTGAATAATCGCCTCTTTCATGAGCATATGAGCCTCTTCCTCTAAATCTTTCACTTCTTCCACGACCACGTCCTCGACCTCTTTGATTTTTGAAATTCTCCTTCTCATTTAGAGACAATTTCGACTGAAGTGCTTGATCCAAAACTACTTCTTTCTTCTTTTTGATTAGCCTTTCTTCATGAGCTTGCAACGAGCTCGTAAGTTCATCAATGGTTATGATATTCAAGTCATTTGATTCTTTAATGGCTACCACAATGTAGTCAAATTTTGAATCCAAAGAACGAAGAATTTTCTCAATGACACGAACATCATCCATAGTTTCATCATTTCTTTTTTTAATTGGTTAACTATAGACAATACTCGTGAACAATAATCAGAAACTGATTCCGACTCCGTTTTATGCAAACCTTCAAACTCACCTCGAAGAGTTTGCAAACAGACCCTTTTTACCTCATTTAAATAAACTTTCCAAAATCTCCCATGCTTGCTTTGAGGAAGTAGCACACACAATCTTCTCAAAAGCGACTTCATTTGAGGTTACTCCTTGGTAGATTACCACAAGAGCTCTTTTATCTTTCTTTCTCGATGCTTTTAAACTCTTTCTTTGAGCCTGTGATATTTCTTCTTTATTTTCAACTTCAACATAGCTTTTTTCAACTATCTCCCACAATTCTTGAGATCCAAGAATAGCTTTCATTTGGATACTCCAATTGCCGTAATTTTCTTTGGCTAATTGAGGGACGAAAGGAAGAGGAATAGAGTTGTTCATTTTAATCGAACAAAGCTCTGATACCAATTTGAAGAGAATAAAATATAGAATGAAGAGAAAAGTGAAGAACGATGATGGAGAATGACTTCTAATACTTTTACTCAAAAAAGCTCTTCACACTTTGATACCTACAATGACTCTTAGACTAGGCTTTTATAGCACTAGTAAGACCTTTCTAGATGTATTGAGACTCCAAAAGATTCTTAGAAACTTGTACCTACTTAATAATTCTAGAAGACTCTTAGAAACTTGTACATACTCAATAATTCTAGAAGACTTTTAGAAACTTATACATACTCAATAATTCTAGAAGACTCTTAGAAACTTGTACATACTCAATTATTCTAGAAACATTTGTTCAAGTTTAATTTATTCTCAACAATAGGAAGCATTCAAATTATGGAGGTCATAAGAATAGTAAAAGGAGGGTAGGCAATATGAAAAGGATGAGCTCCTTAGGTGCACAAGTTCTGTTTGGTTGACAAAAGTGACTACAATTTATTGTTGAATGCTTTTATTGCCATATCTTTTGTGGTCTTAGAATTTAACTGTAGGAAGTGGCTTGTTTTAACATCTTTGTAGAATTTAATTGTGGGAATGACCTGTTTTGAAATGTACTAAACTAGATTTGGGCCTTTGTTTTGGACTGCATATGACTGTGAATGCTTTTTTTTTTCTTTTTTAACCTTTTGCTGAAGATAGATCGTGCCTGCATGAATGTATGGGTTCATGTTATATTGCCTTTTGGCCTTAGCTGTCAGTGTTGAATGGCATCATATTTTCTATTTTTTGGTGAGTTGTGTGGGTTAATCTAATTATTTGATGCACTTGTTGCCCCTAAAGTGCATATATGCTAAGTTTCTCTACTTATTTTCAATTCGGCCACCAAAAGTTCAACCTTTTCTTCTTTCGTTACTCCGAACCATCTAGCTTGCAACACTTGATGAAGCTGCAAAATTTCGTAGTACACTACAACATAAAATCATAACAGATTTGTATAAATGTCTAAAATTCACCATATTTAAACAATACATAATTTTGACGTTCACAAAAAAATATTCTACTTTCATCTGCTCTTTAATACTAAGCACTAAAATTCCATAACAACAAAGACCTTGATAAGTTCAGGTGTTTTCCATAAATATTGCCCAAATAATTTTTGTATATATACTAGACAAAGATATGCCAACATTAAAGAAACACATCATCTAGATATTCAAAGAGAATGAAAATCAATAGAATCAAACCAAGAAAATATATATTTTACCATATTCCATATCATAGCACTTGAAAAAATTGACCAACTTTATGATCTATAAGGACCAAGAAGATGCAAGCTTACTAAATTTATCTTTCTTCATATCATTTATATTTTATGAAGGCCAAGCTGAGAAGCAGTAATCATTGGGATTCAACATAAAGAACCCTTAAGATAGTACAACTAATCTAGTATTCAGGGTCAATGCTAAGTCATCCAATTCATACAGGAAAACAAATGTTTTTTAAATAATTCTAGAAAATCAATTTATTGAAACAAATTAGTAAGCACACTGCTTCTGGCTATCTAAAGAGCTTTCTCTCTAGACAAGTTGATGCTGCATAAATGAAAAATGTTATAAAAAGCTAAACTTTGTTCTTGTCAGCCTCAGTAAATTTTGTTGGAATCACCCACTGAACCATACTTACTCTATTTACTCATTCCAAGACAAAAGTTGCACAGAAGAAATAATGTTATATGACCTCAACTGTTGTAGGATTCACAACAGAAACCCTGGATAACCATTTTAGCGACATTCTACTCTTATAAAACATATCTTTTTTTTTGAATGGAAGTCAAGCTGGGGTTAGGTCAGACCCTTACCAGTTATACAACTATATCATTGGGTTTTGAACATGCAACGTCCCAACACAAGGTGACGTGCCTTGGCTGCTCCTACCATACAAGCATAGTGACAAACGTTTTTATCGACAATTTCTCGTTTTTCAAAAACTTGCGAGAAATTAAAAAAATCCATAAATATCGCATTTTTTCGGCAAAATCTCGGCAATAAAAAAATCAATTTAAAAATATAAAAATTATTTTTATAAGAAAATATTAATAAAAATTATTTAAAAATAAAAATACACAATTTTTTTCATGATAAATAGTTGTTTAAAACGTAAATATCGCGTTTAAATCACGGTATTTATGTTTTTTCATAATTCTCGCGATATTTTGTAAATCTCATGAGAAATTGCCGTTTTAAACTTTCAGGCAATTTCTCACGATATTATCATGAGATTTTCATAAATCTCGCGATATTTGTCACACTGCATACAAGCTTCTTAGCTACATGCACATACAGTTTACAACCCATGTGCATGTCTAGTTTGATTTATTAGACTTTGCAGTCAAGAGAAAGCAACAATATTGATTTTATTTTTGAAAGGCAAGCTGGGCTTAGGCAGACCGTACTAGTTATTATTCAACATACCACTGGGATTTGAACCTGCAACGTCCCACCACAGGGAGACATTCACTGACAGCTCCTACCAACCACGCGGAGCCACAACAATATTGACTTTGGATAAAAAAAGACATGAAAAATTTGCTACTGGACATGGCCACGTAATATTCTGAGAACAATGGAACTGCCATCAGAAATCTATGGCCATGATTTTAGTATATATTTACTACCAAATAAACAGAATATAACACAAATAAGGATAAGGTGATTAAAATTTCTAGACAAAATCTTGAACCTAGCCATGAAGGGAAAACCCTTTTTCTTTCCATTATATCAAATGAATCAAACATAAATTAAATATCATTATTATACTTTATTAAGCATGATAAATATGAATTTGTATGATATGTACGATAAAAAAAAGTGTAGAAACAAGGGAGGTTTATTCCTCAAATGGCTCCCATGTCAAAATATAACGGAAACCAAATAATTCTATAAACAGAATTAATTACTCATGAATTATTCACACATGAAAAATAGAAATAATATAGCATTGAAAAGAAACAAATCCCATGCCTCATATTAGCATTATGGCTCACTCTTCTCCCCACAAGTGTACACATCATATCCATTGAATGGAGATTTTTTTAAGAACTCTAGAAATCAAACAGAAAAAACCCCTCAATGATCACGTCCAAATACACAGAGGTGAACAGTAGGAAGTCTTGCGAAATCCCCTTATTATGGCCTCATTCTAGTGGTTAAGAGCGCGGGGACTCTGCACTCTCTCATCGTGGCAATAATGGCTAAAGAGGGTTGAAGGGCCGGATCACAGAAAAACAGGGTTGAGAAGGAAGAAGAAAAAGAAGACGAGAGAGAGAGAGAGAGCCGAAAGAAGATCAACATTACCACTCATGAAGATCAACAAAATGTTGAACCCATGAACCGAACAATATAGAGAACAAAACAAAAAATAGCTAAAGAAAAAGAAACTACAGACAGATAACAACCGACAACAAAGCCAAGCTCAACCTGGATCCGTTGGATGAGAGAGAGAGAGAGAGAGAGAGAGATTCTTTGAAGGAATATGGGAAGAGAGAGGCCACCATCGACCTACCTGCCTAACACGCTTGTCAGAAATAATAAAATTAAAGGGTTGATAAGAGAAGTGTTAGAGATAGAGTCTATTTTTGCCTTTAGGGGAATCAGACAAGCAAAGAGGCTGGGTTGCAGACGGAAGTGAAGTTGAGAGAGAGAGGAAACTACCAGTTATTATCCAACGTACCACTGGGGTTTGAAGCTGGGCACTTACAGCTCATTGGTAGTACGTCTTAACGTTAAGGAAGTCCATATATAGTAAGACACCTAAGATCAAGAAAATTATGTTAAGAATCTGATTTAGTTCGTAGCAAGCCTTTGTTTCTTTTTTTCTAAAAAAAATAACAAGTCAAAACATTGCTTACAGCAGCTTCTACTATAGTCTGCTTGAAGCAGAAGCATATATATGCATGGGGAGCCAACGAGGCCAAATTTAGCTTCCTGGTGACAGAGGTACAGATCGACTTCCTTCTATGGCTGCTAATGGTGGTGAAGCCGAATTCAGGCCTCCTATAATACCTCAGGCGGCGCTTGTTCTGCCTCCGGTGAAGATGTATCAGTGCAAGACATGCAACGCCCAATTTACAAGGTTCCAAGCTCTCGGCGGCCATCGTGCCGGCCATGCGAAAGCAAAGACTATCAGTGAGCACAGTGAGGAGCAGCGTGCAGGGAGAGTGGAAGCGAACGCCCGCCACCACGAGTGTTCGATTTGCAGGAAGAGCTTCCCAAGTGGGCAAGCTTTAGGTGGACACATGAGATTGCATATGCCTAAGAAAGGCAGAGGGTTTGATCTCAACCGGGCTCTAATTGAGAAAGAAGACCCCAATCTAGTTCCCACTGAGGAAGAAGATCACATTCTAGCACCCACCGAGGAAGAATATACCAATCTAGCTCTAACTGAGAAAGAAGATCCCAATCTAGTTCCCACTGACGAAGATCACAATCTAGCACCCACAGAGGAAGAATATACCAATATAACTCCAACTGAGGAAGAAGATCCCAATATAGCTCCAACTGAGGAAGAAGTCTCCAATCAAGCTCCAGTTGAAGAGGAAAGAGACATGACTTGCCCAAATAAAATGCACGTTTGGTTATGACAAGTGGGTGCATCCATATTTGAGAAAGTGTTTTTTCTTCTATTTTGCTTTTTTGGCAGCCGAGATATGGGATAGTCCCCTAGTAGAATACCAAGCTTCCTTCTGATAGATTATCTGATTTTATTTATTTTTTACATTATGTTCCCATGTGTGGAATCTAGAGCATCGATTCGCAGAGAGATTCAAATGGATTTTTTTTCCTGTTAAGAGGGAAATTTTGCAGACCATGTTGTTTTTTTGTTTGGGTTAAGTATTCCATTGGACACTCGGGAGAATAAATAAGGTTTTGCGGCCTAATTAATCGATCGGAACTATTTGTAAATAGGTATCTTGAGTTCTTATCTTATTTCACGGATGAACTTGATCTTGTCTAATAGAGTCATGTTTGAAGTGGAAACCAGCCCTAGACTCCATTTGATCATAGTCATGGTTTGACTTGAGTCATTTGGCCTACCCACTAAAGCTGACATCTTAGTTTGAGCCTAAATGGGTTTAAAGTCAATTAGTCCTTGCCAAAGCATGGTTGGCATAGCCGGGACTCGGCCTTATTGGAATCGATGACTCTAGCCAGTCAACTTGGTGACTCGGGTAAGTCACAGTTTTTAACTTAATCAATTAAAAATAAATAATAAATATTTCAACTTGAAATATGGATTTCACACACACACACACACACACACACACACACACACACACACATATATATATATATATATATATATATATATATATATATATATATATATATATATATATATATATATATATATATATATATAAAGGCACCGAACTAGGGAGTACAAATCACCTTCCTTTCATATTTGCTAGATTTTAGTTTTTTTTTAATCAGACTTTATAGATGTGACGTACAAGGTTTGTTTAGTAAATAAATAATAAATATTAAACAAATAATGTCAGTTTGACAACCGAATCCAATTAGAATTTGAATTGAGTTCGATCTATATCCAGTCCAAGCTCAATTAGTGTCAGTTTATTGACACAAGTTACGGAATAAAACAGGTATGCAAGGCCAAATTGAGGTTCCTGGTCATAGAGGGAGGAACCAACTTGATCCCCCCTTGAGCTATGGATGCTAATGGCTGTGAAGCGGAATTAACGCCTCAAACAACACCTCAGGCGGTGGGTCTCGTGCCGCCTCCGGTGAAAGTGTATCAGTGCAAGACATGCAACGTCCAATTTACAAGGTTCCAAGCCCTTGGCGGCCATCGTGCCGGCCATGCGAAAGCAAAGATTAGTAGTGAGAACAGCGAGGAGCAGCGCGCAAGGAGACCGAAAGCAAAGGCCGGCCACCATGAGTGCTCGATTTGCAGGAAGAGATTCCCAAGTGGGCAGGCTTTAGGTGGACACATGAGATTGCATAGGCCTAAGAAAGGCAGAGATTTTGATCTCAACCGGGCTCTAAATAAGGAAGCAGATCCCAATCTAGTTCCCACTGAAGAAGAAGATCCCAATATAGCTTCAACTGAGGAAGAAAATCCAAATCTAGCTTCCACTGAGGAAGAAGATCGAAATATAGCAGCAGCAGCAGCAGCAGCAGCAGCAGAAGAAGAAGAAGAAGAAGAAGAAGAAGAAGAAGAAGAAGAAGAAGAAGAAGACCCCAATCGAGGTAAAACTGAGGAGGAAAAAACATGACTTGCCCAACTACAACGCATGTTTGGTTATGACAAGTGGGTGCATCCCAATTTGACAGAGTTTTTTCTCTTCTTTTTGGCCTTTTTAAGCAGCCAAGATATGGGATAGTACTTAATGGGATACCAAGTTTGTTATAAATTATCTGATTTTATTTGTTTTTTGCATTATGTTCGCATGTGCAGAATTTACAGCATCACTGCAGAGAGATTCGAATTGATTTTTTCCCCTCAGTTAATAAGGAAATTTTGCAGACCATGTTGTTTTTTGGTTGATAAATATAGTTAAATTAGGCCGTTTTCTTGTTCAATGCGACAACCTTTTGGTCAAGATCACGAAGATCACAGAAATATGTTTCCTTTGTGGCTCATATGTTTTAATTAGGGGAAACGTGATGCTATTATATGCCAGTATCTGTTTTGAGATTAATATGACCCAAAAACTTTACATACAGTAAAAACCTGCTAGATTATCGAAGAGAGAACAAATTTTAAGACGTGAAATTGAAAATCAGCACCTCTTGGTATAGAGATCAATGCCCTAACCACTACGGTGAAAATGACTTCATGTTTTATTTTGCAAATATATTATATATATACTCTTATGCGAGTCTTATCGAGCTTAATCGAGCACAATGACTTGATCAAGCTCGGTTCGTTTATCCACACTGATCCTAAACTTCTGTTCAAGCATGGCTCATTTATTTTTCAAACGAGTTCGAGCGGAGCTTAAACAAGTCAAGCCTCAGATAGCTCGGCTCATTTATCCACACTGAGCCTAGACTTCTGTTCAAGCATGGCTCATTTATTTTTTGAACGTGTTTGAGCGGAGATTAAACAGGTCGAGCCTGAGCCGAGACTGAGCTAGCTCGGCTCGTTGTGCATCCCTAGTGGCAGCTTAGTTCTTCCTTGAATTTGTTTGTCATGCAATTCAAGTGCAATGCATAGATCTGACTTGAATGTGATATGTTTCCGGTTGCCACTGGAAGATCCCAGCAAGGTTATGTGAGCTCCGGCTGACCTATTCCAACAGTCCTGATCTGATCCACTCTTTGCTGCACTAGTGGTGTACGGATCTTCACTGGTTGGTATAACATAATTAGAAACATGGTGATAACAATTAAGCGAAAAACAAGATACTAATATTTGGCAATCATCTCATGGCGTTCGCATGAAAACCTCCTAACTTTCACATGCAACCCCCCTGATGTTCACACAAATATGTTGCAAACCTTTTGACGTTCACATGTGAACCTCCTGCCACTTACACACATATGTTGTGAACCTGCTAACATTCACAATATATTGGTGCAAATATTAGGAGTGGTTCACATGTGAATGTTAGGAGAGGTTTGCATGGGATCGTCGGGGGGGTTTGCAATATATTTATGCAAATGTTAAGAGGTTCACAACATATTTGTGTGAATGACAGGAGGTTTGCAACATATTTGTGCGAATGTCAAGAGGTTCATATATGAATGTTAGGAAGTTCACATGCGAACATCAGGAGGTTCACAATGTATTTATTTGTACAAACATCAAGAGGTTCACATGCAAATGTTAGGAGGTTCACAATATATTTGTGTGAATATTATGAGGTTTACAACATATTTGTGTGAACGCTAAGAGGTTTGCATGCGAACATAAGAAGGTTGGCAACATATTTGTGCAAACATTAAGAAGTTTGCAACATATTTGTGCAAACATCAAGTGGTTTGCATGCGAACATCAAGAGGTTTGCATTGAAGTTCACATGCAAACATCAAGAGGTTTGCAACATATTTCTGAGAAGGTCTGGAGGTTCACATGTGAACATCAGGAGAGGAGATTCACAACTTATTTGTGTGAATGTTAAGAGGTCTGCACAAATATGTTGTGAAGGGTAAAAATGTTCTAAAAAAGTCATGAATTGAAATTTTGGATACGAGAAGATATCGTCAAATTGTGAAATATTTTTGAAATCGTGTCATTTTATGAAGACAATATAACAATTTTAGTATTTGAAATTTGCTTTCCAGTGGATATAAAAGATGCTCAAACTCTAGGTTTGGAGCTCCATTTAAATAGTTCAAAGACTCAAAACTTTGTGAGCGATCGTTAACACATCCAACTAATGGCCCAATGATTATTGAGTCCCAAGTATCTAAACACACCCATATGAGTTTAACAACGATTTATGATATCTTAGTGACCTTAGAAACGGCTAGGGCCATCCAAAAGAAGGGGATAGTTGGTTTTGATTCATTATCCCCTTAGTTTAAGCGAGTTTGCATTGAGAAGTTGTCAGATTTAATTAGTTGGACTTCTTTGTATCCATGTCCAATCCAAATACGATCTATTTATGTAGTTAGGCCACATTCTGGGCCATCGACAAATTATATAATATGTGGGAGTCAACCTAAGTATATCTTTGTCTTCACCCTAATTTTCTTATTGCTAAAAGCTTTCAAATAGTTTTGGTTATGAATGGGTTCAAGAATCTAGATCTAGATCCATTTTTATAACTACCATGTGATAGAAAACATGAGGAAAAGGGTTTGAATGTGAAGTCTTGATTTGTGCAATGAAATAAAACATGGGATGAGACAATTGAAGATTATGCCCATTACTATATCTAAGGATGTAAATGGGTCAGGACAATTTTGAATTTAGGCATTTCTGTAACACCTGCAAATTTTGTTTATCTTAACTTTTAAATTTGAGTAAAATTTAAGTTAAATTCAGGCAAAATTCAAGAGTTTAAGTTAAACTAGGACTCTAGTTAGATCTTTTATGAGTCATAGATCTCATAAGAGATCTGATTTGGGAATTTTAGATATGGGTTGGTTCAAAAAATGCATTTTTGAAAATGAATCAACCTATATTTTGGGTTTTTTTCACTTGGATTGGATTCAAAAATTCAAAATTGATTGGACTGTATTTTTTACCCAACCCAGTGTCCTAGTAGAATGCCACAATGGCATATGGGGCCTAAAGGGTCACACCCAACTTAGTGAAGCACCACATGATAATGCAAGGCCCACAGGGGGCATGGAGGTGGCTAGGGGTATAATAGATATTTGTACCATCTTTACACAAAGTGTCGACTCCAGAACCTGTAGAGATCCTCCAGATGGATCCCAAGTTATTTGATATTTTTTTTAAAATAATAGATTCTGGATGGGTTATATATGGATCCAAACATTAGTATTTGGATCCAATACATATTTGGATTAATTAATGGATTTCAAATATATTGGATACAGATCTAAACCATATTAATTAGATTCATTATGGGTTTGGATGGGATTTTGGGTGTGAACTCTTAATTAAGGAGTTTGGACCAGACTTAATTTTGTCATTTGATCTAATCTCAAAGAGATTGGACCCATAGGGTGGGATGCTCTGAACAATGTCATTATTGTTCTGATGACATTTTTGGCTGATTGGCAGCTTACCTATTAAATTATAGTAAACCTTGACATTCTTCATATCAAGGGCATTAAGATCGACTATTTATACGTCCGAAGTGGTTGTGATTTGAGTGTTCTATTGTCAGTCAAAGTTCATGTCTAATTGTAAGTCAAAAATCATTATTTTCTGGTATCAACTATGTTTTTCGGCCGATCTGTGTGTGTATGATTAAATTGAAGACCACTATGACGATCTATGTTTCAAGGGCTATCAAATCGACTATTTAAATATCGAATTTTGTTGAGTCTTTGGGTCTGTAGGCCTTCCGAAAGGTTACCCTATCATTGGAACCCAAGTTAGGGTATGAAGTTCCTACTTTTCTTCCCTAACTTAATTAATTTTGAAATCTAATGAGTTAATACCTAAAAATTATTTTTCTTGTTTTGTTAATAAAGGATATTAATCTCTTATATTAGAGATGAGACTCTTACCTAAGCTCATCTATAAATAGAGGTACTCATGAAGAGGATTAACAAGGTTAGTTCTCTCTCATTCTTATTAGAATTCTCTAATCTTTCTACCATATTCTTCTTCCTTATTCTTCTATCTTATAGTGTTTTCAGCAGCAATTAAAGCTGCTCTAAGGTGCTAAGATGTGAGACAAAGGTGTCAACACATCTAGAAACTCGGTTAAGGTAGGATTCACCTTACACATGGCTATAGACAGAATGCAAGCACATAGATTGTGCATCTTGCCAATTCTATGGGTTGGTCCATGGTCGATCAGATATGGAATAAGTTAGAAAAATGTTTTTATTTTTAAATTAATATCATGCTTTAAAAAGAATTTAAAAATATGTTTTCGGTAAAACTATGCCCGAATGACCAAACTGAGAAATCGGGTAGTGTGAAACATATAGTTTCATGTTTCTACGTAATTTATTTTCTTTCATGTGTTTACACTATGAATCATGTTTCTTAAAATTTATTTTATGTATTCTATGATGATTTAGCATGTTAGCATCTTAAACTAGATATTATGTGCATAAATCATGAGTTATATTGAAAGTTTAGGATCCAATGCATGTTTTATGATCATGTGATATTTTTTATGAGTCTACGAGCTGCATAGGTAATATATATATATATATATATATATATAGTTGATGCATGATTAAAAAAATAATATTACACCTTGATGTTTGTATTTTTTCTATATTTATCATGTTTTATATTATAATGCACATGCTGTCATGATTTTCTTAATCGATTCATTGTAATAAAATAATTATACCTCTCAAACCGAATCACTTCTGACCAAATCCTTTTATGGAGACCTTTTAGACATCTAGAAGGTGTCTTAGAAAGAAATTGAACCTCAGTGGTGGTACAAAATTGAGAGTTACAACTACTGCAACACAAGACATAAATTGTATCCTATGTGAAGAGCAAATTTCAAAGTCAATTTTGCAAAAAATTCAATAAATCAATGGTTTGGTGTTTGTGATTGATTTTTGGATATGTTATGAATATTATGTGGATAAATATGAAAAAAATAATAAAAAAATAAGTTTCATTATATGAGAATCCTAGAGTCTCACACAAGTCATGTAAAATTAAGGATTACGCAGAAATTAAGGATTACACAGAAAAAATAAGTTTCATTATGTGTTTCAACAAACACATCCTTATATGGTACATTGGCTCCTTTTTCTGCTTCCTGCGAAGTTAAAGGACAAAAGATTTAGTTCACAAGTTTGCAACAATACTTATAAAATTAATATTATATATTGATGAGTTACCATTTTCTTCAGTTGGCTCCCAAATGTCTTAGATCCACCTGTGTGTAGATGGGCTTCGAGCATTTTCACTCGATTTTGTGCAGCCTTCGCAAAGCGATTTCGAAATGCATCTCCCGTCCACTTATCGCACATTTCATCCCAATAATCTCTCCTGATAGTAATAGGGCCATGACCTTCCACTGTAGTGGATCATCTATTACGCCAGATGCTTTTTTCGCTGCAGTCTTCATATTGTGCAGCATGTCTGCAAATCGATTGGCAGCCACCTTCTGCCACACCTTCATTGCATCATTTTCTTCTACCTTAGTTGCGAAGCGATTCGAAGCCTATAAATATTTTCAGAAAGTTAGTAGACATTACTTAAATAAATTAAATATGAAACACATTAACTATGAGAAACAACTGTATACCATGAATGAGGACCACAATCTGTCCAACACCTCCTTTGGGTACTCTTTCCATTGAGCCACCGGTCCTAGTAGATGTTGAAGAAGTGAATTCCTAATCTTCTGTATTACTTCTTGTGGCTCAAACTTTGTGCTGCACATGAATTGGTACACAGTAAATATCAATATAAAATATTTATAAGATATACAATAATTGAAAATGAAATACTTACGGTCGATTATCGATATACACTATTCAAATGAGTCTTCTTGTGCCAGACTGAGAAGACCCTGCTTTCTGTGTTGGCTCATGACTTGCGTGATCAACTGGTGTAGGTGGGTCGTGTACAGGCGAAACATCATCTGTAAAAAAATACATTAGACTTTCTCAGAATACACATTTGGACTAATCAAACATCCAATTAGTTAAATGATATACCTATCACAGGAGCCCGTGAAGATGAAGGTTGAGCCTGACTACTACTGGATGAGCGACCACTGTAACCTCCATGAACCATATTCTAACAAATAACATATGTCATACAATACATTCAAATAATTCACATAAAGTATTATAATACATTCAAGTCATTCGCATCAAGTATTACAATAATTCAAATCATTCGCATCAAGTATTGCAATACATTCAAATGATTCACAACAAGTATTACAATACATTCAAATCATTCATATCAGGTACTGCAATGCATTCAAGTCATTCACATCAAGCATTGCAATGCATTCAAATCATTCGCATCAAGTATTACAATGCATTCAAATAATTCAAATCATTCACATCAAGTATTGCAATAATTCAAATCATTCGTTGCATAAATTATAATACATTCAAATAATTCAAATCATTCACATCAAGTATTGCAATGCATTCGAATCATTCGTATCAAGTATTACAATCCATTCAAATATTTCAAATAATTCACATCAAGTATTATAATGCATTCAAATAATTCGTATCAAGTATTACAATACATTCAAATAAAATTTTTAATCATTCACATCAAGTATTGTAATACAACTCATTCATTTGCATCAAGTATTATAATACATTCAAATAATTTAAATCATTCATATCAAGTATTACAATGCATTTAAATAGAGGTTTGTATTACAAGATTTTGCTCACTAGTTTGAGAATTCTTCCTCGTCACTT
This sequence comes from Nuphar pumila, assembly GCF_984573655.1. NCBI lineage: Eukaryota > Viridiplantae > Streptophyta > Magnoliopsida > Nymphaeales > Nymphaeaceae > Nuphar > Nuphar pumila. Next base: position 98,691,884 of record NC_143260.1, on the reverse strand, counting down.
GTTTGACTTTCTTCTTCTTTTTCTTCTTCTTCTTCTTCTTCATTGTTTACCCATTCACTCGGTACATCATTTGGATCACATTCCTCTATGAATGTTTCATCGGCCAATGGAGATATGACATGCATATCATGTGCAACATCGTGACCATAAGCGAAGTCATAGACATCATCTGATTGATAGTAATCGCGGTCTTCAGCTAACTCATCTTCCTGTAATTGATCATACTCAGGGTATAGTTTGGACTTCACCTTGCAAACTGCCCACCATTCATTTTTATCTGACTTTTTATACTCGGATATGAAGTATAATAAACTTGTTGAGCTTGCGAGGCTAATATGAATGGTTCATATGTTCCAAACCTGGATTTATAATTCACCTCCACAATGCTTGAAGCTTTGTCGAGTCTTGTTGCAGTTGGATCAAACCAATGACACTTGAATAAAGTTACCCTGTTATTTATGCCTAAGTAAGTCAACTCCATTATTTCCTCTATAACACCGTAGTAATCATGTTCATTTTCACCGTAGCTGCTACCCTTGACACACACGTCATTATTCATCATTGATTTGTTTATACCGTAATCTTTTGTATGAAATTGATAACCATTTACGATGTACCCGTTGTAGCATTGCACAACTTTGGTCGGACCATTTTCTAAATCACATATTCCTTGATCTTTAACATCACCATGACAGACCTACACACAGACATAAACAATGATTGTGATCACGATCAATTAAGTAACTTAGTGTTGTTTATAAGTACAAAATTTATGTTAGCTTCTTTACCAACTGTTTCAACCACTCCACAAACTTAGTTTCACGTTCTTTTTGTACTTCTGCATCAGTGAGATGTGAAACTTCTCTTTGCAACTCCAGATCAAATCGTCTGCAAACCACAAATACTTATATTACCGAGCCATGTATCCACATATAGAACATAAAAGGATTTATAATTGTGTTGCGTCTATATATACTTACTCGATGTATGGGTCGATCATTGAGCAATTAAAAAGAATATAGATGTGTGCTGCGTCTTGCTCTCGATCTGTCAAGAGCCTTGATCGGCAATTACCAAATGCATGCCCAAGTGGTTGAAATATCGACAGCTTGTCAGCTACAATTACTTGTTCTCCATCATCGTTACAGGGGGGGCATGTGTAACGTGTTGCAATATGAGGTTCAAAGTACATAGATGAGAAATTTGAAATCTCTTCTAAAGTGTACGCCTCACAAATAGAGCCTTCTACTCTTGCTTTATTACGAACCTTTTTTTTGAGGTCGAGCATGCATCTGACAAAAATATATATTTCAAATTTTAAATATCTGTCATTAAAGAGACAAATATAAAAAAACATATACCTTTCAAATGGGTACATCCATCGATATTGCACAGGGCCACCAACCCTTAGTTCATATGGCAGATGTATGATCAAATGTTTCATAACATCGAAAAATACTGGAGGAAATATCTTTTCTAGCAGACAAACAATGGTGATGACAGAGTCTTCGAGATTCTTTACATCTGATACTACGACCTTCGATGCGCACAATGTTATGAAAAATCCGCTCAACACAGACAATACCCCCCATATAGGTTTGTCTAACATATCATGGAATGCTAGGGGTATCAATCGTTGCATAAAGATATGACAATCATGACTCTTCAACCCATATAACTGTCTATCGTCAATCTTCACAGCCCGAGCAATGTTAGAGACATATCCATCTGGAAATCTCAATTGTCTCAACCATTAACATACATGTTTTATTTGATCAGGTCCGAGCACGTACTTTGCCTTTGGTTTTAGTACTTTGTCATTATACTCTTTGAGTTCCAATTCTGGTCTTTTACATATTAATTTTAAATCCATACGGGCCTTCGGATTATCCTTTGTTTTTCCTTTAACATTCATTGCTGTATTGAACACATTATCAAACACATTTTTCTCCACATGCATCACATCCAAATTATGTCGTATCAATAGGGTCGGCCAATACGATAGTTCCCAAAAAATAGATTTTTTCGTCTAATTATGATCCTTCCCAAATCCACGGAAGGGTGTAGGACTACAAGCATTTGTTAATACATCTGGAAAGTATTGCAATCTTTTTAGAATCTCTATGCCAGACAATCTTGAGGATGAACCTTCCATTTCAGTTGTGCCTGCTTTAAACACATTCTTTTATCGTCGGAACAGATGGTCACTGGGTAGAAATTGACAATGACACTCAAGCTAGCAAGACTTCCTTTCATGCCTCAATCTAAAAGCTTTGGAATCCTCCATGCAGTACGAACATGCCAACCTCCCATGTGTGCTCCAACCAGATAGCATACCATATGCAGGGAAGTCACTGATTGTCCATAGAACATCGGCCTTCATGTTGAAATTTTGTTTTTTGTGGACATCATATGTGGTAACATCGTCATCCCATAGTACTTTTAGTTCATCAATCAATGGCCTTAAATATACATCAAAATCGTTTCTAAAATCTTCTTCATGAAACATCTAGTTCTGATAATCACTCACAAAACCCTTTCTATATAGGTGATGTCTAACGCTATGAGGTTCTACAAATCGATTATTCTTACAAATCTTGCAGGGACACCTAATCTAACCTGAGGGATCCACTGTACTGACACTTGTCATTGCAAATTCAATAAAACTATCAACACCATCCATATATTCATGCGATAACTCATTGTCCACTATCCTACGGTACATCCATTCACGGTTTGCAGTAATTTTCTTATGATGTTACAAATAATAGCCTAACGAATTAAAAGAGAACAATCAGAATGCTACGATGAAGAAAATATCAAATTTATCATGCAATATATGATGTCATACAATAACAAGAATTTTGATGCATGCATTGATAACTTAATATTTTCATGTGCAAACTATTAATGACACAATACAATCATTTGAAACATGCATTCATTATACAATTTCACATAGAAGTCATAATCAAATTTAAAGTAACTACATGCAAGCATGGATACAATTACATCAAACATTGCAATACATCATAATCATTCATATCAAACAAATGACAAACATGTATCTGCAGCAAACACACTTCAATATCTCACTAACTACTACCATGCCCAGCATGGACTCCGTACTCCAAAAATAAGAACACTTCAATATTCATACATTAAAATCATGCTCAGCATAATCTCCGAACTCCAACAAAGCAACCCTAAATATCAACAACTAAGTGAGTGTGTGAACAATAAAGTGTTACATCTAATAAATTAAATAACATGTGATACACTTGCATCACTTACTTACCACGGGTATTTACCCGATTTGCATTGTTTTTGTCACTTACTTACCACAGGTGGCTGAGCACGAGCTGGTTCTGTTGAAAAATCTGCACAAAAAACACTGTTTTAAAATGAAGTCACCACGAAAAAAAAGGCTGTTCCGGCAAGGGGTCGACTCCCCTACTGTTCCGGCAGGGGGTCGACCCCCTTACGAAACATAGGGGGTTAACCCCCTTACAGAACATAGGGGGTTAACTGACCCCCTATTCGGGCAGGGGGTCGCCCCCCTGCCTGATCAGGCAGAGGGTCGACCCTCTGCCGGAACAGGCAGAAGGTTAACCCCCTGCCGGGGTCGACCCCCTGCCGGAACAGGCAGGGGATTAACCCCCTGTCGGAAAGGCAGAAGTTAAACCCTCTACCGAAATGGCAGCGGGTTAAACCCCCTGCCGAAACGACAGGGGGTTAACCCCCTACCGAAACGACAGCGGGTTAAACCCCCTGCTGGAAAACGCAAGGGGGGTGGGGTGGGGGGGGGGTCCTTTACCTGTCTCTGGGCGGTGGGATCGGCAGACGGTGAGACCGACGAACGACAAGAGTGAGAGCGGCGAGAGCAGCGAAAGAAGAAGAGGAAAAGCTGTCTGGGATTAGGGTTAATTCGGAAATTAGCGACGGCTTAGCGACAGATTAATTCCATTGCTAAGCCAACGTAAATCAAATTTACGGAACGAGCGACATACTATAGTCTGTCTTCAAGTCCGTCGCTAATTAGCGACGGACTAGATTCGGTTGAAAACTGCGTCGACAAATGGTGCGGTCGTAACGAGAAAACAATATGTCGCAAAATCCGTCGCTAAGTAGCGACAGACTGGGCGACGAACTATTTTATGTCGCTATTTTCGTAAGCTTCATTAATTATAGCGACGAATGTTCGTCGCTCGTTAATCCGTCGTTAACTAGCGACATTAATTCCGTCGCTAACAACGTATTTTCTTGTAGTGCATGTTATAGAGTGTTTTCTACGAGGCTTTTGTTAATGCCCATACTTTCAATATCTTTAGGTAAAAGAGTAAGTTGATTGGTGATGTCGGGAGGCTTGGGGGTAGTGTCAAGAGAGTCACATTTCTTTTAAGCACTTGGGAGGACTTGATTTGTTATTATGATTTGATTATTTAATTGAGCTTGTAAACTCTGATTAAGTGAGATTGTAAAATCAATTTCTAGTTTGATTTTGATAATTCTAATCTTACATATGTGTATTGAGAACTGTAACCGCCTAAGGCTTGAATCACGTTTAAAGGAGTTTCTGTTATTTTTCTTGAAAATCATGTAAATAATTTTTTTTTAAAAAATTTCAGTTTCGAAAATTGAAAAGTTACAATCTCCAAGTCTGACTTTTGGATCTTGCCTAATCAAATTCAGATGTGAACTCAAATGAAATATGGTAAAATGAATCTAGATTCGATCAAATAATCAGTCATGTTTTATATGTAATCAGGTTAAATTATCCATTAGTTTTGGATTTGGTTTCGGCTCAGACAGAGCATACACACAGCTAAATAAATGTTGAGTCTCATTTAATTTATTAAACAAATATTTCTTTGCTTACGAAATCCAATTATGATTTGGGTTCAGTTAGATCTCCAATCCAAGCCCAAAGTTTGTTTTTTTGTATAGCAAATGCAAACGAAGAGTTCATTAGCATAGGTTACCCAATAATAGAAAAAGCTTTAATATTTAAAGCCAGTCAAATATTGGTATTCAACCATGATTAAACAAATAAAGTTAATTAAGGCATTAATCGTATGCTATCAGTCTTCATTAGATATAATAGTTAAAGTTATTATCTAAATTGTACGTAATATTATAGTGTCAGTTAGGTATTTGTCTTGTTCAAAAAAAATTTAAGTGAGCTGCATGGTAAATTTTCTAGTGTTAAATTATATCATAAATATGTATTTTCCATTCATGCACATTATAATTTTTTATTTAACAGCTAACATCCTTGTCATATTAACTAATTTATCATTTAAAGCATATCATGTTTAAACAAAATCCTTTTAATTTTTGACCAACGAGGCTCCACTTGTCTGGCAACGTCACCTTGTTTTGGGACGTTGCAAGTTAGAATCCCAATGGTATAGTTGTATAACTGGTAAGGGTATGCCTAACCCCAACTTCATCTGTAGAAAAAAAAATTCTTTTTATTTTTAGTAGTCATCCCAGGGATACACTTGAGTAGAGGTGGGCAATGGGCCTGGAGGCCCGCGGACAAGCCTAGTGCAGCCCGGGCTTGGGCCTATAAATTAGGCCCAAGCCCGGCTCGAACCGAGCAGCCATATCACAACCCCTATAAATAACATAGAATATATATTTTATATAATATACTATATATTATATATAATACAATTGAGATACATGAACTTTATGTAATCTCTTTCTCACAGTAGAATTTAGAGAGAGAAGGAAACTCTAGGTAATCACTCTCCCTCTAGTAGAATTTAGAAAGAGAAAGGAATCATTAACTTTACAAATTAAATATTGTACTAACCAGTTTGGAACGTTAGGCAACTTTTGATGGGTTCCTGATCTTTATCTAGGTCATATTCAAGGCTGTCATAATTGAATTTTGGAGTGGGCCATCTAGCTCATGTAGATCTAGTGGTGGACATTGGCTAGGGTATCCGAATGAAAGTCGGGTACCAAACCGAAGATGGGCTAGAAACCCAAAGGTGCTGGACCTAACCCATACCAAATGAATAGCATATGGGCCAATTCTATGAAGTCACTTTAATGTGCCCCCCATGCAGCCCGGTCCAAACCAACAATAATGGAGTTTCAATGGACCCAACGTGACATGATCCAAATTAACCCAATTGAAGGTCCTGAGCCAAGGTTCACCCAGATGACACAAGAGCCTGATAGCTTGGGCTTTAGATGGGTAAGGGCCTGAGTTGGGCATGTCAATCCCTAACGGGGGCCCTAAGTCAGACTGGGTTAAGCTCACTCGATATCCACCCCTATTTAGAATGGATTTTTCATTGCTGGAGAAGACTACATTTGATTACCAATGGGTGTAAGAATTTGGATCTGGATTCATTCTTGCACCACATATGATCAAAGCGGTTGGACATGGGTGGGGCCCTTTCAAAAAATAATTTCCAAACATCATGTGCGAGTTTAAGTTTTGATGCCACATTGGGAATAAAAAGCATCTTCTTTCTTAATTATGTGTGTTTAAACATATGGAGATTAAAAAATCATACATATCACATGTAATGAAAATAAAAATTAGAATTCTATCGAACCTAGAGTTTAGGCACAACTAGATAAATTAGTCTTTGCTGGTTCTTATATGCAATTAAGTTCATATCTTTAATGATCACATAGCTTTTGCAGGAGACAAATTCAAAACCCCCTTACATTGGACTCCTATCATTCTCAAAATTTCATAGATATTTTAAAGTCTATTTTAATTTTTTTATAGCGATTTCCTCAATAAATTATAAAAAAATATTTATTAAAAAACTTTAAAAAGGCCAAATAATGATTGTCTTAAATACTTGCATCAGTATGGTTAAGTTGGTGCACAATAAATTATTGTCACTAAGGGCGCATTGGATGAATGCTATTAATTTTCCCCAATCAAAAAACTTTTGCTCTCATTAAATGTGTGATTAAATCCTCATTTTCTACTGTTTTGGGAGGTTTAAACTCTCAAAAAGTGGAGAAAAAAAAGTTGCGCAAGGGACCATGCGACTTTTTCCCCAGATAAGTTTTATCTCAGAGAAAATTATCTGGAATATCAAACACCCTCTAAGGGCACAAAAAAGTTGGTGCACAATAAATTATTGTCACTAAGGGCGCATTTGATGGATGCTATTAATTCTCCCCAATCAAAAAACTTTTGCTCTCATTAAATGTGTGATTAAATCCTCATTTTCTACTATTTTGGGAGGTTTAAACTCTCAAAAAGTGGTGAAAAAAAAGTTGCGCATGGGACCATGCGACTTTTTCCCCAGATAAGTTTTATCTCAGAGAAAATTATCTGGCATATCAAACACCCTCTAAGGGCACAAAAAAGTTGGTGCACAATAAATTATTGTCACTAAGGGCGCATTTGATGGATGCTATTAATTCTCCCCAATCAAAAAACTTTTGCTCTCATTAAATGTGTGATTAAATCCTCATTTTCTACTATTTTGGGAGGTTTAAACTCTCAAAAAGTGGGGAAAAAAAAGTTTCGCATGGGACCATGCGACTTTTTCCCCAGATAAGTTTTATCTCAGAGAAAATTATCTGGCATATCAAACACCCTCTAAGCGATGTTTTTTGTGTCTTTTAAAATTTTATTTACTCAAGTTTTGTGAAACTAGGGAAAAGACAACCAGTTTAAGCGTATCACAACTTCAACATGAAACTGAACCTGATCGTTATATCTTTGATTATCGATATAGGTAAGCTTCTGATGATCATTATAGTTTGCAAAACGTATTGGTTCCAATGAGAAAATAGGAAACTTAACGAGGGATTTTACATTTACACCAAGCTGCATCTCAAAGTGGATTTCCTGAGCTATGGCTCAGAGTGTGCAGGTGAAATAATGTTGATTCAAATCTATTTAATGCAATGGTCTCATATTTTAACATTAATCTTTATTAAAGGTTTTTTTTTAGGAGATTGTACATTAATGTTACAAATTAACATAGTTAGCATTACTAAACATTTGGTTTATATTAGCATTTAAATTGTTAAAAACTATGTTATATAAATATGTATGTTTGGTTTAGTAGAAATAGGCCCTCGGATCATGCTTTTCCAATGAGTATGTCTGATTTTCCAGGGGGTTGAAAATTAATGGCCCACAATATATAGAATTTTCTACCCGCAAAAACTTGTATTTTTACTTTGAAAAAATACGATCCAAGGGTGATTCCTACTGTTTTGACCATATTGGGCATATCCAAGGGGTTAGATTTGGTCAAAACCACTTTTCCCTACGAGTCCTTACACATGAGGGTAGAAAATATAAATATAAATAAATATTTATATATCTTGAGAGAGAGAGAAAGAGAGAGGTCTTCCCGGGTCTTGTTTTATAAACCATCATAATTAGCTTAAGAAAACATGTGTAGGTGTTTGCTTAACGTGGGCATACAATTATATTTTATATAGCATACTAAAAACATGCATTAGATGAGCTGCCTTTCACGTTTAGTTGCATTTTTGGAGCAATCCAAAATCAATTGATCATATCGCACCAATGCTTTTCAAAAAATAAAACTTTTTAGATAAATGGATTTAATTAAACAAAATTTCTTACACAATTCTTTTTAAGTGTTAATTAGGATGTTGAGGATATAACACACACACACACATATCTATCTATCTATCTATCTATCTATCTATCTATCTATATATATATATATATATATATATATATATATATATATATATATATATATATATATATAACCTACAAAAATGGGCATAATGCTAAATGAAACATGTTATTGGATTTATGGTATTTTTTTGAAAATTCTAACCCCATAGATGTGTTCAGCGTGATTCATTTACTAGAAATTGACACTTGGATCATGCACTTTCTATGAAAAAAATAGTATTTAGAGCCTTAAAAAATTTATCAAAATTGTAGGCTTTTAATTTTTAAAATCTTATAAAAACCTATCCTTGCATCATAATCAAATACTATAAGAAGTGATTCTTATACAAATTATCAAGCATATAGATCACATCTGTATGGTCATAAATTCAAAAATTCAATACCATGTTTCATTTAGCACCATGACCATTTTGTAGGTTTTCATTTCTCATATAATATATATATATTGTTAAAGGAGCCCTAACAAGAACTCTCCGAGAGAGGAAACGTTTCCTTGTTAGGACTCTTTTAACAAGTTAGAAAGTGCCTATATACACCTGGGAGAGACAGGAAACGTTTCTTTGTTAGGATTCCTTTAACAAGTTAATTAGCAAGTGCCTATAATAGACACCTGGGAGAGGAAGGAAACGTTTCCTTGTTAGAACTCCTTTAACAAGTTAGCAAGTGCACATATAAGAGACCTGTTACTTTTAATGGTTCAATCAGGTTTACAACACAGGGTTGAACCAATGGATCCTTTTCAGCCGGAGAGTTCTCGCCCATCTGCAACGGAAGGTCCACGCTCTGATGATCGAGGCTTCAGCCTGGTTGTGGTGCCTCCGGTACCGGAAACTATGACCAGATCGGTGCCAATGACACTCAACACCGGCGGTTATCCGGCAGAAAGCTGCTCAACTTCAAGCCCACACACAGGGAGCTTGATCACAGAGACGTGGGTACACCCAAGGTTGCTTAGTTTCTTGGACAGGGAGTGCTCCGTCTTCACACCATGGAATCCACACCCGGAAGAACATGACTCTGCTACTACTGCAATGGTATGCACCATAGTCTAATAATCACTAAAATTTGTCATGTGATAAATCCCTGTTTGGTTCATCATGGGGACCAGATTTTGTGTTTCTTGCCAATCAAAGAAAAACAAGGAAACTGCTGGGAAAGTCTTGATTTAGGTAACTTGCTTAATTTTCCCAACTAGGGGTGTTTTCCTTTACCCAGGTTTATGAATTCCAACTATTCTACCATGTTCAGGATTCACGTATAACATGACCAAGTTCATGGATTTTATTGATATACCAGGATCAGGTTTCACACAAAACGTGATATAGTTCTTGAACTACTCCAGGAACTGGTCAAGTTGGCTTTACTAAAAACTCTGTTAATGCGAGTGGAAGATAAATGAGTTGGATTAGTAGCACAATCTGACTTTGATTCTTAAATCTTTTTTTTCTTTTTCTTGAAAGAAGACTTTGATTCTTAATCTGTCAACTGCCTTCACTGAAAATCTACTCAGGAGTCTTGATTGTACCAATGAGTCTCATCTAGATTTAACTGTGGCTCGGTTATGTTGTGGCTCTTGATTTTAGCCAATTTGGGTCCAATATTAAACACTAAGCTCGACTCCGATCAGGTCAGTTGAGAATCCGGTTTGTCCATTTGCTAGTCTGAAAAATCTGACATAGGTGGTCCAGGGCAAACAAATCTAGCTAACAAGCTCAGGTTGACCACATCAATAATCTCACCTAGCCTTTCATAGACTCATTAGGCTGCATCCAAAACATACAAACATGACTGTTGGCATGATTGAGCCCATGTGTCCACCAGTCAAAACTGACTTAAATCATGGCTGAGCCATGCATCTTGGTTCACACTGGTCAAAACTGACCTAAAGCAAAAATCATATGGTATAATGCTTCATTGTTTGTCCTTGATTACAGACATCTGAGCAAACTATCAGTCTGGGAAGGGGAGCAATTCTACCATTCGAGATGAACAACAGAGTAATGTGTGGTAAGCCAGGAAGCTGTTTGAGATCCCCCACAGTGTGCCATTGGTGCAACCAGTGGGTGGGCCAGTCCACGACACGCGGTCACATTAAGCCGTGTTATGCTTGCGCATACATGATGTTTTATTGCCAACTGAACACGATGATGTTTAAAAGTTATTGAATGATTCATTTCAACTAAATGTGCTTGTGTTTTTGTTCAAGTTATGAGATTGCAGAAATACTTAAAAACAGTACCATATGTATTTGACTGATACACACGAGCACTAGAATTTCATAAACTTGGCTCAGCTTGTATATACTTCCTAAGAGAAGACCATACAACTAATTCATATGTTATTTTGATGATATGTATTTTGTGTTTGTTTGAATCATGAATGATCAAAAGTACTTGAAAACAATACTCTTTTTCAATTTGATCATTTACGGATTTTTGAATCACCAAAGAAACCTATACACACGACAGGTTTTTGGTTTTCCTTTATGCAATTTCACCTTGCAGATGTGATTTACTTGGCCTGTTTATTAGGGATCAGCTCTTGAATAATCTAATTATAACATGTGAGAAAGTATTTGTAAGGCTTCAAAAATTAATAGTTTAAAAATTTTCATAAATTTTAAGGCTTATAAAGTTGTCTTTTTTTTCATCTGAAAAGCATGATCCAAGAGTCAATTTTTTAGCAAATAGACCATGTTGAATGTATCATTGGGTGTGATTGCAAAACAGACGTAGAATATCAACACTATTTGCACCCTCATATATATATATATATATATATATATATATATATATATATATATATATATATATATATATATATATATATAGAGAGAGAGAGAGAGAGAGAGAGAGAGAGAGAGAGAGAGAGAGAGAGAGAGAGGTGGAATGCCTTACATACTGCTAGAGGTGTGGATCCGCAAAATTTTAAAACCAAAAATATCCATTTTTTTATCTAAAAAAGAGTTTTGGATCGAAAAACCAGATCCAAATATTAATACTTCTCAAAACAGAATTTATTAGAGGTAACTAAACTGGAGGTCATTTGATTAACTCAGGTAAAAACTTTGGTGGTCATTTGCAAAGCACAGTTAGGACTATGATCTTGGGGGTGGTTTCTGTTGGATCATTTTTCAGATCACACAGTTTCACAATCGTCATCATGATATAAAACACAAAATAAATCAAGAAATACAACAATGTAAATAACATCATTAACAGACGACCGAAACAATAACAGGGAGCAAGCATGGCATTTTCCGCATTAGACCAAAATCCAGACGACAGCATAAGATTAAACAGATGCATAGAACATAAAGAAAACAACATGAACATGTTTAGTTTATGTAATAGGCTAAGGCGTACGAAGGTACTCCCCTTAGAGAAGATTCGCCCCCACATACTGTGCAAATCAGGGTCCGGCGTCCTTCCCCCAGGATACAATAGCCACGACGAACCGAACGGTGCACTCCGGCGGGTCGTCCTTCGAAAACAGCCTCTTCGAACCAAAGTTGCAGAACAACCCTCTTCGGGATATCTCAAGAAAAGGAGAGAGAGAGTAACAGAGAGATGGGAAATCGCAGAGCTTCGGCCAGAAATCGCCTGTCTCAACCTCTTCGTAACCCCAGCCCTCACCACGCTTTTATAACCCACGAACGGTTATGAAACGTGGAAGGACCCGTTACGGATTCTGAGGAGACGTGATCCGTTAACGGTCTTCGAAAGATCGAGACCCGTTACGGAATCCGAAGCGTCATAACGGGCACAGAATACGAGGAGTCATGACCCGTTATCCATTCCCATAACCCGTTACCGAATCCAAAGAAACTTTGGGTAAAAAGATACTTGTCTTGATTGGATATGGCCCTAAAGGGCCAATTACCCGAACCCGAACCCGAACCGGCCCGGTTCGGCACGACACGACACGGCACGGCGCGGCGGGCGCGCGCGCGCGCGCGTGTGTGTGTGTGGTGGTCATCCCACTCCCTTGTTCTCAGGAACAAATGTATGAGTTCACTAATTTCTTATAAAGCTCTCAGAAAACTCCAGCAAAAGCAATATGGGACTATTTCACCTCATCAAGACCTCTATCTCTAAACAACCCATTTCTTCTTTGAATTTCTCTCCCTTCTTTCTTACACCTAACATTCCCCCACAAATTCAAAGAATGAAACGGGAGGAAACCAAGGTGCAAAAAGAGACAGTCTGCAACAAGACATATCATGCTTTCAGCAATGGTACCTTCTGGTTTGAACCACTACCTTAGTTGACTAACTTTACCCCCACATGAACGAAGTGAACTGAAGTCTTGAATTTGAACCTTTGGTGTAGGAGTGTCCATCAGCAACAACATGATAAAGGTTCTGGTTGTAATCTTTAGGGGCGGCGCGTTAAAGGCCATGCGCTCGAATCCTGTTTCATGAGTGACTTCAGGAATAACCCAATTCCTTGAACTGCGGCCACACAGTCACACTCACATAGGTGGGCTTCTTCAAAGATGCACTGCTAACATCTCGCCTTGAAGACTTTGAACCCATTCAGAGTTTTAACTCTTCCTTAACTTGCAGCTACAACACCTTTTCAGAGTAAACAGGGGAACAGACACAAATACAAAGTATCATCTTTAATAAGGTGCTATCCAGTTCACCCTACAACTTGTTATTACCACATTGAACCTACTTTGTGGGATCTCCACTCAGATAGGTTGGGTTGCTACTGTAGATGAACTACTGATGGGTTTCAGTCCCATCCCTTCTCTGGATTTTAGGACTAAAGACTTATCTAGTCCTTTCGTTAATGAGTCAGCTGTGTTTTCTTTGGATCCAACATAGTCCACAGCAACCACTAACTGAGACACCAGTTCCCTTACAGATTTTATTCTGACTTGGATGTGTCTCCTCTGCTTTTGGTTATATTTTGTGCTTTTAATCTTTGCAATAGTGGCCATATTGTCACAATGCACAGATATCGCAGGAATTGGCTTGCACATTAAAGGAAGTTCCTCAAGAAGTCCCTTTAACCATTCAGCTTCCAATCCAGTGACATCTAAAGCACAGAGTTCAGCCTCAAAAGTAGACCGAGACAAGATGGTCTGCTTTACTGATCTCCAGGCGACTGTGCCGCCACCCAAGGTAAATACATACCCTGTCACGCCATAACTGCCAGAGTTCATGGCTATCCAGCTCGCATCACTATATCCCTCAAGAACTGCAGGGAATCTCTTGTAATGCAAACTCAAGGAAATGGTTCCTTTCAGGTATCTAAGTACCCTGTCCAATGCCTTCCAATGAGTGCGATTTGGACAACTTGTGTATCTACTTAATTTTGTCACGGAGAACGAAATATCCGGTCTCGTGCAATTTGCAAGATACATCAAACTTCCAATAATCTGGGAATACCTCAATTGAGACACAGGAACACCAGTCGTATTCTTATGAAGAGGGATAGAAGGGTCATATGGAGTTGCTACAGATCTTCCTTGGTTATAACCAAATTTCACAAGTACTTTTCTGACAAAGTGAGATTGAGAAATGGTTAACCCTTCAGCTGAACGAGTCAGCTTTAAGCCTAAGATCACGCTTGCAACACCCATATCCTTCATATCAAACTTACTACTAAGAAACGACTTTGTCTCATTAACAATTCCCATATTGGAACCAAACAGTAGAATATCATCTACATACAGGCATAAAATAATACAACCATCACTTTTAACTTTACAATAAACACACTTATCAGATTCATTGACAACAAAGCCAAATGATAATATAATATTATCAAACTTCTCATGCCATTGTTTAGGGGCTTGTTTCAGTCCATATAATGACTTAACAAGTCTACAAACTTTATTTTCATTACCAGGAGCCACATAACCCTCAGGTTGATCCATATAGATCTCTTCTTCAAGATCGCCATGCAAGAAAGCGGTCTTCACGTCCATTTGATGGACCGAGAGATCATAAATGGAAGTCAGTGCAACAAGCACCCTAATAGTGGTCATCCGGGTAACCGGAGAATAGGTATCAAAGTAATCTATTCCCTCCTTTTGTTTGAACCCCTTGGCAACCAGTCTCGCCTTGTACTTGTCAATAGATCCATCTGGTTTCAACTTCTTCTTAAAGATCCACTTGCACCCAATTGTAGAACTACCACGAGGGAGGTCAACCAGTTCCCAAGTACCATTAGAGATAATGGAGTCCATTTCACTCTTGATGGCGTCTTTCCAATGCTTTGCTTCAGGTGAAGCCATTGCATCTCGGAAAGTGGGAGGATCATCTTCGATAAGGTAAGTGATAAAGTCACTTCCCAAATCCTTGGTAATCCTTGTTCTTTTGCTCCTTCTAGGTTCAACCATTTCCTCAGACTCATCGGGTCTAGGATGGGAACAAGATGGTTCTACCCCCCCATCTGTCATCCTTTCCACATGTTCGAGAATGGAACCAGAAGTTGAAGGTATATCTAAAGAAGAAAGATTCTGAGGTACACCAACTTTCATGGGAAATACATCCTCAAAGAATGTAGCTTTTCGAAGCTCTACAATAGAGTTAACATCTATGCCAGATATCTCAGACTTAATTACTAAGAACTTATAGGCATAGCTGTTCTCTACATAACCCAAAAAGACAGCATCTACTGTTTTAGGACCCAGCTTCTTCCTATTGTGTTCTGGGACAAGTACCTTAGCAAGGCACCCCCACACTTTAAGGTATTTTAAGCTAGCTTTCCTATTTCTCCAGATTTCAAAAGGGCTACTATCCTTATGCTTCTGAGGTACTCTATTCAGAATATGGCAAGCCGTATTCAGAGCATCCCCCCACATATAGGTAGGTAATCCAGAACTCCCAAGTAGAGTATTTATCATGTCAGTTAGGGTTCTATTCTTTCTTTCTGCAATCCCATTGGATTGAGGAGAATATGGAGCAGTAAACTCATGAACTATTCCAACAGATTTGCAATATTCATCGAGTTTATTAGAGGTATATTCTCCTCCTCTATCAGACCTCAATCTCTTAAGTTTTCTACCAGTTTGTGTTTCTGCTTTATTCTTAAAGTTAAGAAACTTATCAAAAGCTTCATCTTTTGATTTTAGCAGATACACATAACAGTATTTAGTGCCATCATCTATAAAAGTGATAAAATACTTTTTATGATTTCTAGTTAACACTCCATTAAACTCACAGATATCTGTATGCACCAGATCCAATATTTCAGAATCTCTAACAATCGTATGGAATGGTTTCCTACATTGTTTTGCTTGCACACAAATTTCACATTTTTTAGTTTTATCAATGGAATGTTCAGGAATCATTTTCAAGTTCATCATGCGTTTCACAGAGTTGAAATTCACATGACCTAATCTATTATGCCATAAGTCAGATGATTCTATGTTATAAGCAACATTAGACAATGAGTCAAAAGATACATCATTTTCTAATTTATCACTGCAAACATGTTCAACACGAATTTTAAATAAACCATCATCTAAATACCCCTTGCCAATAAAAGTTCCAGAATGTAAAATAACAACTTTATTACATTTAAAGTTAAATTCATAATCCTCTCTAACAAGACATGAACCACTAAGAATGTTCCTTCTAACTACAGGCACATGGTGCACTCTGTGTAAAGATAGAACTCGTCCTGAAGGAAACTTCAGATCCACGCGTCCAATTCCTAACACCTTTGCAGCCGTTGAATTGCCCATAGTCACGGATCTGCCTGCAGCAGCCTGGTATGAGACAAAGACAGATTTATCAGCACAGACGTGCACATTAGCCCCAGTGTCAACCAGCCACTCAGTTGGCTCATAAACGTGATAGATTTGTGGGTTAACAGAAACATACCCAGTACTGGTCCCAACGACCTCAGTCACCATGTTGACTTGAGGCGTTCCTTCTGTGGTCCCATGAGCTTTGGCTTTCTTGGAAGGACATTCCTTAGCCCAGTGCCCAACCTGCCCACAGTTCCAGCACGGTTTGTTCTTTGCCTTTTTCTGGATTTTGGCCTTAGGTTTAAACTGGTTTTTCATTGCACATTTCGATTTTTGTCCTTTGCCCTTAAAAGCTCTGGTCATCATGTTCACCTTAGGCGGTTCAGTTGGCATTACAACCTGTTTCTGGCTCCTATGCTCTTCTTCAATGGCAATGGCTACCATAAGATCATCTAGGAAAATTTTTCCTCTACGATGCTTGAGAGACATACCGAAGTCTACTCAAGACTTAGGAAATTTCTCTACGATGGTCATAACCTGAAACTTCTCAGGAAGTTTCATTTCAGCCTCAGCCAAACTATGGAGCAGTAGCAAAAACTTGTGTGCCTGCTCAGTGACCGACTTGCCTTCGACCATCTGATATTTCAGAAACTTGGCAACAGAGTACTTTTCAAGACCTTGGTCTTCGGTATTGTACTTCTTGTCAAGTTGATCCCATAAACCCTTAGCAGTGGTAGACGAAGAACAGTACACATCGAACAATGTGTTGGACAGAGCCAACAGTATGCAACCACAACATATATTGTCCTTTTCTTTCCACTCTACAGCCGCAGTAACTGCAGCAGGGTCAGGGTTAGTATCAGACACCGAAGGGCAGTCGACTTCCAGAACATTCAAGAGCCCTATCGTAGTGAACCAGATCTTCATGCGTTGCTGCCAACGCTTGAAGTTCTGTCCGGCAAACTTTTCCGGCATACCGGACATGTCCACTTTTGGTACAAACGCAGAAGAAGACGACATGCTTAGAATCTTCTCTAAGACTGTTGGATCATTTTTCAGATCACACAGTTTCACAATCGTCATCATGATATAAAACACAAAATAAATCAAGAAATACAACAGTGTAAATAACATTATTAACAGACGACCGAAACAATAACAGGGAGCAAGCATGGCATTTTCCGCATCAGACCAAAATCCAGACGACAGCATAAGATTAAACAGATGCATAGAACATAAAGAAAACAACAGGAACATGTTTAGTTTATGTAATAGGCAAAGGCGTACGAAGGTACTCCCCTTAGAGAAGATTCGCCCCCACATACTGTGCAAATCAGGGTCCGGCGTCCTTCCCCCAGGATACAATAGCCACGACGAACCGAACGGTGCACTCCGGCGGGTCGTCCTTCAAAAACAGCCTCTTCGAACCAAAGTTGCAGAACAACCCTCTTTGGGATATCTCAGGAAAAGGAGAGAGAGAGAGAGTAACAGAGAGATGGGAAATCGCAGAGCTTCGGCCAGAAATCGTCTGTCTCAACCTCTTCGTAACCCCAGCCCTCACCACGCTTTTATAACCCACGAACAGTTATGAAACGTGGAAGGACCCGTTACGGATTCTGAGGAGACGTGATCCGTTAACGGTCTTCAAAAGATCGAGACCCGTTACGGAATCTGAAGCGTCATAACGGGCACAGAATACGAGGAGTCGTGACCCGTTATCCATTCCCATAACCCGTTACCGAATCCAAAGAAACTTTGGGTAAAAAGATACTTGTCTTGATTGGATATGGCCCTAAAGGGCCAATTACCCGAACCTGAACCCGAACCCGGCCCGGCTCGGCACGGCACGACACGACACGACACGGCGCGGCGGGCGGGTGCGCGCGCGTGTGTGTGTGTGTGTGTGGTGGTCATCCCACTCCCTTGTTCTCAGGAACAAATGTATGAGTTCACTAATTTCTTATAAAGCTCTCAGAAAACTCCAGCAAAAGCAATATGGGACTATTTCACCTCATCAAGACCTCTATCTCTAAACAACCCATTTCTTCTTTGAATTTCTCTCCCTTCTTTCTTACACCTAACAGTTTCTTAATGTAAATATAAAAAAAGTCCAACATGAACTCCTATGTGACAATGGATCCCACGCTGCATCTCAATAAATCCAACTACTAATACTTCTCAAAAAAACTTCTCAAAAAACTACTAATAAAACAAATTATTTGTCTAATGAGAATTTCAATTTGCATAACTACTCTTCTAGTGCAGGTTTGCACAACGAGCTGAGCTAGCTCGAGCTCAACTCGTTTAAGCTCAACACAAACTGGTTCGAGAAAATAAATGAGCCAAACTTGAGCAAGGGCTGAGGCGAGCGTACACATAAACGAGCAGAGCTTGAACAAGCAATTGACCTCTCGATAAAATCTAAATAAGCTCTGTTCATAGTGATATATTTGTATATGACCATATATGTATATTTTATTAGCAAAATGAACCCAAAAAGGGTCTTACCTTTATGGATAAGGTGTTGATCACTTGTAGATGAGATGGGGATTTCAAATTCCACTTCTCTATTGCTTTCAAAATCATTTTAAATTAAAGATGTATGGCTCAAGCCAAGCCGAGCTAATTAAGCTTAATCAACCCGAGCCGATCACGGACAGTAGCCATTGAAGCTTGGCTCGAACTCGACCCAAGCATGAAGAGATTGTTTTTACTAACAAGCCAACGAGCCCAAGCTCCTCTTGAACTTGACTCATTTGCAACCCTATTACAGTGGGGTTTCTCTTCCAAAATGTCTTATAATCAAGGGATTTTCTCAAGTACTTTCAGATTCAAGATAAGATTCCACTGTTTTTGTGCTTTAAAATCGTTGGAGGAGTGGATTAAGGCAATTTGGTTAACTATAATTTGGCTAACTATAATATTGGTTTATAGAGATATGTTGGATATGCTATTTTTGAAGTAAAAGTAGTTTATTTATGATCTTAATTACCTTTTAGTTCAATAGGTTTCACTTACAGTCCATTCTTAAGATACAATCATGCTTTGATTTACCTATGGTTGGGCATTTCTCTAACTTGAGATCAAAGATTGAAGGTGATCATCCTCGAATTAGCCCGTATGACACATTAAGGGAGAGAAGACTTGTGAGTTCTATTTCTAAAATGTTAGAGAGACTTGGGATTATATAGCTCAACAACTAGGAATATGTGCTTAAGTGACTGTTAAATTGGTCAACATGGTTTGGGTGTGGTCAATAGTAGCCAATAGATCTAAGCAACCATAAATGATCAATGGCTAGGGCTTTCAAGTCTAGAATAATAGACTGTGATATTATGGGCGTATGAAAAGTGGTCCAAAATTGCATAAATTCTTAGAATAGAAAAAAAACGTTGGTGTTTTGACTGTTTCAAATAATCAACTAAAGACCAAATTGGCCTACAGACTCTAGAGCGATGCCCCCCCCCCCACATATATATATATATATATATATATATATATATATATATATATATATATATATATATATATATATATATATATATATATATATATATATATATATATGCATGTGTTCACTGTCAAGGTTACCGCCTAATGCTTATAAAATTTACAATGAGAAAATGCCCACAACGGCTCTGCCCATTTGGTAGGGGGAACTTGTGAATGTCACCTAGTTCGCAAGACGTCATGAGTTCGAAACCCATTTGGTGTACCCATTGCCACATGGTAAAAGCTGGGTTTACCCACTGGTGGGCAGAGGAAACCTCAAGGGTTTTTATCAACTAGAGGCTTGCTAATATACAGTCTGTGGGGGAGGGGAGGAGAGGGATGTGGTCTGTTGGCAAAGCCAAAAAAAATGGCACTTAAGTGGATCAGGTATCCCCATGGATGAAGTGTTTGGCTGGAAAGCAACGTCTTGAGTTCAAATGTTAGTTTTAGTTTAAAAAATATATTTGTTGGCAAATGAATAGGGATGGCAGTGGACCGGGGGACGATGGAGCTTCACCCCACCTCGCCCCGTTTGGACCGGGGATGAAGGGCATGAAACGGGGATGGATCAGGCGGAGATGAAGGTTAAAATCTATCCCCTGCAGGGATGGACTTACGCTTTTCCCTGCCCCACCCCGTCCCTCTCCCCATCCCAATCCCAATCCCTGCCTAGCCCCGCCCCGCCCCATCCCCAATCCTTTAAGGAATGACTATAGACTAAGGTGAAACAGGGGCCCACCCCGCCTGGCCCCCCGTTTGGACCGGGGATGGAGGACATGAAACGGGGATGGAGGCGGGGGTGGAGGTTCAGATTTTGAAATGGGACCGGAGTGGAAACCTTGTCCCCAGCCCCTGCTCCGGTCCACTGCCATCCCTACGAATGAGCCAACTCGAGCTTGACCTATCTCACAGCAAGAAAGAGCTGAGCTGGAATGGCCCCTCTTCAATTTGTACAACACATTAACCAGCCCTAACTCTGAGCATTTTCATCCCGACTAGCATAGATGTAAATAGTTGAGATTTATGCCAGTACCAGATCCGACTAATTGGATGTTGCCTAAACAGTTTTGAATTAGGATGAAAAATATTTTACTGGCGCGTTCATGATGCGCCAGTAAAATACAATTTTCACTGAAGTTATTTGTCTTGGAGCACTTAGGCAATGCGCCAGAAAAAACTCTATTCCCATGAAAGTAAAAATGCAAAAGAGGTCGATTTGCTCCTTTTCGTTTTTACTCTCTCTCTCTCTCTCTCTCGATTCGGCGATCAGCGACTGCCGGCCACCGGTGTCTCCCTCTCTCTCTCATACAGATGCACACAGACCAACCTATGTGAGATGGTGGTTCCCCTCTCTTTCCATCTCTAATTTTTTTTTTCACTCATAGATGGAGAACCTCTCATGCTTTGTCTCTCTGTTTTCCTTTTGTGAGGCCAGAGGTGCATCCCTCTCTTCTTATTTCTGTTTTTCATTGTTTAGGAGAAGAAGGATTTGGGAAAGTACGCCCCTCTTATAGAAGAATGTTTTGGGATGAATTCGAAAGGGACTCACCCTTCCGACCTCCACTGGTTGGGTTCCTTGCTTTGGGAAATACGTGGAGATGAGTGAGGGTTTCTTCTTTGTTGGGATTTTGGGTAAACTTACCATTTCATTGTGTATATATTCTTGATATATTGTTTGAGATTCTGAACTTCTGTTCTGTACAATTTGGGATCAGATTGGTTTTCTTTTTAGTTCATTAGAAATCTTTCCGGTTGATGGATGATTGCGAAGATCTTTGTGTTTGTGTGTTCTCTGTAAAGGTGTTTGTGATGTGAAATGATCGATTTTTTAAATTATTATAGTGCTTGAGTTAGTAATTCTAGACATCAGTGATGATTACAACAACAACAACAGCAACTACGCCTTCATCCCAAAACAATTGGGGTCGGCGATATTAACCAAAAAAGAAAATATTATTCCACATGAATCCTTCTCCTCCAATCATTTTTATCCAATGCAATGTCCTCGGTGAGGTTCAAAGCATTCATATCCTTTCCTATCATCTCCATCCATGTCTTCCTAGGCCTACCCCGACCTCTTTTAACTAATATATTTTCCCATTTCTCCATCCTTCTAACTGGAGCATCATTAGGCCTTCGCCGAATATGTCCAAACCACCGTAAACGATTCTTTCTCATCTTATTTTCAATGGGTGCAGCGCCTACCTTCTTACGTATCTCCTCGTTCAAAGATGATTGTTTTTCAATATTTTTTTTTTGAATTCATTTTTTTTACCAACAGGGGCTCTGCTTGTGTGGCAGGAGCAGTTAGTGCACGTCACTTTGTGTTGGGACATTGCAAGTTCGAATCCCTATGGTATAGTTGTATAACTGGTAGGGGTCTGCCTAACTCCAGTTTTCTCCGTAAAAAAAAAAGATTTGGTTTTTCTTCCTTCTACAATGTGTTTTGTTAAGATCGTTGTTTGAATTATGTTTGATCGTCTGTATGACTATGCAGACATAAATTTCGTTAGATCATTAGAGGTATTGATAGCATCACATGGATTTCAGTACTGTAAGAAAGAAGCTTAATGCTGGAGTTTATAACACTTTGGAACAATTTGAGGTTTGTTAAACAGAAGGCAGTTTAATAATGAAACCATGGCCTTATGTCATCTTAGTGTCTATCACATGGATAAGCTTATCAGTTATTGTCCGTTCATGTTTATGATTCCCATGTAGGCTTGGAATTTTATTGAATGACTTCACTTCCATTCTATATAGTTTAGAAAATTTATTACGTTGGAAACTCTAATAGTGTCAAGTCCTACCTAGCTATAGAGGAAAGGGTTTGTTGTTTTTCACATTCAACATCGAATATCACAAAAAGTAGTGATTTGGGATTCACATACGGATTTGGCCAATTCAGAATGCAGCATGTGAAACT
The DNA here is from genome assembly GCF_984573655.1 of Nuphar pumila. Taxonomy (NCBI): domain Eukaryota; kingdom Viridiplantae; phylum Streptophyta; class Magnoliopsida; order Nymphaeales; family Nymphaeaceae; genus Nuphar; species Nuphar pumila. The sequence goes on along the minus strand of NC_143260.1, from coordinate 98,669,082 downwards.
AACATCCATTTCTTTAATCAGTTCTGAAGTATTCCTTAAATTGTTGGCTTGTATCTACTAACATTTTGATGTATCAGTCTATGAACTTTCTTTTTCTGAGGATGGGCCCAACTTTGTTTATCTAAGCATAAACATATTTTCTTCTATTGTGTGGAGTTGAAAGAGATGGATTTGTGATCATACAATCTGAACTAAGGGATGTCTAGTTAAAAAAAAAGGAAAATTCTTGAGTTATTGCTGCTTGAAGTAAATGGTGCTGCAGTGCTAAGGACAAAATGATTTGTATGGAAGGACCTGCATTGTTTGGTTTGCTTTTTGTTTTTTCTAATGACACTAGGAGAATATAACCCTTCATGTAGAAAACTTGCTTGCCCTGACACAGGTAGCACATGGTTGGGCATTGACTGTCTTTTCTGTGGGGTTGCTTGAATGCATGATAGCATATTTTTACATGTGCAGATCATCATGCTACACAAGTTTATATTCAATGGATAAACATTGGAGATACTTGAATAGTAGGCAACATTTTAGATATAAAATTTAGCTTGTCATAGATAAACAATTAGTTTCCTGGTGCTTCTTATTTCCCCCCTAAGTGGCTCCTTATATATTTGTGATTCTTGCTTTGATCATTCCTTTTCACATCTCATAGTGAAATGTGATATTGTTCAGAGGTTAAATTCCTGAATATGGGGTTCAACTAGGATCCCCTTCAAGTGAATGAGGCACTGAACAGAACAACCTCTTAAATTCCATCTGAGACTACTGCCAATATTGCTTGCATTATGATTGATTAGAGAACAAGGAACATTAGGATGGACACAATCAATTCTATTTAAGAAGTTCTTACCTAATAGTTTTGTTCATTGTTACTAATGATTTTAGTATTCAATCATGGTTTTGTTTAGAATTGATTGGTGCCATGCTCTCTTTTCAATTCAAACTTCTTTTATTTTTCAATAGTTTCCTAGTTTCCAATTAATTTACTATAGAAATGATATGTAGGATGTTTTATTTATAGAAATTTATATCATTGATGGAGTGATAGAAAAGATAGTGCGAGTTGTTTAAGAGTTATACAGACTAAACAGTCTTAGTGAGGTGGTTGATAGATGCAAATGCGTGCTTGGTAAGGGATTTTGTATGCTATTGATTAGTAGATGGTAAGATATATATCTTCAGTGCCATGCTTTCTCATTGTTGATGAGGTGATAGCGAGGTTCATGCTGGCTTTTTTAAAGAGTATTATATGGACTGTGCACGATTTTCATGAGGTGGTTGATATAAGAAATCAAGTGAGAGATAGGTTTACTTCACGGCTCACCTGCACAGGAAACAAAGAGAAAGAGAGAAGCACAAAGCTAGGGCTGCAGAAGTCGCACAACCTCCAAGCCTTAATTCTTATAAATAGAAGCAAGAATACAATGGGACGATATTACAGAGATATTACAGAATTGTCATTAATGAAACATCATTCTGCGTGTTCTATTTAACGTGCGTATGAATCTGGATCCAGATCCATACGCATACTATATTTTAACACCCTCTCTCAAGTTGTACATGGTTTTGAAGCATATACAACTTGCTCTTCAATAGCCAAAAATGACGTCCTGTTAACCCCTTAGTAAACAAGTCTGCCACTTGATCTTTTGTTCGAACATGACGTAGTTCTATCTCCTTCATCTCGACTTTCTGTCGTATAAAATGTTGATCAATCTCAATATGCTTTGTTCTGCTATGCTGAATAGGATTACACACAATGTTTATTGCGCTTTGATTGTCACATAGAAGAAATGATCGAATAATTGTCTTCCCAAGGTCACTCAATAAGTGTCTAATCCATGTAGCTTCTGCCGTGCCTGCAGCCATCAACCTGTATTCAGCCTCTGTACTTGATCGTGCCACTGCCTTTTGTTTTCTCCAGGAGACTAAGTTGTGTCCAATATATACACAATATCCAGAGACAGATCATCTCTCATCTGGATCTCCTGCCCAATCTGCGTCTGTATAAGTGATGAGTTTATGCCCTTTATGTAGGTTATTATTCTTGCGATAAACAAGTATGTCTCTTATAGTTCCTTTTAAATAGCGTAGAATGTGCTTCATAACTTCCATATGACCTTCCATTGGAGCATGCATAAACTGAGATACTTGATTGACAACATAAACTATATCAGGTCTGGTAAAGGTCAAATACTGCAGCATCCCCACGAGGCTTCTATACGTTGTAGGGTTGACACAAAGATGGCCATCTTTAGAGCTTAGCCTTTGATGTAATACACTGGAAGTGTTGGCTGGTTTGCAATTCGTCATCCCGGCTCTTTCTAGAAGATCAAGAGTGTTTTTTTGTTGCATGAGTGTCAATGTGTCCTGTTGTCTGTCAACTTCCACACCAAGGAAGTAGCTCAACTCCCCTAAATCTTTCATCTTGAAAGTTTTCATTAAAAACCGCTTCACATCTTGCACATGGTTATCTGAACTCCTAGTGATCACAATGTCATCAATATATATAAGAAGTATAACGATGTCTGTCTTTTGGTAAATAAAGAGCGAGTGATCCAGAGAGCATCTTCTAAAACCATAGCCTTAGATTTGCATAGAGAAACTTTCAAACCAAGAACAACACGCCTGTTTCAACCCATACAGAGATTTTCTTAGTTTGCACACCCAGGCAGTAGGATCCTTCTCGGCATATCCGAGTGGTTGCTCCATATATACTTTCTCTTTAAAGTTCCATGCAAGAGTGCATTTTTAACATCCATCTGGCTAAGCTTCCATCCTCGGTCGACTCCTAGGGATATGATGACACGAATTGTACCCATTTTGACTACCAGACTACAGGTCTCATCGTAATCTTCACCATATTGTTGTGTGAACCCCCGAGCAACAAGTCACGCCTTATATATGTCAATACTACCTTTGGGTTTATACTTTGTTTTATAAACCCATTTTGAGCCAACAACATTCTTTCCTTCCGGCCGAGGTACTATTTCCCAAGTCTGACACTCATGAAGTGCTTCCATTTCTTCATTCATAGTTTCAGTCCAATGACAGGATTGAAGGGCTTGATTAAAACAAGTGGGTTCCTCCTATTTTATGAGCTGAGACATAAACAACTGGAAGTCAAGAGAAAATGTCTCATAACTCACCCATCATTGAATAGGATGCCTAATGCGTGGCGACCTTTGAGCCAGATCATTTGTGATGCTTTTCACATTCCTCGACCCTGTATTTTTGTCCCTCATAGTGTATATCTGTCCAAAAAAGCGTTCTACGAGAGGTGGCTCAACTGGAGATGGTTCAACATGCATCTGTGAGTCATCCAACTCTCTACTCAAGCCGAAGGAAGGACAATTCGCCTGACATGATTCTCCTATATTAGCAAAAAGATTTGCGCTCATCCATGGATTGTATACCTCTACTTCTCGAGATGACAACTCTTCAGAGTCATTGATTTGAAAATTTTGTTCATCAAAAACAACATTCTTGGAGGTCCTAATACGTTTTGTAGTAGGTCATAACATCGATAGCCTTTGTATTCATCTGCATACCCAACAAATCTGCACTTAGCGGCCTTGTTCTGAAACTTATTTTGCAGAGATGAATCAATATGTACATAACATACACAACAAAAAACACGAAGCTCATCATAAGAGGGATGTTGCCCAAATAAAGTATAATAGGGAGATTTTCGATCAAGTAGTGCTATAGGAAGACGATTTATGACATGAATAGATGTGTGAAAAACTTCTGTCTAGAGACTAATGGGCACATTGCTATCATGTAACATGCTCATCGCACTCTCGACAATATGCCTGTGTTTTCTCTCCGCAACCCCTTTTTGTTGAGGGGTATGAGGGCAAAAAACCTGTCGACTTATTCCTTTATTTCTAAGAAAGGCAATAAAATCGTTCGATGAATACTCTCCTCCACCATCACATTGTAAATGCACAATATCATAGGAAAACTTGGTTTTGACCATCGAATGGAATTTCCGAAATATTTAGAAAACTTCATGCTTATATTTCAAGAAATATATCCAAGTATAACGGGAATAAGAATCAATAAAGATAACATAGTAACGACTGTCAGAAAGAAAAGGAATAGGTGCAGGTCCCCAAACATCGGAACAAATAATCTCAAATGGCCTTGAAGCTCTTTTATTAATGATATGAAACAGAAGAACATGACTTTTGCAGAGTTCACATGAGGAACATTTATTACTTTCTAAAAATGAAGATAAACTAGACTCTGAAAGAAGATCATCAGATACAAGATTTTCAATGAAGCCCCAACTACAATGTCCCAAGTGACTGTGCCAAATGTCTGGCTTATTACAATGAGATGATGAATTAAAAACTTTCAATGAAGGAAAAAACAAAGACTCTGAAGGCGAAGATAAACTAGACTCTGAAAGAAGATCATCATATACAAGATTTTCAATGAAGCCCCGACTACAATGTCCCAAGTGACTGTGCCAAATGTTTGGCTTATTACAATGAGATGATGAATTAAAAACTTTCAATGAAGGAAAAAACAAAGACTCTGAAGGCGAAGACACTGAAGAATCCTTAGACGACTTCAACTGGAGAACTGAAACTGAAGATGAAGACACTGAGGGAATCTCTTTGAAGACGTACATGTTTCCTTGACGCTCTCCCTTAGCGAACGTCTCCTTCGTTCGTAGATCATTAACATAAACAGAAGAGGGAGTAAATTCGAAGGAAGAATTCATATCATCAACAAGTTTAGCTACATGTCAAACATTTCATCTTTTATCCCTCTTATTCAACAAAAGAAACCAGGTAAATTTTGCTTCCATATTTATGGTCGAAACAGAATTTTAGTTAATTATACCTCCCTTTGATTTGAAGTGTTTCTACATTATATGCAAAGACAAGCACATAGTTTACTATGTTATTCACTTGCAGCCAAGAGAGACATAAAAGTAAAGGCCTTGAGGCTGCAAAACACCTTGAAGAAAGAAAAGAGAATGAACGGGAAATGCAGAAAGAAGCTGCCAAGATTGAGAGAGAAAAAGTGATGCTGAAAAGTCTTAAACATATAGAACAGAGAAAAAGAGAAGAGGAGAAAATATGGAAACCCTTTAAAGCCCCATTAGCTGACTGTTAAAAATATGAGAACTATAAATATAGGCATTTCAAACACTTTTTTTTTCAAATCCAACTATGTAAATGTGCTTGGCATGGTGAATTTGCTAGGAATCAATTATTGGATCGTGTATTTTTTATGAAAAATGTGATTTTTGAATGCTGAATATTATGAGCCATTGATTTTAAAGCTTTCAAAAAATCTAGTTTATGCATCAAAATCAAATGATTCAAGAGCGGGTTCTTATAAAACCAAGAATATAGATGACATCTGTACAGTTAAATTCAAGACAAAAGATAAAAAAAAATCATGAAAATCACAATTCACACATTAGTTATCATATTTCCAGTTTTCATATTCCAGTAACTCTCTCTCTCTCTCTCTCTCTCTCTATATATATATATATATATTCTAGTTATATATATAACTACCATTTTTCGCGCGCCCCTCACCTCAAGAAACCACCATTTTTGGTTTGTGCAAGGGTTGTCATACTTTATTCAAAGAAACAATATGGTATACGCATCGTATGGGCAGAAAATCCATACGCTGCAAGCCTAAATCGGTTATTTTTTAATAAATGTATACCAAAAATTAATTTTTTGATATTATTTTAAAATTATTGTACTGGTTTTAACATGTGTCACTTTATGATTGACATGTAATAATTTTTGTATTATTTTTTACCCGATAAGAACGATTCACATATCGCTCGATACAACTGAATCAGTGCCAAACTCAGCGCCGATATTGATACTGACAACATTGATTAAAATAATCAAACAACCATTGTAAATTTTTGTTCTTAGTTGACAATGAGATCACGTTGTGGCATCTAATGGCGGAACAAAAATTAATTACTTAAATAGATTCTTTTGTTCTTATTCTTTTATTAATCTCCAAATTTCCATATCATTGTGGTCAATCTGCATATGATCTTATAGCTGATTTTAGTAGTCAATGGGTTACCGTTCACTTCTATTTCTAACTTTGGATAGCCCCATTTGTTTTATTTATTTTTTTCCTTAAAACTCTCTAAACCAATGTCATCAAAAAAAAATTTATACACATTATAAAAAAAAATACCAATTTTTTTTAATATTATATTAAATTTATTTTAATGGTTTTAACATGTGTCATGTTATGATTGACACATAATAATTTTTTATTATTTTTGGGCCGACACAGAACGATTCAGTTGAGTATCGGTATCGACCCCGATACAGCTCAACCGGTGTTCCAACTATTCAGAGCCGATACCGATACTGACAACCTTAAATCTAGATATATTACTTGACAATGTCAGGAACTAATTACAAAAATATTTGAAAATGCAGATGAGAGAAATATTTAAATATTTATCAACATCATTTGCATCCTATGTCGCAGCCATATTAGGTTGGCTTAACTTTCCTTCCTATGTAGGACTATACCACATATTTCTCACATCATCGTTAGTTTTTAAATTAAGGACATAAATAACAGTAGCAGGAAATGAAAATTACTCATTTGAACCAAACATGTTGCAGACGAATGCCAACAATTGGGACACACTTTTTTTTCAAAAATCACAAAATAAATCAGGTCACTTAGGGACACAGATCACTTAATGATCTCACCATCTCCCAGGAAGTTTTTTTTTTCATGAAGGAAAGCATCCACAGAATTAGAGACCTAGTCCGATTGGCTAAGCCTGCCATACTTGTGATTGCTCTCCTTCCGGTGTAAACCCGTGGGGCACCCTTGCCTCCATGGAGTCGCCATGCTTCAACTGAGCAAGGGCTTATCCTTTGCCCTCATTAATGCAAAAGGCAGTACTCATGAGAATAAAACCCTAATCACCAGTCTAATGGCCAAGGCCCCTTCTACGAAAGAAGTTGAGATGCTTAATATAAATTCAAAATGAAGTTCTAACATTGGTTTTGGTTGTGCTTAGTTGCATGATTTATTTCCTCCTTTTGGAGGCAGGCTTCTCCCTTATCCTAACTTCTACAATATTCACTTTTCTTTGAGATGCTTAGTATGAATTCTAAGGGCCTGTTTAGAATCTCAGTGCTAGTATGGGCATTTATGCATTTGGTGGTGTAACGACCCTAAAAAATTCAACGTTTTAAAAACTTTTTCAAACCTAAAATTTTGAGAAAAATTTTAAACTTTTTATTTATTATGAAAAGTTACATGATTTTCGAAAGTAATATGCCAACAAGTTCATCTATGACCATATTCCAACCGTTCCAAATACTAGATAACCTACCTGAGCGCAAGCACAAGTGTATATTAGTCTCTCAGTATCAGATCCAGTACGGAATGATCCATAAACACAACTTAATTGGAGTCATTATTTTAAGGATTCTCACGCGTGAAAAATGCAGAAGATGAAATTTATTTAAGGTTTAAGACAATTGAAGAGTTATGTAAATATTTAAAGTTCTCAAACTATAAGTATAACCATTGCAGAAATGAAAGGACAAAATTCAGAAATCTTCTCATTCCAAAATATTATAATTCTTAAAATGTAAATATCAAAACAAAAAGTTAAATTATTACAAGTTTATAACTATCAAAATTTGTATAGGTCCTCCAAAAATCGTAATAAGTAAGAGTGGAGCCTTCAACCGTGCAACAACCCACATCTTGCTTCAGTCCTCCACGAGGTTATCTGTAATATTGTAGGGCATCAACCACTTGTTTATAAGAAAATTAAACTTTGAGAATACAAATCAAGTTGTAATGGTACAATCAAAGTGTGATTCTCATCATTTTAAAAATGAGAGTCAAGGGAATCTACAACAACACATGTACATAATATTTAACCACATTTATCATCATTTATTTCATAGCATTCATAAATGCGTAAGTGGTATGCATGAAACTCAAACTCATATTTCATTCATGGCATTAAATATTACATTCATTCATATCCACGATAGATGCTCGTATGAATGGATGAGTATTCACAATTCACACTATGCTTTAATGTGAAATAAAATACAACAGGCCATGAAAATATAAACTTTCACTTTTTTTTTTCAAAAGAGTATACTCATATCCAACTCATAACTATGATATGCATTACTTAAATTATTAATTCCAATGTCCATTCTCAGAACATTTTTGCACATTTTCATTCATATATATATATATATATATATATATATATATATATATATATATATATATATATATATATATAGAGAGAGAGAGAGAGAGAGAGAGAGAGAGAGAGAACAAGCCATGATTCAACATTTCTCGTGTGTCTCACACACACAAGCACCTCACGTGCAACAACAAAGTGCGTGGCTTGTATCAATAGGTCAATCACATGACCAACATAAACATGTCATTTTCGTTCACATGTAACAATGTATATGCAATAACCATGCAAACCTTCGTAGTCTCTACATGTTTACATCTATATGTTTATGCATATGATAGCAGTGATTCTAAAAATCTAATTTATTGTTTCTCTTGTTTATTAAGACTCATATAGTACAAAAGTGGGTATAGACACTCAAAAACAACCATAGGAGTATTATTATTTTATGTATTTTAATTGCCCTCCTATATCTTATTAACTGGTTCTTTCTCGAATGATTTAACCCTGCAATGCAATGATACGCCAAACAAAATCGCCGATAAAAAATCGGGCATGCATCCCTAACTCTGCAAAGTTGTGGTACTACCACCTAGGACTCATTGGTAGACATGTCTCCTAACCTCCATGAGATGGGAACAAGAGGCACCTTCATCCCTCAAAAACTCATCACGTCTCACGAGGCTTGTACCACTCTTCATTCTCTCAAGAAGATAAGAGATTGGGACGGACCCAACCATCTTAGAAAGCCCGACTTCACCAATGACTCAAATGAACCCATGGTCTAAGGTTATCTTTATTATTAAGACATAGGTTACAACCAAGTATGATTATCTCACAGGATAACCCGTTCATGCCCTCATATATATACATGACATAATTATATTTACTTTTATTCATAACTTATTCTACACATGCTCTCATGCATAATTCATTTCTAACATGCTTTAATGTATGATTCAATTACAACACGTCATAGATGATTCATTTTTTTTTGTGCACAATAATGTCACATCATAATCAACACACAAATAGGATATGCACTAACACATATTCGTGTTCATATGCATGATACAATCATTCTAAAACATGCACTCAGGATACATGCTTCACATACAAGATGTGCTTTACTTCGTTATTAATTCACACTAGCATTCGATGTAATCAGGTTAAACACATTAATTTATGCAACATATATTTCACACAATGCATGCTCAAATATATACCTACAACAAACACACTCCATATTTTGCTAACTAAAATCATGACGTGCATGATCTCCGAACTACAAAAATAAGATTACTTCTATTTCTATACATTCAAATCATGCTCAGCATAATATTCGAACTACAAAAATAAGATCACTTCTATTCTTATACATTCAAATCATGCTCAGCATGATCTCAGAACTACAATCATAACAGTCCTAGATATCCATAACTGAGTGAGTGTGTGAGCAAGAAAATGTTGCATACAATAAAATAAATATAGTTTGTGATGCATTTGCACCACCTACTTACCACAGGTATTTACTCGATTTGCATTCTTATGTATTGCATTTATTGTGCATGGTATTTCTAACTGCAAGCGATACTTAACAATAAGTATCATTTATTTTCTCTTTTTTTTACCTGCAAATCAATTAACAAAGTGCAATATACATATAACTCTAAGCATTTATGTTATTACACTAAATAGATACTTACATTTAAGTACCTTTCCTTTGTGATCACAAACCATGCACGTGCACTTGGGAAGACCCCACTAGTGATGTACGTATTAACATAGTTAACTACGCATTATTGTGCACTCTCAAGTGCATGTTTACGATACAAACTATGAAGTTAAAAGTCTATTTATAGATATATCAAGATATACTCAACTTTGGCATTATACAACATGCTTAACAATGTTAATGCCCTACATTAATCATGTTAATGACAAGATAAGCCAAATTGCTAATTTAATTCATGTCAAACCATCTAATTAGGCAATTCTAACTTGAGTTGCTAAATTTGTACTACACTAGAATTCCTACTCAACATAGTACTTAAGATACATGAGATTAATACCAAATAACAAGAATTTACATTTTGTAAATTTAGTTTTCGAATTCTACCTTTGCGATGCGATGAAAAAGGTAGCGGGAGTAAAAAACCAAAAAGTCCCATGAAAACCGCATCCGATTTGCCACGAAGGTAAAATAAGTGAAAATACCAAAATAGGGTCCGTTGGGTGTCCTCTCACAGTCGGAGAGTGCTACAGTGCTGCTTTTCCAGCAGCTCTTAGCAACAACTCCTCCAGCAGATACTTCGCTAGATCACCAAAAGGATTATTCTGAATGAAAAGGTATACCAGATTAACAACTTCATTATTGATGAAGAAATCAAACAGTCCATCACTTCCAATAACAACAAAGAGATCATTGTCTGACACTCTATGGTTCATTATGGATGGCTGAATAGAAACATAAGGAGGGTTGCACAAATTACGAACTGGAAGAATACCCATCAGTGCATCATGCAATATTTTCTTTTTCAAGTAACCAACACCAAAAGCACGGGTTGTTTCAGTTTGCCTTTCACTCATCCCCCAACTATTGTTGATGGATCATCGGGATGGTCAGCCAAGAGCTTATTACGCTATGTTACATTATCAACTGTATGTGTTTTAGTCAGTTGCACAGCTGTCAATAGATTATCTCCAGATGCATCGATGGTTGCCAGGACAACTCTGCTGTCACCAAGATTCAGTGTGTATAGGTCCTTACCATGAAGAACTACAATGAGCACACCCAATCCAACAGGTACTAAATCAAGGCGCTCCTCCATTTCCTATTCAACCATATGCCTAAAATCATTCTCTGCTTGAGCAACTGCACTCCTCAAACAATCCATGACACCTTGACGAAATGGATCTGATGATGGTTCTTCAGAAGATTGTGGAAACGTTTTCTCCTCCACAACATTATCAGAAGCCTCAAGTTTGTGGACCTTAAGAGCATAATTGATTTTCATGTTTCTATCTTCTTCTAAATTTTCAAGAGAGCTTTACAGGGTTAAAGGCATATCCCCTTGATGCTGATTCTGCAACAAATGCAGGAAACTCATTAAAACCATTATAGACTCCATAAAATAGCCATCCATTATCTTCAGAGCAAACAGCCTAGACTCTGTCTTCACCTACAGCTCCACCAACCACTTGTACATTCATCATAGCATTTAGAAAACTTGATGCCTCAACACTTGCAGGAACACTCATAGTTCTTGACAAATCTTTCTCACTTTCCAGGACATTGTTGTCGGTAGATACACTCCCAAGAAAGGCTGAGATATTGCTTTGCAAAGATGATAAAGGATCCAACCTTAGAGAGATGGAGAAGATGACAGTGGTCGAAATGAATTTGGGAGAAATCCAAACCAAAAAGAATTAGAAAGACAGGATTAAGACAAGGGAAGATGGAAGCAAGTTTTAGGACAGAAAACGATACAGGTTTCTGCGGTTAGAGTTTCGATTGAAAAGGACAGAGGAAAACGAAGAAGGTTTCATCTGTACAATGATGCAAAACCCCCAAGATTTTGCAGAGAAAGAAGGGACGTGACTCGTGTAGAGGGGAAATAAGAGGTTGGTGTGTCTGCTCAGAGAGAGAGAGAGAGAGAGAGAGAGAGAGAGAGAGAGAGAGAGAGCAGGCAGAAAAAGGGGCTGACAGTGGTGGTGGGTTGTGTTGGACACAATGGATCTAGGTCCAATTCATTTGGGTGACCCGGTTTGACATCATTAGTGGGCCACATTAGTGGACCACATAGTTGGGAGACAGTGGGTGAAAGTTACATGGGTAACTATCTCTTTCCCTATTATATAAGGGGGTTGACATCTACAAAGATGATGAGAGATTCATGACAATAGCCTACCCAAATTCCATATTTTATTTACGTGGTATAGGGTCCTGCTCACCATCGACCTAAGGCCTGAGCTCATCGTGGGCGTCGATCGGATGAGGAGAACGCCAAACACCCACACACAGTCTGTGGTGTCAACAAATACACTTGCAGGTATGCTTTTTGTGTATGTTGATTTAGGTAATGCCAACATTGGGTTATGGGCTCACTACCATGCATACCGTTGCACGTGGGTGCGTGCGAGCCTACTAGCGTTTACTGGGACTGTTATCGTTGGGCGAGGTAAGTCGTAGGTTGGCAGCGCCTGTCGCTATGGGACGACTGTAACAGATTGAGCCTGTCACCGTGGTGCAACGTTGGCTCATCTGTATTCAGTAATACGATCGCCTAAACTCCGACGACTGTCGCCATGGGGCAACAACGTTTTTTGACAGACTATTGCCATGGGGCAACAACCTTCGTCGACGACAGTGCCATTTTGAGGTGACCGCCCGTTGTCGTGAGGCAACATTAGTCACCGGACGATGGAGACAGACATCGTAGGGTGATTGCCATTTCCGACAACCGTACGCCAGTGGCGTTTGCAACCCCGACAACCCTCATTAAAAAAATAGATTGAGTGTTTTACCTATGGCCATCGGGTTGCAGAGGGTTTTGTCGGCGCTAGGGTTGCCTCAAGATGTCATCAGAGATGTCACCTGGAGCGCGGGGGGGGGGGGGATGCCGGATTGCCGACGTCTGTCTGGCGACACATGGAATCTGGAGATTAAAAACCCCCTTTTCTTTGCCATCGACAGGGAATTGAGCTGATTGTCATGGGGCGATATGTCAAAAGGGGGTGGTCGGCCTTCGCTGATGTCACCGAAGAATGTCGCCGATGGGGGGGGGGGAGTTTTTGTCTGGTTGTCGGCGACTGTCCCGTGTCGTGTGGATCCGGGGTTGAAAACCCCTTTCTCTGCTCTGTTTCTTTAGTCGTCGGGCTGGGTTTTTTTGGTCGATGGAGGTTCCGTTGTGAGTAGGCCACCGTCGTGGGTCGCCAATAGGCGGTGCGGGTCGTCGGCAAACGTCGTGGGTCGCTGTTGTTGGTGTTGTGTCTTTTCTTCTGCTCTGTCAGTTGTTGGGCTACCGGTAGAATCACTGTTGCCAGAGCTTCTACGGGGATGCGAGGTCGCCATCACTGGCGGCCAACCGGTCGGAGCACCGATGCCTGCATCAGCACGTCACCGTGGGGCAACATGCACCTCCCTCAGGCGACGTGGGTCGCCGTTTGGATGGGGTGATCGATTTTTGAGAAACCGAAAGCATTCAGTTTCTCAAAAACGTGTTTGTTTTATTAAAGGTGGTGACCTAGGTCGAACCGGGTATTTCGATCCGGTGGAGACCCGATCTGACCCATTTTAGGTTGATCGGGTCTGCCAAGATCCACCTGGATCCAGTCCACAGTTTTGTCCCAAGACGGGACCTGGACCCATAAGGCATCGGGTCTGGGTCAGATCATGTAGACTCAGACCCATTCAGTACCGGGTCCAAGTATGGGTCAGAACCAACATTTTGGATTGAGCTAAGGATCTGATCCCTTAGATGGACCCAAACCCATTTGCTTTCTAGTCTGATCTGATACAGTTTAACCGAGTTAAGATCCAAAACATTTTGGACTGGGGTATAATCAAGACCCATCAGGTGTTCAGGTTTGGATCCAATCCTATTGATTTGGATCTATTTTGGATCGGGTTATCGTTCGGATCTAGATTATACAGGGTCAGATCCAGATCTAATATGAACCAAATTAGGATCTTGGCACCATTTGAAACTGAACCGGATTTATGACTGATTCGGCCATTTTCGGGACCGCTTTGGAGTCATTTTTGACTGATTCCTTCCAATTTTTCACCAATTCTGAGAAGCTAAGACCATGTTTTTATAAATATGTGAAAATACAAAGATTTTAGCATACGACTATAGGGTTTTATGAACTTTTGTTGATACTTGGCACTAGTTCATAAGGTTCAGAATCAGTTTGGACCCTTAGATGACCGGTTCAGGGCCATTTCACACTGGTTTAGGGTCGTATACAACAGGTTCTTGCTTGTCGTATACGACCAGTTCTTGCTTAAGGACTTTGGGTTTTATCCATATAAACTTGTTTTAGTTATTTTTCATGCTTTATAAAGTGTATATTGTATTAAAATTATGACTTATGCATATTAATTTATGTGTTCCATGTTGGTTAAGTCATGTATGATAGTTTTAAGCATTAAGCATGAATTATGACTAAATTCATGATATTTTATCATCAAAATTAGTTTTGCATATAAGTGGAAGCATGAACTTGTATTTTTTGATATAAAGTGTATCTTGTCATGAATATACAAGCATTTTAATGTGTGCATGGGCATGTTTCATAATACGAATATGTTTTCGGTAAAAGATCTTGATTGACCGATTCATGTTATCACCAAAGTGATCTGAGTTGTGTTGATTAAGGATTCTTTGGACCGTATTAAGATTCGTTATTATGATTGTGTGTGAGTTTATGAAACAACGATTCTACTCAAAGGTAGGTTGTTATGTTTTAAATTCACACAGGGTGTTATAGTAGATGTGTATTTCAGACCATGAAGCTTGTTTGTACCCAAAGACACAGTGTTGAATTGCCTCTGGTTACATGATCTGCTAGTTTCACCAACTGAAGTCAATTCTTTTGAGAATTGAAGAGACGGAGCAACTATCAGTATTGTCGTTTTCACCAAAGTGGAACGATAATGGCTCAACTATGCTTGTCTCAGAAAAGGTGAATAATAAAAGGTCTCATATTTACTTTTTCAATATAAATCTCGTATAGAGCGATTTATCTTTCACTCATACATAGAATAGAATAGTCGTTCTGAAGGTTGTCTATGAGAAGTGGGAGCGCTCAAAATGATGTCTATGAGAAGTGGGAGTATTCAAATATTTTTAGTATGTTGTCTTTTGCAATCATGAGTAGCTCAGAATATTTGAGGTGTCATCTCTCACTACAGGACATTGAAAGAATTTATGAAATTCATTGGGACAAAAATTATTGATTTTATAAATGGATAAGAAACTTCATCATAGGTCTTGGTATTGTGGACTCTATTGAGAGACCACTAAAGATCTTTTGTAATAATAAAGCAGCTGTGCCCTTTTCAAATAGCAACAAGAGCTCAATCTTGTGTCGACATATAGAGTTAAAATACTTTGTTGTTAATGAAAGGACTGAGAAACATCTGGAATGTATTGATACAATTGGGATAAAGGAAATGACTCTGGATCCTCTTATTAAAGGGTTATCATCGGGATTGTATTCCCAACATGTAAAGGAGACGGGTCTTTTTTTAGTCCTTTTATGTATGACAATACATTATGTGATCACATTTGATTCTCTATGGCTTTGTAAATTATTGATTTTTGCATAAAAAATCTCTCATATGAGTTAAAGAGAATAGCAGAATAATAATACTAAAGGACCAATAGAATATGTAAGAGATCAACCTATTCATAAAGGTAATTTCAATATGCTAAAGCATTGAAGGTGAATTATAGTGTAGTACATGAAAATATGACATTTCATAAAGGAGTGTTCATCTACATGACTCATATGATTCATCTACATGACTCATATGATTCATCCTTGTGATAAAGGATAGCATGTGAACCCACATGAAGAATTAAATCGAGATAACGGTTTAAACCTCGATTTAGTGCACCTTTTGGTGTCAATAGGTCAAGTGAGAGAATGTTGGACATAACGGATCTGGGTCCAACCCATTTGGGTGACTTGATTTGACACCATTAGTGGACCACATAATGGGGAGATAGTGGGTGAAAGTTACATATGTAACTGCCTCTTTCCTCATTATATCAGGGGTTTGGCTGCTACGAAGATGATGAGAGATTCATGACAATAGCCTAGCCAAATTACACATTCTGTTTACGTGGTATAGGGTCTTACTCACCGTCGACCTAAGGTCTGAACTCATCGTGGGTGTCGATCAGATGAGGAGAACTCCAAACACCCGCACACACACTCTGTGGCATCAACAGATACACTTGCAGGTACGCTTTCTGTGTATGTTGATTTAGGTAACGCCAACAGGTTGTGGTTTGACAGAAGGAGAGGATTGACGATGGTCGGCCGGT
The DNA here is from genome assembly GCF_984573655.1 of Nuphar pumila. Taxonomy (NCBI): domain Eukaryota; kingdom Viridiplantae; phylum Streptophyta; class Magnoliopsida; order Nymphaeales; family Nymphaeaceae; genus Nuphar; species Nuphar pumila. The sequence continues at coordinate 98,652,816 of NC_143260.1, read as the reverse complement.
GGTTGAAGGTCCGACAAAGCTCGATGGGGTGCCTTTGTGAAAGCAAGCAAACGGGAGAGAGGGGAATACGAGTTTTCTGTTATGGGGAGTGAGAAAGGAAAAAAAAAAAGAGACGAGAGGTAGGTGTCGACCCCTCTTGGGAAGAAAAAGGAGAAGAAACTGAGGTTGGGTGCCGTAGTGGCTCCATAGGATTCCTAAATGGCATAAATCCAAATGGGTCTCATTTGGATCCATTTTGAATCCAAATGGCCCAAAACCTTAAAATTAGATTCTAAAACCTATAAAAATAAAAAAATAAAATAAAAGCTTATATTTATCTCGATAATGTTAAAAACTAAATCTATAATTAAATAGAATCTTATTTACTATTTACAAATCCTCAAAACTTCAAGTTTGGGGTCTATACATTTAGGTCTAAACCATATAAACTTCAGGTCCATACCCAAATCCATAATCTTTTCAAAAATTCATTTTTCTTATCTCATTAACAACAAAACAAATATACTAATTCTAAATAATTCATGGTTTTGGTACTTTTTAAAATAATAGTTTATTTATTTAAAATGTTTCTCATAAATTATTTTAGGACCAAAATACCCTTTTGATAGAATTCCTTTTGAACTACCAAAAATACATTTAATTAGGTTCAAAACATTTTGATAACACCTTGAAGAGTCATAATTTACTAAAATAAATAGTTTGAATGATAGATTAAATATTTTAAATAGTACTTTTGATTACAATATTAGTTATGAATGCTTTGAACCTCACCGAGGACATGGCATTGGATAAAAATGATTGGAGGAGAAGGATTCATGTGGAAGACCCAGAATGATTTTCTTTGTTGGTTCATATCGCTGACCCCAATTGTTTTGGGATGAAGGCGAAGTTGTTGTTGTTATTGTTGTTTGTACTTTTGATTACAATGACCAAAATACCCTTTATTCAAATTTATTTCAAAAACCACCAAATTGTATCTAGTTGCATTCAAAAGATATTGAAAACACCTAGATGAGGTTGTGGCTCCCTAAAATAATTCATTTATATGATAGTTTAAATATTTTAAAAAATATTTTATCTATAGAAATTTTTGAAATGACTATTTTAACCTTATTGGTTAGAAAAGTATAATTAAGTATATAAAATGCCTATAATTGACATTTAAAAGATAGAAGCATATTTTTAACTCAAAGGTAAAGTTAATTCTTTATTCATTTAAAATCTAAAATTTTTACAGGTTTTACGAGTGGTCTCGAGGTAAAATCTTGGTCAAACTACTTTTGTGGTCTTGTTTGGAATCTCGGTGTTGGGTTGGGTGTTTAAGCATTTAGGATGGAAAGTGAGAGAACCTCTCTCCTTTTTATTTACACTAAATTATGGATTTGGCAGTTGTCACTTCTTCAAATGCATAAACGCCCATCCCAACTACAAATTCCAAACCGACCCTAAATGAAGTTCTGACATTGGTTTTGGTTGTGCTTAGTTGCATGATTTATTTTTTCCTTTTAGAGGTTGGCTTCTCTCTTGTGCCTAACTTCTATACTATTCACTTTTCTTTGGCATCGGAAAAATAAAAAACTCAAAAGGAAAAGAACATGTTAGGTTTCGGATCGGGGTGTGTGCAGTGCGGGTGAGCACCCCGTCGACAGAGGAGAAGAGAATTGGGCTTTTGATTAACGGCCTACTTTAGGAAGATCCCTTCTTGATCCATACTTACAATGTGCGAGGAGGGGGAGGGGGTGAAGATTTATAATCGTCCCTAAGTAGCCATTATCTCAGCCTTGAATGAGGTTTTTAATCTTATTAAATACGATATTTAACTCACACGTTACGTGAGTTACCAGCCCACCATTGTGTGGCTCTAAATATTCTGATGTGAAACCCTATGCCACACTGAATCCATTATTTGGATCCAACAGAACACTGCCCTTATGATATTTCATATAGGAACAAGAGCGTGAATTTCTACCAAATGGAGCTCCTCTTGTCTAGTAGGAGCAGCTAGTGCACGTCACCTTGTCTTGGGACGTTGCAAGTTCAAAACCCAATGGCATAGATGTATAACTGTAGGGGTCTGCCTAACCCCAGCTTGCCTTTTAAAAATAAAAAGTGTGCATTTCTATTAAAAGTGATTGCCTCTCTATATATCCTACTCAAATATCGATGGTAATTTTTTGTTTGGTGCAATATTAATATGTAGTCAGCCATCAATATCATCTTCTAAGTAAACCTCTGTCACAAGGATGTGGCAAAAAGGATAGGGGCATGCTATTTTTGTGAAAATTTTCATTAAGGGTCTGTTTGATTACATCTGATTAGAGATCTGAGGTCTTTAAAGCAGAGATACTTGAATCTCTAATAGGAGGTTTAACCCCCACCCCCCAGTGCGCATGAACTTAAAAACCTCAGTTTGATATCCTTCGTTTGTAGGAAGGTTGGATCAATGCATGGGCCAAGGAATTGAAGTAATCAAACTCACCCTAAGAGTAGTATATAAGAGAACCCGACACGATAGTGAATTCGAGTATCCCTGTGACATAAAAATAAGGAAATGGCTGGTTTTGTCCTAGACTTACTTATTTGGCCTATGAACTTACTTATAAGAGGACCCGACACAATAGTTTTTCTATATGAACTTAAATATTTAGCCTTAACTGCCTTCCACAGCCTCCATCTACTAGTTTCTCAAAAAAATCAATAAATTTACCTTCTTTTTCTAAAAAAACTACCATCTTATTTGCTAAAAAAAGGTTGAAAGTATCTTTCGTTTAGTAGGATCAGTTGGTGTAAGTCACCGTGTGATGGGATATTGCAAGTTCGTGATGAGTTGTGAAGCCTGATTCAAAGTTTTTGCCCTTACAGTAAAGGGGGTTCGGGGGCTCCCCTCAGCACGGGTCTCAGTATCTTATGGATAAGACCCGATTTGTTTAGGTTTAGGATTGTTGCCTTTGCCTTGTATAAATTCTTTATTTTCTTTCTCTCTTGTATTTGTCAAGAAAGAGCAATAATTTTTTTTTCCTCTAGGCGGCCATGATTTTTTACTCTCTCTCGAATTTGAGGGGAGGTTTTTTCACGTAAATCTGTGTTCTTGCTGTGTTTTGTTTCTTTCGGTTGTTTCTTGCTCGCGGTTTTCGTAACAATTCGAACCCCACTGGTATGAGGTGGTTGTGGATTGTCTACTGAAAATGAGGGGCCTTAATCCCGCAACTTGATCTTAAAAAAACACACAAAGAGCAAGTGTATTCAAAGTAATTCAAGCAGCCCATATGAGTACTTTCCTTGAAAGTTATCTGATTTTTTAATATTTTCAAAATTGAGGCATTTAAACATAGACTTACTATAAGTTGGGAACCTATATGTAAATACCTGAAAATATAAGCTACCAAGTACATCTGCATCTTTCAAGAATAAATATTTGATGTACCTGCTCTCAGGAAGAACATACTACTTCCAAGTAATTAAAGGATTTTTATGACAACCCAATTGTGCCATTAAAATGACAATGCATTTTGTGGGGGCAGCCTTTTCCATCCTTTTGCCCTTACGGCAAGAGAAAGTTACAAGGTGAAAGGCACAAAAAGCTTTATAAGGTATCTCGCTCCATTATTGTGCATATCATAATTCATATGACCTTGACTGGCTTAAAGGGGCTTGGCTTAGTGGAATGGGACTTAGGTTGTTAGGTAGATGGTTTAGGTTCAAATTTCTTTGGTGTCACCCTTTATTCAAGCTGAAGTATGGAAACTTCATTGGGGCAAGGTCTAGCCGATCGAGGTTTACAGAGAGTGATCGTAAGTACAGCAGGCAAAGCCAATGCGGTTAGGTCTTTATTCTTAGGGATGGTTTCTTCAATGTAAATTGAGTGGGTTTGATTTATGAGAAAAAATCTAACTTGCTCTTATGCTTTTGAATCTAAAAAAACAAGAAAATACTGAAAGAAATTGAAGAAAATAACAAGAAATTAAAATAACTAAAAATTTAAACAAGAAAATTAACTGAGATTCTCATATCAATTTCAACTATACTTGGCTGCCTCTAATCATAGATCTTTCCTATATTTTATAAAGTAAGAATTATAATCCTAATAGACTCCTTAAACTAATAACCTTCTTAGATAAGGATAAAACTTATCTGAATTAAGATATGGATTAAATATAAAGATCCAATATCCATTTAAAAAATGATCCAAATAAGAAAATACTCAAATTAAAATAATTTGGATCTCAAATGATCTAATGAAAGATGTGGACCTGACTATGTATCACTCAGCTCCTGCATCAAAATGTTAAAAAGAATATGCCCTTAATTATTAATATGACCTGACTATGGACACTACAAGAAAATTGTTAATTAGCGACGGAAATTAGCGACGGATTTTTTCCGTCGCTAATTAGCGACAGATTAGCTAGAGATAGAATCTGTCGCTAATTCGCGATGGATTAGCGAGGAAACAAATTTTATCGCTAATCTGTCGCTACTTAGCGACAGATTAGCGACTAAATTTTTTGTCGCTACTTTTTATTACAAGAACACCATTTTAGCGATGGATTTAGAGAGGGAACTCTGTCGTCGCTAATCCGTCGTTAATTAGCGACGGAGTAGCGACAGAATATATTCCGTCGCGGTTTTTGTATTTTGATTTAGCGACGGAATATTTTCGTCGCTAAGCCGTCGCTAAATATCGCGTAAATCCCTAATCCCATCCCTCTTTCTCTTTTTCCTGTTTCGCTGTATTGCTCCCGGCCGCCGCCCTCTCCCTCCCGCCGCCCGTCGGCTCTCGCCACCGTCCGGCCGCCGCCGCCTCGCCGACGATCCTCGCTGCCGACCTCCCTGCTTGGCTAGCGGCTGCGCCAGGGACCCCGAGCACCGGCGACCCGCCGCCGACCTCTTCCTCCTCCCTGCTGTTCCTCCCTGTGGCTGCTGCCGGGAGGTGTTGTCTCCCCTTCGCCGGCGACTCGCAACCGGCGTCCTCAGTCGCCGACGACCGACGATCCTCCCTGCAGCCACCTCTTCTCCTCCGCTCTGAGTTCCGGCGACCCAGTGGCCCCCGAGCTTCGCTCCAGGTCTCCCCCTCTCTGCTGTCGACTACGCCGGCCACCGGCGACCTCGCCAGCCGCCGCTCCCCGTGCTTTCCGGCAGGGGGGTCGACCCCCTGCCGAAAACGCAGGGGGTCGACCCCCCCTGCCGTAAAGGCACGGCAGGGGGTCAACCCCCCATGCCGGAACTGCCTTTCCGGCAGGGGGTTTAACCCCCTTCCCTGCCGGAAAGGCAGGTGGTTTAACTGGCTAGGTTGAAATTTAAAATTCAAAAAAAAATTTAATTATAAAAAAAAAAATTCAAATCGAAATCAACTGGCTAGGTTGAGATTTAATCAACTGTGGTTAGTTAGAGTATTTCATAAATTTTTATCAATTTGTTAGTTTGTTCTAGTTAGAGTAGTTCATAAATTTTTATCAATTTGTTAGTTTGTTAATGTCTACTGGTAGTTAGTTTTACTTCAATTTGTTTTCTTGAAATCTGGTTAGTTAGAGTATTTCAATCTATTAGTCTTTTATAATTATATTTTTCTTAGATAGATTGGTATTTAATGTTCTCACAATCAGTTAGTTAGATTAGGGCTATTTGAATTCTTTATGATAGTGGTGGTTAAACGGAGTTCACATCTTTTCTAGTAAACTAATTGATTGATTTACTATTCCTTTGCTAAGTAGTTCAGATTATAAATTGTCTATGACTTTATGTTAGTCGACTGGTTCAACATGTTATAGCTGGTTTGTTAAATTAGCATCTTCTAGTTAGATTTGGCTTAACATATATACTATTTTTCTTTTCTCTTCTTTCAATTAGTTAGAGTTGTTTTAATTTGTTTTAATTTTTTTAGTTAGTGTTTCATCTTGTTTCATGATTAGTTAGTTTGTTACTTAATTTGTTTTGTTTTTGTGCAGATTTTTCAACGGAACCAACTCGTGCTCGGCCACCTGTGGTAAGTAAATGACAAAAACAATGCAAATCGGGTAAATACCCGTGGTGAGTAAGTGATGCAAACGTATCACATGTTATTTAATTTATTGAATGCAGCACTTTATTGTTCACACACTCACTTAGTTGTTGATATCTAGGACTGCTTTGTTGGAGTTCGAAGATCATGCTGAGCATGATTTTAATGTAAAAATATGGAAGTGTTCTTATTTTTGGAGTACGGAGTCCATGCTAAGCATGGTAGTAGTTAGTGAGATATTGAAGTGTGTTTGCTGCAGGTACATGTTTGCCATTTATTTGATATGAATGATTATGATGTATTGCAATGTTTGATGTAATTGTATCCATGCTTGCATGTAGTTACTTTCAATTTGATTTTGACTTTCATGTGAAATTTTATAATAAAAGCATGCTTCAAATGATTGTATCATGTCATTAATAGTTTGCACATGAAAATATTAAGTTATCAATGCATGCATCAAAATTCTTGTTATTGTTTGACATAGTATATTGCATGATAAATTTGATATTTTCTTCATCGTAGCATTCTGATTGTTTTTTTCTTAATTCGTTAGGATACTATTCATAACATCATACGACAGAATGACTGCAAACCGTGAATGGATGTACCGTAGGATAGTGGACAATGAGTTATCGCATGAATATATGGATGGTGTCGATAGTTTTATTGAATTTGCAACGGCGAGTGTCAGTACGGTAGATCCCACAGGTCGGATTAGGTGTCCCTGCAAGATTTGTAAGAATAATCGATTTGTAGAACCTCATGGCGTTAGACATCACCTACACAGGAAGGGTTTTGTGAGTGATTATCAGAACTGGACGTTTCATGGAGAAGAATTTAGAAACGATTTTGATGCACGGGTGAATGTGGTGCACGATAATCCATATACGAATTTGATATTTGATGCTGCAGGAACAGAACTCGGTTCTACTATGGGTTCTAGTGATGTAAGAACTGCAGTAGATAAAGAATCACCAAACGATGCAGTTAGTAGATTTTATGATTTACTTAAAGATGCTGATGAGCCACTTTGGAACGGTTGTGAGAGTCACACTATCTTGTCTGCAGTTCTTCAACTAATGAATTTGAAGTCCGAGTATAATTTGAGTCAATCATGTTTTGACCGTTTGTGCATGATTGTGAAGAGTATGTTGCCTAAAGATGAGAAATTGTCACAAAATTTCTATCGTGCGAAAGTTATGGTCAACGCTCTAGGTATGGGTTACAAAAAGATTGATGCTTGTCCAAATCACTGCATGTTGTATTTCAAGGAGCAGGAAAACGACATATCATGCCCGTCATGTGGGCATCCTCGGTTCAAGCCAAAGACAAGAGACAATGGTAGCACGAGATCAAAGGAAGTTTCATACAAGTCGCTCCGCTACTTTCCTATCACTCCTAGATTGCAGCGATTGTATATGTCTTCAAAGACAGCTAAACACATGAGATGACATGCAAATAAAGTTCGACACGATGAAAACAAGATCACGCATCCTGTTGACGCTGAAGCTTGGAAGCACTTTGATCGTACTCATCAAAACTTCGCAATGGAAGTGCGAAATGTTAGACTCGGTCTATGTACAGATGGATTTAATCCATTTGGGGGTAGATCAACTCCATACTCATGCTGGCCAGTATTTGTAACTCCATACAACCTTCCACCAAGCTTGTGTATGAAACATCCAAATCTTTTCTTGTCTCTGTTGATCCCTGGTCCGACCTCACCTGGCCAAACTCTTGATGTATATCTAAGGCCATTGATTGATGAATTAAAAGTACTGTGGGATGACGGTGTTACCACGTATGATGCCCACAAAAAACAAAATTTCAACATGAAGGCCGTTGTTCTATGGACAATCAGTGACTTCCCTGCATATGGTATGTTATCTGGTTGGAGCACACATGGGAGGTTGGCTTGTTCGTACTGCATGGAGGATTCCAAAGCTTTTAGATTGAGGCATGGAAGGAAGCCTTGCTGGTTTGATTGCCATCGTCGATTTCTACCCAGCGATCATCCGTTCCGACGTCAAAAGAATGCATTTACAGCAGGCACAACTGAAATGGAAGGTCCATCATCAAGATTGTCTGGCATAGAGATTTTAAGAAGATTGCGATACTTTCCAGATGTATTAACAGATGCCCGCAGTCCTACACCCTTCCAGTTGCTCAATGGAAATTAGGAATTCACTTCTTCAACATCTACCAGGACCAGTTGCTCAATGGAAAGAGTACCCAAAGGAGGTGTTAGACAGATTGTGGTCCTCATTCATGGTATACAGTTGTTCCTCATAGTTAATGTGTTTCATATTTAATTTATTTAAGCAATGTCTACTAACTTTCTGAAAATATTTGTAGGCTTCGAATCGCTTTGCAACTACGGTGGAAGAAAATGATGCAAGGAAGGTGTGGCAGAAGGTGGCTGTCAATCGATTTGCAGACATGCTGCACACTATGAAGACTGCAACAAAAAAAGCATCTGGCGTAGTAGATGATCCATTACTGTGGAAGGGCCATGGTCCTATTACTATCAGGAGAGATTACTGGGATGAAATGTGCGATATGTGGGCGGGAGATGCATTTAAAAATCGCTCTGCGAAGGCTTCACAAAATCGATCGAAGATGCCCGAAGCCCATCTACACACAGGTGGATCTAAGACATTTGGGAGCCACCTAAAGAAAATGGTAACTCATCAATATATAATATTAATTTTATAAGTATTGTTGCAAATTTGTGTACTAAATCTTTTGTCATTTAACTTCGCAGGAAGCAGAAAAAGGAGGCAGTGTACCATATAAGGATGTGTTTGTAGAAACACATAAACGGAAGACCACGGGAGTCTTCGTATCAGAGAAGGCGAGAACGACAACGGTATGTATTAATTCTATTAATAATCATTGCAATATATATGCAAGTCATCATAATGTTATCATTAATTATTAATGAATACTTTAAACATTATTTTGTAGGAGGCATATGAGCAACAGATGGTAGAGCGATATGGCGAAGACGCTACTCAGCATCCATCATTTGATCCTACAGCATGGGTGACTGCAGCAGGTGAACCCAAAAAAGGTCGCGTGTTCGGGTTTGGGAGTAATATGAACACTTCACCAGTTATTGGTTCTTCCAGTTACGGCTCACCGACTTCTTGCGCCGACATAAGCTCCAAGCAGCCGACTATTCTTTCCGGTGATGATGTACGCGAGATCATTAATGAATCACTGAATAACTACTTCCAATACACCGTCGCCCCCTTTCTCCGAAATGAGATCAATGCCGCTGTTCAGGATAGGGGATCTTCGATTCCAGGTCCCTCTCAGGTATAATCACATATATAGTTTTTTTGACTGTCTTAAAGCACATCTGAGCATGGTAGAATCACATATAGAGTTTTTTTAGATGCCTTAGAACACATATGAACATGCTATAATCACATATTCAATTTTTTTACTGCCTTAGCACACATATGAGCATGATAGAATCACATATAAAGTTGCTTTGCCTGCCTTAGAGCACATATGAGCATGCTATATTCACATATTCAATTTTTTTACTGCCTTAGCACACATACGAGCATGATCGAATCACATATATAGTTTTTTGCCTGCCTTAAAGCACATCTGAGCATGGTAGAATCACATATAGAGTTTTTTTATATGCCTTAGAACACATATGAACATGCTATAATCACATATTCAATTTTTTGACTGCCTTAGCACACATATGAGCATGATAGAATCACATATATATATATTTAACTTTTTGTCTGTCTTAGAGCACATATGAGCATGATAGAATCACATATAAAGTTTTTTTGATTGCATTAGAACACATAAGCATGCTATAATCACATATTCAGTTTTTTTACTGCCTAAGAACACATATGAGCATATTATAATCACATATTCTATTTTTTGACTGCCTTAGCACACATATGAGCATGCTATAATAACATATAGAGTTTTTTAACTGCCTTAGAACACATATGAACATGTTATATATCATTTATGATAGAATCACATATAAAATTTTTGGCTTTGCCTGCCTTAGAGCACATATGAGCATGCTATATTCACATATTCAATTTTTTTACTGCCTTAGCACACATACGAGCATGATTGAATCACATATATAGTTTTTTGCCTGCCTTAAAGCACATCTGAGCATGGTAGAATCACATATAGAGTTTTTTTATATGCCTTAGAACACATATGAACATGCTATAATCACATATTCATTTTTTTGACTGCCTTAGCACACATATGAGCATGATAGAATCACATATAGAGTTTTTTTATTGCCTTAGATCACACATGAGCACATGATAGAATCACATATAGTGTGTAATTTATTTCATTATATTTTGTTTATCAATACTGACTGTTCTTTTCTTGTGTAGGCTGCTAGCGATAATCAGGGTAGTGGAGCTGAAGGGACAGATAAAGACAATGAACAAGAAGACGCACAAAATCTTGGCGATGATTAGAGGACTGTGTTGAAGAAGTTCTATTTTTTTTATTTTTCCTAATTGTAATTGTTGAATTGTAAATAATTAAACTTCTTAGTTTTAAGGTGGAATGATTAATTATTATAGATACTTGTTATATGAATTTTTTTGTGTGGTTTGTTTTTTATTTACAGGAAATATAAATTGTACAGGAAATATAAATTGTACAGTTCTCTGTAATTAATTTTTAAATAAATTTTTTTTGATTTTTTTTCGTTTTTGCGACGGATTAGCGACGGATGATTCCGTCGCTATTCATATTAATCTAGCGACGGCTTAGCGACGGAATTAAATCCGTCGCCACGCCGTGGTCGCCGTTTAGTACCGGCGGATTGGCGACGGAATATAGCACTTGTTATTCCGTCGCAATTAGCGACGGACTTGGCGACAGAATTATTCCGTCGCCAGTTAGCGTCGAAATATTCGCGACGTAAGCATATTGTCGCCGCGTTGTCGCTAATCCGTCGCTAACATGGTTAGCGACGGATTAGCGACGGATTAGCGACGGAATGTGGTCGTCGCTAATCTACTGCTTTGTTGTAGTGGGATCTCAAATGATCTAATGAAAGATGTGGGCCTGACTATGTATCACTCAGCTCCTGCATCAAAACATGGAGATTTCACAAAATGCTGGTGTCCCCATAATCTGGTGGGAGGAATGCATCCTATCATTGTGAATGCCATCATATGCCAAAACACTATATGGAACTCTTACAAAGCTATGAATGTTTTTCATTTCCTATCCTTGATTGCTTCTTTCATGGTTAGGACCTAGGACGACTCATGAATGTCACCAAGTTGAAGTGATGTTACAGGATCGAAACCCACAGGCATTGCTGCAAGGGCGAAGTTGAATGGACTTCTTGGCAAGCAAGGGGCACCTTTGGTTTTCACCGCCTGTTTGTCGGAGTAGGAAGAGGATCTTTTTTTTATAGGCAAACAGAGGGATAACCCTGGTGGGATTTAAACCCGACCTATGGGTTATGATAGTGTGATGTAACCATCCAAGTATCTTATTGGACCCTATGTCATGAGTCTATTCCTTATCAACAAGAATGATACCTTTACCCAAGGGGTTTGGCGTACTGGGATGGAGCCTAGACTGCTTGACAGAGTCTAGGTTCAAATCTTGTGGATGTCACCCCTCTGCGTAAGCCGAAGCCTGGTGACTTCCTGGGGTCGAGGGGTAAGCCCTTGGTCAGTTTTTTGTATATAGACGATAATTTAAGCAGCCTTTTTATAATTTTTCATGTAAAAGTTTTAGACTTGGTAAAGAAGACAAGAAGATCCCTCCAAGTGCACGAGGTGATGCAAGGGACCAATAAATAGCCCAAAGTGTGTAGAAAATTCGTCCAAACACCAATTTCTTTACATATCTTCCAAATTGATTTGGCTTTGGACCTACATGAACATGCTAACCTACCAAGTTCATTGTCATATGAGTCATAGATTATGAGGTGAAGGTGAAGTCGACCAACAAGGCTTGCACTTTGTTCACAATCTCTATGTGGGCCCAAAGTAAAAAAACTTTGGTTGGGACCCAGTTCACATGTTCTTCATACCATAATGTGGCTCACCAAGTTGGGGGTCCATCGCCTATCAATATGGCTTGTGTTGTCCTAGTAGGTTCATGATAGGAAAAAAGCAAAAAAAGGGATTGGTCAGATTGTGATCCAAGTCAGCCATTGAATTGTCCTGATTCAGTCCTTGTGTCCTAACATGACATGTTATTGGTGCCCTAGATGAACGCCACGTGGAACATCACCATTTTTTTTTTATCAATAAGCTTATTGCACACCAATTTATCATTATCCATAAGTGTGTGATTGCCTCAAATCTCTAATTTAAAGTTCTTTGGCTGGAACCTTTTCTTTTTATTTTCTCCCAATTGACAAACAAGAGATTTGGTATGTTCCCCATGCAATCAAGTACCCCCTAATTGAATCAAGGAAAACCATTAACTGATATTTATATTGAAAAATGCTCTAATTTTTTTAAAAAATATTAAAAATTGGTTATTCCACTCTCCCCCCTCCCCCTCTCCCTTTCAAACAAATTTTTATATCACTTTATTTTGAAAATATTGTGATACTCCAAATGACAAACGAGAGGTTTGGTATGTGCCATGCCAACTGATTCTCATATTGAGTTCCAAAGCAATCAAGTGGCCCCTAATTAAATGAGGGAAAAGCCCTTAACTGACATTTATATTGACAAATGCTCTAATTTTTTTAAAAATATTAAAAATTTGTTATTTTGTCTCCCATTTCAAACATTTTTTATATCACCATATTTTGAAAATATTGTGATATTATTGTGTTTTTAGTTTGTTATAGGAAGAAACCACTTGATTAATCAAAGACCTAGTTGTGCTAGCTCTGCCTGCTATACTTACAGTAACTATCTTGACAGTGTAAAACTCTTTGAGCTTATCTGTTGCACCAAGCTTCAGCTAGCACAGAGGGGGTGACGCCTATGGGATTTGAACCTAGGTCACCTTCCTAGCATCCTAGGCCCCATCCTGCTATGCCAAACCCTTTGGGGGCGATATTATTGTTTAAATGGCATGATGTTGATAAAAATTGTTGGGTATTTAAAATTTTCACATGTTTTATTTTAATCTTTTTTCTTATATCATTTAAATATTTAAATTTGCTTATTTTTCCTAATTTTTTACTGATTAAAGACTTGAGAAAAAACAGAAATTCTTGAGTTCTTGACAATCTAATGAGAAATTCACTGCCAAATAATTGTACCTTCATACTTCTGTCCTCACATCTTCATCCATGTTCATATAAGCTATCCAAATCAGTCTGTTTCTCAAATCTCTTGGTTCTTTTTGAAAAGATAATTGAAGAAATTTTGGCAACTTCAACTAGTTTTCATAAGGCAAACTGATCACTTAGATCTAGATCTGATAGGAAGATTAGGGACTTTTGGCACAGATCTGGGTCCACACACAATTGTATTGGATACAAGTGTCATTTGCCCTAATCTTAATTGTATAAATTCACACATCAAGCCTATCAATAAAGCACGAGGCCTTTCTTTCTCAAATTTCACATGTACAACTAGTCCACAAGGGCTCTGCACACCTGACTAGGTCAGTAGGTTTGAGGCATTCAAGTTGAAGGATGTCAAGAGTTCTATACTGGAGTACACATTTCTTGTCACAAGGTCGAAACGATGTGGAGACTTTCCTCATGAATGAGGGATGGCAAACTTGGGCGATATCCCCCTTATGCCATTCAAATCTAGGACTCAATGGAAACAGGTATGTGTTCTGACCGGCACCTGACCCGGATGGTCGGCGCCGGATATTACATATCGGATCAGGTCAGATTTGGATCCAGTATGATTGGCCGCTGCTGGATCTTGGTTGGAATCTGACATGGACACACGATTGGATCCAAGTCAGGATTGAGTCTAAGCAGACCCATTTTAGCTTTTTTACCTCAAAATCAGTAGGTTTTACCTGTTTTCGGTATATCAAGCAATACAAAGCCACACATCTTCTATGGACCTGGAACTCTACTAGAAGATCCAAGTTAGATCCAGATTCGCATCGAGAATTACTCTTCAAAAATCATATCATTTCAGGCTAAGAACGACTCAACCCATATCCAGCTCGCCTTCCTCACTCAGTGCAATGTTACCGATCCACCCATCCCTCTAGCACATTGACAGAACCCCCTGACTGGGCTGCTTTATTCTCCAGATCCAATAAAATCAAATCATACTTAAGTTGGTATCAAGTCCATGGATAGGGCTGTCAATGGATCAGGTTTGTAGTGGGTATCCGACCAAAGAGAGAGAGAGAGAGAGAGAGAGAGAGAGAGAGAGAGACGAAAGTAATTCAACATTACCTCCCATGAAGATCAACAAAATGTTGAACCCATGAACTGAACAAGAGCAAAGTACAAGAGAAAAGAACATCAGACAGATAAAACGGGTTCACACCAGAGCCGCTTGCCCAGATTGCGGCAAAGGAGAGGTAGCGTCAGCAGGAGGGAGCGGAAGATCACTAAGATGCATACGCAAGATCGCATAAACATCTACCAAGATTTTATATGCACCAGGTTTTGAATGTTAACTGAAATTTGACGAAAATGAGCATCGTTTTGCGCCATCCAAACAAACCACCAAGAAGTAAGCAACCACGTCCGCCAGATGAACCTTCACCTCTTGTTGCGCGTAATACAAACCGGCCCCAAGATCAGATCTAGCGCAAAGGACTCCTCTTTAACAAACACTTCCGGATGCCTCCAGGTCCTGCTAAAGAGTTCCACAAATATTGGGCAAGACCAGAACAAGTGAAACGTAGATTCTTCTGCAGCTTGACAAAGCATGCACCAACTCGGGAGCTGAATGTCCCACTTCTTTAAATTAATGTGGGTTTGGATCCTATCGTGCAAAATTAACCAAGCCAGGACTCGAGAACGGGGAGAAGAACCCTTCGCCCAAAGCACATCCTCGGACAACCAATCAGCCCCCGGAGGAAGCAACGATCTATAGACTTTTTTTGTGAGAAACTCTCCGCTTGGCGTCACCGCCCACTGCAACCATTGACCAAAATTTCTGGAGTCCTCAAAATGGTCTCTTCAGTAGGCTAAAGACCTCAACCACGATTTACGCAAGTGCGAGAGCACCAAACCCTGGGTTCCCAGACGAACCAGGATAAGAGCTGGAGCCCCATATTTAGCAAGAAGCAAACTAGCACAAGGGTTATCCGGTTGGTGGGCCAACCAACATTGTTTGACGACAAGAACAATGCTTCGCAGTCTGGGAGCAGGAATGCCTAAACCAGCCATACGCTGAGGTAAGACCACCGAACGCCAACCAATCAAGTGACGTTTACCCTTGAGTTGACACCTAGACCATAGAAAACCTGTCAGCAAGCGCGTCAACTGCTTCTCTACTCCCAAAGGCATCACAAACATAGACATGAAAAATTCTGGAATAATTGAAAGAACATGTCTGACTAAGGTTAGACGGCCAACGATGGAGAGATAAGACGACTGCCACGAAAGCAATTTATGCTTCACTTTTTGAAGTGTCAGAGCCCAAGCAGCAGAAGAGAGGTGCTTCACTTGTAACGGCAAGCCCAGGTACATAATAGGCAAGTCAGAAATAGTGCAATTAAAAATTGTCTTTTCAGCTGCAAGCATATTGGCATTAACATTGAACATGGTAATAAAACATTTGGTGTCATTTAGAGAAAGCTCAAACAGGAAGAGAAAGAACTGAATGATAAGCTTGAGCCTAAGCATTTGTTGAACATTTGCACGACAAAAAATGATCATATCATTAATATAACCCGAGAAATCGAAAACCTGCAAAGGATCAATGAAACCCGATACAACAGCCCGCTTAAGCAAAACCACAACCCTATAACAATTTTTTTTTTTATGTTTTAAAATCACTACCCTCAGTCAGTCACGGCAATCATCACAGTTCATTCTCAAATGATGACATCAGTACATTGATGGACTCACTGTCTTGGGACGAATGGTGATGATTGAAGTGATGGACGGTGGTGATTTTAAAACACAAAAAAATTGTGTTTTTCTCAAATCGCTTGAACCGTGGGTCCTCGTGGTATAAAAGGCTGGGGCACAGGGCGCCTCTGTTTCTTTCCGAAGCGCGCGCGCCTCTCCCACACTCCACCACCACCACCTCCACATCACCCAAAGCATTCCATCCCTCTTTCTCTTCCGCTCACTCTGCCCGCGCCCCATAGGATTGCAGATTGCTCCCTTTGTACACGAATGTGTTGAGGAGAGAAGTGACGACGGCGACGATCCACAAGGAGAGCGCGCATTCTTCTTCCTTCTTCTTGGTTCCGTTCCTCGCTCCTTTCTTCTTCGTCATCATCTTCTTCTTCGGGAGAAGATCTGAATACGTCAACGGAGACCTGAAACGATGATTCTTCCGAGCTCCCTAGGTACTTTCTCTCTTCATTAGATTCCCTGATTCTAGCGATTTCTTGCTCTCAATGGAGAAGAGCGGCTCCTGTGTGTGTGTGTGTGTGTGTCGTTTTTAGGCTAGTCGGAGCCAGAGTTTTTTGTGATAATAAAGTCAATTAAATGTATATCGATGAATCCTGTAGGTAATTCGCTCGTTCTAAATGAAAACTTCGTGTTTTCTACTATCTCTGGCAATGTTTCGTCTCGGTTGTGATTTTCGAGGTTTTAACTTGCCGCTTTTTCTTTTGGTTGATTTCCGTGTTCTGTTATTTTTCTTGCGTTAAAAGCAGCTTCTTTTCTGTTGTTTCTTGAATTTCTAATTAGTTTTACGTTTCGATACAGATTTCTGATTTGTAAAACGCATCTTCAAATGCAAGTTAGCGAAGTCGATTAACAAAGTTTAGGCATAAATCTCTATAAAACTACTCTGTTTTCCCATTTTCCTTGTGTTTTTTGGAGTTTGGAGGGCGTAATGTTTCCGATTGAAGCTAAATTCCCGTGATTTATGGCTCCTGATGAATTGTTCGGGCTAAAGATGCCATTTTGCCCATCGGAATCACTTTATCTCAGCCATATACCTGATTAACAAAGTCAATCAGAAGCTTTATACCTTAAAAACTCTTCGTCTTCCTCCTCTTTCCTCCATTTTCTGAGCTCGAAAGTTCGGCTTTTGCTATTGATTGTTAGTTCCTGGGACTTATAGTTAGGGAAGCATCCATTTCGCCGTTAAACTGAATTCCATTTTCTATTGAAATTCCGGAGAATTTTTGTCATGTTCATACTGTTTCATGATTTCAGTGGGTCTCGGTGTCATTTTCGGTTATCATCAAGCATTAATGAAGAAAAGCAAAGCTTTTTAATCCTGATCTTTTTGGTGCTTTTTTTATACTTTCAGCTCTCTTTTTATCGGTCCGTTTTTTCCTTTCCACACCGGATCTTCCAGCAATTTCTGACTGACTTTTGCCGCTTGGATAGTCTCCGGAATTTCCGAAAGTCTTCGTAATTACCGATTTTTCTCTAGTACGACTTTGAAGGTCTAAGTATTGCGTTTGATTATTTTTTCTACGACATTTTCTTTTGTGGAAGAAGAAGAAAGAAAGAAAAGGAAATTGTTCGACCAAAAGATTAGAAACAGAGTTTATCTTCTGAAGTTAAGCTTCGTTTTTCGTACGTTTTTTCCCATGGGAGGGTCGCCAAATTTCATGATTTCGTGATTTCACGGTTTTTGTTCTTCCTATTTTCCCGTTTTCTCCATGATTCGTGAAGTGATCGTCTCGGAATTTTCCCTTCTTAGATACAATCGATAAGCAGTATGACCGATTCGTTTTCTTCCGTTTTATTTATTTTGTTTTCATACATTTTTTGGCCAATAGATTGATTGATGCAATTCCAGGTATGCGATGGAGTTTCAGACGTTCCGAGACGAGAGTTGTTTCGGACCATCCGACCCGGTTCCCCTTCTTCCTTGAATGAGATATCGAGATCCGAACTCTCCAAACAAGGATCGGCCTTTGTTCCGGAGCTAGCCGGTCCGACTCGATCCCATGGCTCTTTCTCTTTCTCCACCTCCGGTCACGGTTTTCTGATGCCATTGTTGTTTGTCTTCACGTCTTGCCTTGGGGGATCTACGATTCGTAAGGACAAAAGTCAGACATTTTCTGGGGCCAATTCGCGTCTCCCATCTCACCCATTTCTCGTGCGAACCTTATCGACCCTTAACTGCATTCCGTTTGAAAGAACCGATTTACCTTTGCTTAATTCCACATATTCTGTTCTCCTCTCTTCCCATTCACGCCACGGCCTTCGATCCAAAGATAGGGTGGACAAAAACCGAGATACCAACGTACCCTTTTCCCTGTTTTTTTATTTTTCAGTTTCTAAGACAGTTCCCCTTTGGAGTTTGCGACTAGTGATGCTTTAAATGCGAAGTGGCGGAGGTACGTGTTTGGTGGTTGCATTGAGGTCGTCACTTGCTCTACCTTTTTGTGATCCTTTTTCCGCACTATCTTTTTTGAGGAACCTCCAGGCTCCGGCGTAGTTCAGACAAGGATACCCTGAAGTTTGGCCTTTTTCAGTACCAGTAAAGATGAAAAAAGAACGCAAGAGCAGGGTAATGAGAGTCGGCATTTCACTCTCTAATGCCTCTGACAAAAAATGCTTGGAAAAGGTATCTTTTTTATTGAAGCCCTTTTTTGGTTGTTTCTTCTTCTTTTGTTGTAGTCCTCCTCCTGGCCGAAGGTCGTGGTGAGGAAATGGCTGAACATCAAGAGCAAAGCCAACGAGTTCTATTCAGATTCCGTCGGTACAGATGCGTCTCTTCATTCCCGTACGCCTTCCCTTCTTTTGGATTTTTCTTTTTAATTTTTTACTACAGTGTGGGATTCCGAGCGATGGGACTTGTTTCTGTAGGCACGGCAGAACGAAGGGCTAGCTGCTCCGATATAGACCGTTGCGTCCTCCTCACAAGGGATCTATTAGGTACTCATCTTTTTCTGTCGCGTAATATCCAAGGAACATCTGGTATCAATTGCAATAAAAAACCTGTCCCTCTTTGTTTTTTCTTTGCTTTTTATGTTCAGATATAGATGGCCACTCTATCCGAATCATTTTTTTCTTTGGTTAACGACAAATTTTCCATGCAGGAGGGTGGTATGTTGCTGCGCCAGAGAACCCCGACTTGCCGAGGAACGAAGTACCCATTCCGGGTACCCAAAACTTGAGGTGGGTAGAGAAAAAAAGGGAAGTTTTAGTTGCGACAATTTATTGGACTCTGTGTTGCCTTCTCTCTTAAAAGTTCAGGGCCCGGTCTACGACTCCGTTTAGTTATTGGCTTTGCTTTATTTTATTCCTTGGATCAGGATGTTCGTTGGGACGTGGAACGTGGGCGGCAAGATGCCTCATTGGGGTCTGAATCTCAAAGACTGGTTGTGCACCCAATCTCCCGCCGATCTCTACGTCCTCGGGTAATCTCTCTCTCTCTCTCTCTCTCTCTCTCTCTCTCTCTCTCTCTCTTTTCTCTAGTGTTTCTTGTAGATGGTCACCCCCGTTTAGTTTTTCCTCTTTTGGGGTCTCAAATTAAGCAGATTTGACGTTGTGGGGTAGTTAGAATTTTGGCTTTGGTTCTTGTTCAAAGAGTTATAGGCCTGAATTGGTAGGAAAGAGAGGCATAACGGACCAATTCTGATTCGCAATCCTTTTGGTGCAAATTGGGAATTTTAGTTTCCATTTTCAGTTCTCGTGGGTTTTAGGAGTTTAATTAATCACAATTATGAAAAGTCTTATACTCCTTGGGCAGAGTGGGCTCAATGATAATGCTAACGCGACCGTCGGAGGAGCTGTAGCCAGTGCAAGGGGGTTAGATTAGGCCCTTCCCTTGAAACGTGCACACATGCACAGCGTGTTGTCGTTGAGGTGGTATAGTGCTCGAATTGACCCCCCACTCAAGGTGGATTTCTGTAGTAAAAGCTGGATGTGACACAGCCGTCATGGCCCCACCTACCATAACTAATCCATTTGTTAGATTGAGCATTTGATAAGTTGGTGGGACCACCGACTCGGATCCGGGCATAAGCTTCTTGGGTGCTGGTTCTCTTCATTTGAGGATGGTTCGAATTTGAAATGACCCTGCTTGGGATTAGGAGTGAGAAGGGTTCAATTATTGGATTATGATCTGTGGAGAATGTTCTATGAGGGTGGCCATCTGTGACCCACTTGATCCATAAAGACGTATGGTGGTCAATTACCACGCTTGGTTTGGAGAAACATGCTACTGCTGAATGGGTGCCATCAAATGGATCCTTAGACTTACGCCCGGAAATGTCCTTTATGTGATATTATTGTGGCTTTTTGTGTTTTGGTGGCTCATCGATTTTCCCCAAGGCAGAAATAGTGTAAAAGTAAAACTAAGGTTGGGAACCTAGAGACTCGGGCTATTTGGGTTGGGATAGGACTCGGTCCAGTATAAAGGAGGTTCGTTCGATGATCTCTATCCTGTCTTTTGTTTTGGCTTTGACCACAATCATTCACGAGTCCAGCTGTATTTTTCACTGCAGAAGACAATAGGATAGAGATCTATAATCCTTTCACTTCTCGGCTTCCCTTCTCCGTTATGCCCAAATCTTTTGAATCGAAACCTCAAAAGTCTAGTTCAATTTGGGGATTAGAGATCAAAACCTTAGGCTATTTTCATGTTGTAGACCTGACTTTTCATCATGAATTGTATCAGATTTTAAAATTTTGATTTGTTGGTATGGCTCATTAATGCTTGTTATAACTATAGCACTAAGATGGTAGTGGTTCTGCTTATCGAAAAAAAAAAGATGGTAGTGGTTCTTAGCAATTATAATCCATTTTACTGCTATAAAGCAGGCAATGATTTTGGTGATGTTAATGCCATAAATTCCACTGAATTGATAATTCCATCCATGTCTCTATTGCTCGGATTCGCCAACTGCCACATTAAAGAATCCTGAATCATATTGCATGGTTCTTGCCTTAATGCAAGAAGCAGGATATGTTGATCTGCATGGCTTGTGATTCAATGAGAGAGAGAGAGAGAGTTCTTGCCTTAATACAAGAAGCAGGGTATGTTGATCTACATGGCTTGGGAAGCAGATCAGGTCATGCTTTTTTGTTCATGCCAACATCGTGGCCGTCTGTTTGCATTTTGGATGAATGCCACGTAGCATATAACAGTTCTGTTGACTTTTTTAACTTTTCAAAATACAAAATGGACGGCGACGATGTTGGCATGAGCAAAAAAGCTCATGTTCAGCATGACCTGATCTGCTTCCCATGGCTTGTGATTCAGTGAGAGAGAGATTCTGATTGCTGCGTACGGTGGGGGTAAACAATAATTGAGCTCTAAATTCAAAGTTCATCTATTCTCTCTTTGCGGAATCAGGTTTCAAGAGATAGTGCCCTTAAATGCCGGGAACGTATTAGGTGCGGAGGACCACGGTCCTGCGGCGAGGTGGCTTTCACTGATACGACAAGCTTTGAATGGAAAGGAAGCGGCCCCACCGGTGGAGCCCCCATCTCCCGCCATATTCACCACCATCACGCTCGACGGCAAGATAGACACCGCACGGGACGACCACCACCGGACCCAGAAGCCCCGAGTCAGCTTTTCGGATCTGCTCGCCATGGAGAACCAGATGGATGAACCGAGTTCGAGTTATTTGGAGGAAGAGCAGCACAATGGTTTTGCGGACTCAGCGAAGGAGACGCACCATGGAGGGGGATACTGCTTAGCCGCAAGCAAGCAGATGGTGGGTCTCTTCCTTTGCGTGTGGGTTCGCAGAGGTCTGAGGCAACATATTAGCAGTGTCAAGGTCTCCTGCGTTGGGAGAGGACTAATGGGCTACATGGGGAATAAGGTCAGGCAAACCTCTTTGTCTTCCTTTGGTTTATTTCTTCAGTATTAAGGGAAAGAAGTTAGTCGTTTAACTGATTATGAATCTATCCTTTTGTTGGTTTAAGTTTTAGTCCAATCCACTTGCTCCCTGTATCCTGGATTTCACATAGAATTTAGAACCGGGATCAAGGTTGGCAATTATGCAAGTTAATATGCAGGAATGGTTTGAGAATTCATTTTATTTATTCCTTTGTAACAATTTTAGAACATATGTTTTCTTCTTGAACTTTTAATTTCCTGCTAATTTGCATCCATATTGGCCTAATTTGGCAAATCGAGTGTAAAACCAAGTGGAGCCATTCAGCGGTTCCGTGTCATATTCTGATTTCTCCTTGAAGCCGCGTGGACAACTATAATAACAGATTCTATGCCTTCTTTTTCACAGGGCTCAATTTCGATCAGTATGACTCTTCGTCAGACTTCCTTCTGTTTTGTGTGCACTCATTTGACCTCTGGTGAGAAAGAAGGTGATGAAATCCGAAGGAATTCCGATGTCATTGGCATCCTAAGGAAGACGTGGTTCCCTCCCTCTCGCAGGTTTTCTGGAGCTGCACCTTCTCCAGATAACATTCTAGGCCATGAGTAAGTTCCTTGTCACTGCAGTCAACTTGCTGGGTAATATTTTTGTATGTTGGACAAAATATCTAATTGCCAATGCAAGAGTAACTAGTCTTAGAAAATAGCTAAAGACTGGTCTTCGACTTTATTATGTGAATTGAAATTCTGACCATTGTGGCCAGTCTTTTGGGTTGGCTACTGTAGAACATCTGCTTAGAACTTTCCATGAATGTTGATCACTAGTACGACCCGTTGATCAATGTACATATAAGGCCTAGTGAATCATTCATTCTCAGTAGATAGCATAGACTACTGCTGCTTCTCATTTGTAGAGTATGCAGTTCCTGGTTTCACATTCACAATATGCCCCCATGTTCTATTTTTGCAGTTTGCACTAAAGTGTAGTGGAGGATACTTTTTTAGTGTGCTTGGCCCATTTCTTAAAAGCGAACATGGGCTTGATTCCCAGCTTCTGTAGGGCCAACCGGACTTCAACAGTTGGTTGTCTAACTCTACCGAGTCTTGATCCAAGTTATGACAATCGATTTTCCTTCAATTTAGCTTGCTTCATTGAAAGTCTGTTCTGAAAAAACCCAATGATATGGCCTTCATATTTTGCCTTCAATGACTAGCACTTGTAACTAACTGTTGCCTTAAATGGTTACAGTAGGATCTTTTGGCTTGGCGACCTCAACTACCGCCTCGCATATGGTTGTGAGGATACCCATGAGTTACTTCAGAGGAAGGACTGGGATGCCCTGTTGGAGAAGGACCAGGTAAATAACCAAGCTTCTCATCACATTTTTGTTATGTGCCTTCTAAGTTGAACACGGTATTCTTGGTTAATTTTAGTTGCTTTCAATCTCAGTCAATATGGTATTCAGTTCCCTTGAAGAGGCTTTTGAGGAAATCTACATGAATTTTGATTGCTGTTTTCCTTGGTTGTTATCTTTTGACAACAAGGCCTAAAAGTTGCTAAATCTTCAAAATAGCTGCATTTATTAGTCCTGAAGAGTTTTGTTTCTAGAGCATCGGTATAGCAGTGGGTCTTTTTTCCAAGTTCATAGTATTAGTGCACCATAATCCAGCGTTTTGTGATGTCAGTTGACCTGAAGTGGGTCGTAGAAGGAAATCTCATATCATAAATAAGCAACAGAAAGCGAGGTACTATGTCAATCCTAGCTCAAGCATCATCAATTGGGTCAAGAATAAAATTGGTGAAAATCAAATTGGAGTGTGGCCTTCTTAGTAATTCTTACTAGATCAGCCAGTTCACCTAATTTGATTCTGACTACTAATTTTGGCAAGAACTTGCCATTTTCCCTTTCGCTTCTTGTCAAGTCCTATCGTGCCTTTTGCAGTGAGCGTGTGTATGTGGCTTTGATCTACAAAAGCTCTTTCAATTGAGCTGGTTCTGATAACTTTCATCATTGGACAGTCCGCCCGAATCAGAGTTGTTTTTTTTAGACACAGAAAGCTGGGGGTTAAGCAGACCCCTACCAATTATACAACCATACCATTTGGGGTTCGAACTTGCAAAGTCCCAACACAAGGTGACGTGCACCAACTGCTCCTGCCAGACAAGCGGAGCCCCCGTTGGTGCCCTTATCAGAGTTGTTGCTTAGAAAGACTTGGGGCGCATTTTATCAATTATGACCCGTACCAGTAGTCGTTTAGTTGGTGTCCCCAGACGAATATAAAACTTAAGCCACAAACAGAATATTGCTCCCTCTCTCTACATAGAATTAGGACCATTCAAGCCACAGCTGGCAGTATAAAACTGATGTGCTTGATTTCAAAATGCAAGTATAAGTCACCATATTCCATTCAGTTTTCCTTTCAAGGGGCGATTGCTTGTCACGGAAAACTCTCCTTTTTCTGCAGAAACGCATCAACGGGCATGCATTTCTGTGGGGCCCAAAATTTTGAAACAAACATGGGATGGTGGATTTGCATTGACGGACGTGCCAAAATGCAACCCCCCTTTTCCGTGGAAAGCATTCCCATGGAGAATCCGATTCTGCTTCCGCGTCAGGGGAATCCACATAAGGGGTGCCCTTGCACCCCATTCCGTGACAAGCAAACGCACCCTCAATGTTTGTGGTAAACTTCATGTCAAGAGGAAGCCTAAAAGGACTTCTGTGTACTTTTGGCAGCTGAGGATAGAGCAAAAAGCTGGGCGTGCGTTCAAAGGATGGGAAGAGGGGAGGATCTACTTCGCGCCTACCTACAAGTACTTGGCTAATTCAGACCGTTACGCCGTCCAAATTGCCAGATCTAAGGAAAAGCTCCGGACTCCCGCTTGGTAACCTCTCTCTCTCTCTCTCTCGATGGCCCTCTCTTGGACCTCTCTCTCTCTCTCTCTCTCTCTCTCTCTCTCTCTCTCTCTCTCTCTGACCTCGCTCTCCTCCCCCCCCCCCCCTTTCCTCCTCGGTTTGTTAGACCACCTGTGCCAACATCTCCCTTGCGACCCCCCTTGCAGCCTGGTTTCCGGTTTCGTCTCCTTTCTCTTGTGCCGAAGGGAATGTCGCTGCTGCCATTCTGAGCCCAACCGTCGCTGCCATTTGCCTCAGGTGGTTTTTTGGTTTCGTCGGGCGTGGGTTGTCTCCCTCTTTTGCTCTCTATCTTTCTTCCACAAAGAATCTGCACTTCGATTTAGGAACAACTCTATTCATAGCCCTAGCCGGAAGGCGGAGGCACACTCAGCACCAACGTATGTCGCTCTTCTTCCTCCCATCCCGCTCGTGTGATGCCTTCTGAGCGGCTGCGGGGCTCTCTGGGTTGGGATGGACCGCGTGAAGGGCAGGTCGAGCGGTAGCAGAGGAAGGGGCTAGGGTTTCGGGGGGTCTGGAAGCGGGAGTCTTGGCCTTGCCAGGAGGAGTCCGTCTCACCGTCTGCGGAGGGCTCACGCACTCCATCAGATCGTACGAACGCTCCCGCCCGTCTCTGTGTGGGAAGGTCCTTCCCCCTGTGTGTTATTTAGTGATTCTCCTTCCCATCTTCCCTCTCCATCCCGAGTTTTGATCAGTCGTCCACCTCCGGGGACGAGCACCGTCGTTGAGACACTCGCCGGAGATGAACCCAATCTTCTCCTCTGTTGAGAGCCATGCCATCGCCTGTTCTGCCTGATTCCTCTCTCCCTCCGAATCCTGTTGTGGCGGCCTTGCTGCTCGCACTCTTGTCGGTGCCTGCTCGCCGATGACCCTGCCTTCTCCCTCCCCCGTTGCTCGCCGGTCATCGGAGCCCATCTATCTATCTCTCTCATGACCTCTCGACCTCCGATCTGGACTGACCGGTCGACCCCTTTTTTGCCATTTCCCGCCCATCGTAAACCTGTTCCCATGCTCGATAGCCTCTCTCCTCCCCCCCCGGGCATTCTCTGTGGTGTTGAGGCTAGTTGATTGACCACTCTCTGTGGTGTTGAGGATCCAGAGTACCCTAGCCCCATTGGAGGTCCGAGTGCCGTGTGAAGGGGCATCTTCTGCGATCCAGCGGTGCGGTGGCGGGTGAGTTGGTGTTTGAGGCATCGTCCGCACTCAGCGATGCACGATGGGAGGTGGAGTACGTGCTGGAGGCCGTCCGGAAGGGAATCTCGGCGGTGGGCGTCTGGGGCACCGACACCTTTGTCCTCGGCATCTAGTAGCTGTCCTCCGCCAAGCTCCAAGTCTCCCGAGTGTAAGGAGTTTCGGCCATCGGCGTCAAGGATTCCGAC
The DNA here is from genome assembly GCF_984573655.1 of Nuphar pumila. Classification (NCBI taxonomy): domain Eukaryota; kingdom Viridiplantae; phylum Streptophyta; class Magnoliopsida; order Nymphaeales; family Nymphaeaceae; genus Nuphar; species Nuphar pumila. The sequence goes on along the minus strand of NC_143260.1, from coordinate 98,626,655 downwards.
CTCCATCGCCAATCCTTCGGTGGGACACATGCCTCCCTCATCCCTCTTTTTCTGGGGCTTAGGAGCCTCCAACTCCCTGCAAGCCAACCAACATGCTCTATCCTCTATCCTAGAGGCTTTGAACGATTGGGGTCTCGCTTTCGCCCTTCGCCGCCAAGGTGCTTTTGTTGCTCTCCCTTTTCGCTTATCTTTTCGTGTGTTTTTCTCTCTATCGGAGGCCTTCGCGTCCTGTCTCGCCGCCGGTTCACTGCTGGCTCGTGATGTCAGGCGATTTCTTAGAGCTGTCAGGGTGGAATCCCTTCAGGCATGCTCTGTTGGCACCACTCTTCGGGCTCCGTTTTTCTTTCGTAGGCCGCCCAGCTCGATCGACGGTCGGGGCTGGCAGGAGGTGAAAGCTACCTGGCAGCGGTCTTTCTCCAAAAAGCTTTCTCGCTCTCGTCTTTCACAGGCGAAGCCGGGTGACTGGTGGTGCGCGGGTTGCCTTTCTCTCAACTTTCGCAGGCGTCGTGCTTGCCTCCATTGCGCCTCGTTGTTCAGGTCTCGGCGGCACCCAGTGTTGAGGCACTCGTGGGCGGTAGTCCCTCCTCCCTCCCTCGGACGAGCCTCTTCGCGAGGTATGCACCGCCTTCGCAAAGCCTCTTTCGCGCCTTGGGTCCAGATCGGTATCTTGGAAGATCCTTCGTCGTCATTTTTGGGATTCAAGATCGGCTCTGTTTGGGTGCCGATGCGACCATCTACGGCTGCTCTGATGTCTTTCGCAGGGAAGCGTTTCAATCTTACCCATCTTTGTCGTGATCGTACCAGTGGCTCGCCTGCCATCTTGGGTCGGGACAGTTTCTGCTCTGCTGCGTCGGGCCCGCCTGTCCTTTGTGCTACCTCTGTCTCTGAGGGTTCCGCGTCCGGTGACTTCTGCAGTCAGGGAGTGCTTGCGACATGCTCGGGGGTGCAGGCGGCTTGCTCGGGGATGCCTGCGATTTTTCCGTCCTTTTCTCCTCGGCGTAGATCGGGGATGCAGGTCGCGTGCTCGGGGGTGCCTTCGATTTATTCTCTTTTTTCTGTTCGACGAAGGTACTTTTTCTCTTCTTTCGCTCTTTTTGATGTGCGAGGAGTTGTTATGGCCAGAGGTGAGGCAAGCAGGCTCTCCCCGATTCTATTATCGAGATCTCGCCTCTCCTTGTCTTGGTGGTCGTGCTGGCCACATGGGTTACAAGCTGTACGGAGATCGGTGGATAGCGTGGGTCCCTTTAGCGACGTGGCGAGGTCTTCTTGGGTGAGCAGAGATTCTCTTTGTTCGCTGTCGTCATCTTGCTCTCCTTCGGGGGCGTTGGGGTTCGGGCTACCGCGGCTCCCTGGCGGGGTTTGTGTCTCTATGTCGGCAGCGGACGTTTTGCAGCCTCGGGGTGTGAGTTTGCTTGCATCATCATCATCTGTAGTATCTTCCTTTCTGGGCTCGTTGTTCGTAGCGGGACGGGTTTTCAGGTGGTATGGCGGGTGTGACGAGGCATCTTGGCCTCGGTCAGGAAGATGTTGGCTGTCGTGGCTTCTCGGGTGGTCTGAGTTTTGGGCTATGTTGTTGCGGAGCCTTTTGGTGGATCCTTTCTTCGAGCTTGATGGGGATCGGGGACCGTCAGGTGTCGCCTTAGCGTCTAAGGATTCTCTCTGCCTCTCGGCAGCTGCAACATCCTCTATTTTGTTTGCTTCGACCTATAGGGCATTTGAGTTTGGGCCTTTCTCGCGTAAGAGGTCTCATCTCTCGGAGGATTCTCTCCTTGCTCGGGCCCACAGGTCGCCTATTATCGGAGTCCCGATCCGACAGTGTTTCTTCTTCAAGCTGGTTGATGGCCTTTCAGTCTTGGTTTCATCTTTCTCATCAAAGTGCATCGTCTGTCCGATGCGCCTGGTCTCTATCAGTTTGGTAAGTGCCCCTCTGTTAGCCGTGTTTTGCAGGGCTCCGTTGGCATTGAACCCCTTCTCTTTCATCCGGGAGGGCGACTTCGCAGGCCTGGAGGCCTCCCCAAACTTGGTCTATCCGTCATTTGCGGGTTCGTCTTCTATGAGTGGTCAGCTCTCATCCTTTTTGGGTCTGTCTGTGGACGATGCAGCTCGGCGGCTCAAGCTTGCGCTTTCCCAAGCCCAGCTCCTCAACGTCGATTCTGTTATGCGTGTGTCCTTGGCTGCGATCGCAGATTGTTTACCGACCTTGGTCGCGGATGCTGGGCGTATCTCGTTCATCAACACCCCATCTCCTTCGGTCGAGGGGTTATCTCCTCCTGGGTGGGGTGGTCTCCCTATTAGGAGACGTCGTCGACCTTCGCTATCTCCATCCGGCGAGTCTGGGGTCTCTCCTAGGCGGTCTGTGAGGATCCGCACTCCTCGGGTATTTCCGGACTTTCAGTTATGAAGATCTTGTGTTGGAATATTCGGGGACTGAATTGCCCCACCAAACGTCTTTTCCTGGCAAGTTGGATCCGTCAAGAAAAGCCCGATCTTATTGCTCTTTGTGAAACGAAGATGGCAGATATCTCGAGCTCCGTCATCTCCAAAATCTGGCGTGGTGCAGATTCCTTCTTCAAACCTGCGACTCAATATGCGGGAGGCATCCTCATCCTCGGGAAGCATTCTCTAGCCTTACAACAGGTGGACGAAGATGAACCGGTTGTACCACGTTCCCCATGTTGGTGAAGCTTTCTCGTGGTCCAATCGACGATCTACACCGTGCTTCCGTCTGCTAGACAGGGTGCTCGTTTCGTCAGAGCTGCTGAGTTCTATTAATGACATCTCTTGTTGTCTTCTGCCACCATCTGTCTCAGACCATAGTCAAATGGTTATCCGATGGGGTCAAGGCTTCACCGGCGTTAGATCCTTTAGATTTGAGCAATGGTGGCTTAAGGAGGCGGGCTTCGAGTCGTTAGTCCATCAATCTTGGAGTAGACCTTGCTTTGCAGTCCGGGCAGCTACAAGATGCATGGTTAAGCTTTTTCGTCTATCCCGCGATATCAAATCTTGGCTCATCTCCAATAGAATAAGTAAATTCCAAAATCTGGGGGATTGGGAGCGAGAGCTGGCATCTATCAATCAGTCTCTCTTGGATACGTCATATATGAATGCATCAGATATTGAATGTCTCAATGCTAGATCGGCCGAGCTGACTCTTCTAGTGCAATCGTGGCGTCTAAAGGATGAAATTCGTTGGAAGCAGCGGTCAAGGGTAAATTGGCTTAAAGCGGGTGACGGAAATACAAGGTTCTTTCATTCTTTAGCATCTCACAGGCATCGAAGACATGCGATTCACACTCTGAATATCAATGGTGTCTCCTTTTCGGGCGATCAGGTGCTCAATGCTGTCTCCAACTATTTTTCTAACTTGTATTCCTGCAACCAAGCTGTAGGTGGCAATATGGGTTCAACTTTATTCTTGTCCATGGATCGAGCGCTAGCCAACTCGATTCAGGGGTTGTTCTCCGAAGAAGAAATCGTCTCGGCGGTGCGGGAGTCGTCTGGGTGGAAAGCTTCGGGATTTGATGGGTATCCTGTGGATTTCTTTCGCATATTCTGGCAATGCGTTAAGAGTGACATTCTTAGTGTCTTCGCCGAGTTTCATCGAAATGGCCGATTGCCGGTTCATTCTCACCTAGCAATTGTGTCGCTTATTCCTAAGGAGGAAGCCGCATCGGATATCTCACGGTTTAGACCTATATCAGTGTTAGGGAGTTTATATCGCATTATCGCCAAGGTCTTAGCTAACAGGATGCGGTCAATTGCCCCTAGGATTTTCTCAGAGGCTCAGTTCGCCTTCATTCCTAACAGAAGACTTCAACATTCCTTCATTTTGGCCACAGAAGTGTTGCACTCTCTCAAGATCAGCGGGGGGGCCTTTTTCACTCTAAAGCTTGACTTTCATAAAGCCTACGACTCGGTTCATTGGCCGTTCCTCTTCAACATGTTGGCAAACTTGGGCTTCGGTAGGCGTTTCTCTAGCTGGGTGCATGAGCTGGTAACCAATGCTCAATCACAGTTTCAGATCAATGGGGTCAAGGGAAAACAGTTCAAACTTGGTCGTGGTCTTCGGCAAGGATGTCCTCTGTCTCCGTTACTCTTTAACGTTGTCTCTGAAGGCCTGGTGGTCTTGGTTAAGAGGGCAGTGGAGGGTGATCTAATTGAATCTCTCGGTATTCAAGAGTGTCGTAGTCAGATCCTGACATACGCTGATGACATAATTATCTTCGGAAGGGCCTCCATCCAACAAATGTTAAGATTCAAGCTTGTCCTTCTTTTTTTCCAATCGATGTCAGGTCTATCCTTGAACTACGAGAAGTGTTGTCTTTCCATGGTCAACGCCCCTGCTTCAATGTTGGACTTGGGCCAGCGGATATTCGGATGCTCGGTTTCGAATAACTCTTTCTCTTATCTGGGCCTGCCGCTTCAAATCAGTCGTGTATCAACGGCAGCCTGGAGCACCACTATCCAAAGGGTTCAGGAAAAATTTTTGGGCTGGCAAGCGTCCTACCTTTCTATCGCAGGTAGACTAACTCTCATTAAGCACGTTCTTTCTACTATGCCAGAATATTTTATGTCTATGTTCCTGATGCCCATGGGGGTTAGTAAGAAGATAACTCAGGTAGTGACACATTTCCTGTGGTCTGGGCGTGGTCCAAAAAACAAGCGCCACCTAATAGGGTGGGACACTCTTCGACTACCCCAAAATAGGGGGGGTTTGGGAATCAAGGACCCCCGACTGAGGAGTATGATTCTTGTCGTGAAGCAGAGTTGGCTTGCACACCAACCTGGGTCTCCGTGTGCAAGCGTGCTTCTAGCTAAATACGGTGGTGTGGAATCATTGGTGGGGGTCACAAGCATGCGTCAGCGATCTATGTCAAAGCTTCGGCGATCATGGATCCAAGCATGGTCTGCAGTTCTGTCTCATAATGGCAATGTTGAATCGCAGTCTCCGTTCTTTGGTCGTAACCTTGCTCCGAACGGATTTTTTCGTTCTAAAGAAGGCTACCTCGCTCTCCTTCCATCGGGGGTGGACCGGTTTCCGACGAACCTGATCTGGGGCAAGGGTCCCACTCCGAGATCATGTTTCCTGGCTTGGCTAATCTTACACAATCGGGTGCAGACTGACAACTTCCTCAAATCCATCGGATTTCATCTGCCGAGTAAATGTGTGTTGTGTGAGGCGGCTGAAGAATCTGACTTTCACCTTTTTTGGGAGTGCTCTGTTTTTCAAAACATCTTTAAGGTGACTTGGAATAAGCCAGGGGTCAGCGTGCGTCAGGAATCGTTCGCCAATGATTTGTTGTGGGGTCCTCAACCAGTTCGTCATTGCAACAAATGGCGTATTATTTGGCGAACTTGGCTTCTCTCGTCATGGTGGGTCGTATGGATGACTCGCAACAACGCTATTTTTCGGCATATTCCGGCAGTGTTCAACAACATGGTGAACCTTCTTTTGGCGGACGTATACGCCATTCTCCGCATCAACATCCCTGATCTGCAACACCATCTGCCTCCAGGGACCATTCATGATCCTGGGTGATGCTCGTCGCCTAACTGTATTTGCTTCTTGTTTTTTCTTTATTCTCCTCTTGCATCTCTCCTTTTCTTTTTTTCCTTTTTTGGGGCTCCTTGGCATGTCTTGGGCCCGTGTTTGGTTTCTCGGTAGGTTCAATGTTGGTTGAACCTGTTTTCGTTTCGTAATGTTGATGGTTATAGTTCGGCTCTCTCTCTCTCTCTCTCTCTATATATATATATATATATATATATATATATATATATATATATATTGTGCGTGAAACTTGCTCCTGTTGTTTCTCTGAAAAGCTAAGTAAATGTACATCAGGATTACAGGGAAAAAATAAAAATCATTTAGCCTGTCTGAAACAGAATATTATAAGATTTCTTTGCTGAGCTTCGGCATCATATCTTTCCATTCCATCTTCCCTGTTAAGAGATTTTAGGGTGCTGACAGAAAGGGGTATGTAGCTCGTTTTGGGCAGAGTTGGCATGTGTCCTCTCATTGTTGGGCTCAATGGCTGAACCCTCATAACAATGTTCTCCTTTTCTACTGGGCTTCCTCATACTTCCTTTCACCTGCTTATGACATTCCCCATCTTAATTTTTAATATTTGTTGGTGTCAGAGCTAACAGTAATCCTACATTGGTTGGCATGCGCACCTGGTTTTTCTTTTCTCTTATAATCATTTCTAAATGGGTTCTTTTCAGTGTTCTGTTGTCGTCTTCATTCGACCATCTTCAATTGTCTTGTGTAGAAGATTTATTCATTTAAGTTGTATTCATTATGAATTTTGTCTAAATCCCGACATTTTTTCTTTTGGTTTTATGACTTGAAGAAACGGCATCTAGGATCAAAGACCTGGCTCAGCCGGACATACATAGGGTGGTCTACCCAGACACGGAAAACTCCGTGGCTAGGACCCTTGTCCCGAGGGCTTATACTGGATGCCGTCTTGTGCAAGGAAATGATGCCTGCAAGAATCGAACCTCGACAACCCATATGATGACCTAGGCCCCCCCACACCACTGCGCCAAACCACACATCTTTATGCCTGAAATTTCAACTCGTTTCATTAATTTAGAACAGAGCTAGACTGTTTTTCCTTCATGCGTAAGAAGCAGCGGACTTCAGGACTCTGATTTATCATTGGAAAAGCGTTCAGCATTTCTGCTCTGCTATTTTGCTTCTTTGATGCGACAAAAATTGGTAATACTATATATAAATGGTCACTGGACCCCACACGCTTTACTTAGACAACATGTATATGGGCAATCTTCGTTGTGGGACCCACATTACTCCTTTTTTTTTAACTAATTGGTGGGGACAGGTGTGACAGGATACTGTGGAAAGGCAAAGGGATACACCAGATATCGTACGCTCGAGGGGAGTCCAAGTTCTCGGACCACCGGCCGGTCCACGCCCTCTTCTCGGTTGAGGTGGACACCGTCAACAGGACCAAGCTCAGGAAGCCTTCTGTAGACGGGAACGGCACCACGTCCACTAGGGTGGAAGCAGAGGAGCTGCTGAGATCAGAGAGCTGCATGGAGATCTCAAGATGTTGATCAGAGGGCGGCATCGAGTGTCCCTCCCTAACCAACCCCTTCGGCTCAGGTGGGTTTGTTGGGCGTGCTTAGTGGGGGGGAAGTCATAATTAGCGTCGGAGAAAGCCTGAGCCCTTCTGCACATATTCTCCCACGCGAAGGGCACCATCCTCTCCGAGCTTGGCTGGCGCAGGGGCATACAAAAAGATAAGTGTATTCTTTGGCTGTTAGTTATTCTCTCAGTAAGGTTGGGGCCTGTTGGTGGAATGATGAGGAAGGAGGCAGAACGAAATGAAGGGTGTTCTCTGCCTAGTCAGGCGTGGTGTGGTGGGTGCCGTACGGTGTGTGTGTGTGGGTGTGTGGGTGGGTGGGTGGGTGGGGTGGGGGGGTGGGGGGGGGATTATAATTCTTTGGTTGTTTTGTGAAGAAATGTTAATGATTAAAAAGGTGGTAACATGATCAACATACGCAAGAAGGATGTTTTGAGTTGCCTTGTGGTTGTGGTCTCCCATTTTGCTCTCGGTTCCTATGGTGTCTGTTGAAGAGCTCGATGAAATTTCTCTTGGGAGAGAGACAGAGAGAGGTGTAAGTGCATTGCGAAAAAATTAAAAATGATCGTGCTGTGTAACAAAAATGACGTTTTTCAAAAAATTATATAATTTTTAAAAAATTGCTTGATGTTCAAAACTGCAAGTGTTTGGTGTTAAAAAGACTTTTAATTTTAGCATGAGTGAATTTCTTTTAGATATACAAATTCAAGATTTTGTTACTCAATTTTTTTTACTCAAAAAATAAAAAATTATGAAAAAACAAAGAAACTAGATAGAAATACATTTTCAATGACACTTGATTTTCTAAAAAATGATAAGTGAGCCTTGATATACAACCTCGACAATGTTTCTAAAACAAAGAGATCATGAATAAGCATGATTGCACCTAACTTGATTATTCTATATTAGTTTTTGACTAACTGTACCAAAAAGATGTAAAAACAATAAAAAGATAAAGACAAATCAAGGCACTAACTTTTCAATGTTGCCAAGATCATCTTGATCTGATGGGTGGTTGGGAAGAAATATTCTTTGAAAGACAAATTATTCGGTTGTTTTAGTATGCATATTATGTTTTTGTTTCGGTCTTGTTACTTGAAAATGATAACCCTAGAACCATTTTTTATTCTAACTTAAAACAATAAAGTTATAGACTTATATTTCAACTTTTTAACAACTGTAAAAACAATGGTTTTCAACATTGGATCAGCGATATCAGAACTAAAAATAAAGAATATTTTGCAAAAAATATGTGAATATATGAATTTTTTCATGTATATGCGGAGTTCCTCTTAAATATGTGAATTTTCTTATATATATATATATATATATATATATATATATATATATATATATATATATATGAAGTTCCTTCTATATATGTGGATTTTTACTTAAATATATGTGGATTTTCTCATAAACATGCAAATTTTCTCTTAAATATATAAATTTTCTCATATATATATGCGGATTTCCTCCTGAACATGTGAATTTTTTAATATATATATATATATATATATATATATATATATATATATATATATGAAATTCCTCTTAAATATATGTGAAGTTCTTCCTATATATGAGGATTTCCTCTTAAACATGCAAATTTCTTTCTAAAATATGTGTGTATGCAAAATTTTTCAAATATATGTGAATTTTCTCCTAAATATATGCAAAGTCTCTCCTATATATGATTTTTTTTCTTAAACATTTAACACTCCAAAATTTTAACCCAAAAATCACTATTTTTTTTTAATACTTTTAAAATTAGCAACAGAAATCATTTGCTAAAAAGATCAATTAACAAGATTTTGAGGGCTACAGATTTATCAAATCATACACTGAATTAAATTGAATTTATCAATCGCATAAATAACTTAATTTAGTCCCATAAATTTAAAATAATATCAGAATTAAATTTAATGTTAATTTAAAACTCTTCAAAAAAATTTTTTTGGCTCTCGACCCGTCACAACATCCCGCCTATATATATAGTAAGTTTTGATTTTATTGGAGGTTCCAGCCATGGTCAAGGGGCCCACTAGGGTGGGACGTCCCACCTTAAGAATGCTCTTATTAAAAAAAAAAACATAAGAAATCTCTAAGTTTGCTTTTATGATTAAAAGGCAAGTTTTACTTAGGAAATCCTTGAAATTTTGTTCACTTTGGCTTAAGAAGATTTTCATAACAAAGTTTTCATATTTTATTTTTTATTTTTATTTCTTTCTTTCAAATATAAGGGCCCACATAGGGAGCCTTCCAGCCCATTGGACTCCTATCATTCCATTTCTTAATTAGGATTAATTCTCATAGGGTTTCTTTTTTTTATTTCAAATCCAATTAGGATATGTTGATAAAAAAATTTGAGACTTACCTTTTAAATCATAAAAAATCCTTTTTAAAATATGTAGGGACGTTGTTCAAGTCTCCGTCATCCTTCTCCAAAGGGAAGGTAAAGCCAAGATAGGTTTTTGAACTTTCGTAGCTCAAAATGCACCGAACGGTTTTATGCAATCATATAAAATAAAATGTATAAGTATATTTCAATGAATCAAATATAAAAGTGGGAATAAAGTAAAGAAATTGATTCAGAAATGTACATTTTTCAGATTCGAGGGTTTGTTTAGTCTCACAACACCTCCACAAAGGTACGATAGGAACAACAATGCCTTTAAAAGCACCTTTGTGCAAGTATGGCAATGCTATGATTCTTTCTCTTCATGGCCAACATTTGGACATGTAAATTTTTGTTCTCTGTTCATAGGGGCATGCCCCTATTTGTAGGCATTCAGAACAGATCCAGATTATGGGACTCTTCATATTCAGATCTGGTGCAAATGAATCCATACTCATCCTGGCCAAGAGATAAGGTTAACTGGGAGGAGTCCACCCTGGGAAAGTTTATCTAAAGAGTATTATCTCGGAATTGTGCAAAAGTTGTTGGAGATGAGGTAAATGTGTTTCATTTGCTCAAACTGATTGGGTGAATAAACGAGTTTATCCATCCAGAGATGGATGGCTAAATAGGTTTAGCCGTCCTATGAAAATAGGATAAATCAAATGTCAGATAGACTGGACAGGACGACTGAACTGGATTAGCCATCCAAGGTCAGATGACTAAAATGAGATAGTCGTCTAAAGACACAAGGAACATATTGGTTTGGATGGACGGCTGAACTGGAGTATCCATCTAGGGTTGGACGACTAAATTGAGATAGTCGTCCAAACAATGTTCAATGGATTTTTTAGTTTTCTCGTGTTGTCCTCTTTGTGAACTCAAACTTACAACTTGATTCATCTAAAGATGTTAGTATTTTGGGCATCTTAAGAAAAATTAAGTGTCTACAAATGCCTCTCTTTGTCATTAATCGGTAGTGACTCAATTTATGACAAAGACATAAACACCCTCAACTAATTTGGAAAACCATTGAGTTGTAGAGACCGATTTGGTCTCGTCGAATGAGATCGAGCCAATATTTTAAGCATGGAGAAAACTAGAGTATAGAGACTATTGGCGATCTCTTCAAACGAGGTTCAGCCAGTGAAAAAATCTAAAAACTAGGTTTTGAAGACTATGCTTGGTCTCGCCGAACAAGGTCCCGCCAGTTTTGAGAAACATGCCAGTGTGTGGCAAGATGGCAATATCCTAGTAGGATCTGCCCCCATGATTCTCGGTAAAAGGAATGTGATCTAGTTTTTGTCAAAAATGGTGGTGAATGGTTGAAATGTTGTTGTTTGGTGTTCAGATTGTTAAACTAGCCTAGCCATCCAGTGTGAAAGACTAAACAAGTTTAGTCATCCGGATCTGGATTTTGGAGAATTTGACTCCCAACAGAACTCTACCTCTTCTTTTCATAAAAGGTATTGTTCATTCGGCTTTTCCTGTATGACCCCAAATCTCTGCGTCTTCTGCTTCCTGTGTATCCTGATCGATGCCCCAGTTTCTACAATGGACTCATATGCAACTATTGTTGCCCTTGAGAAGAACAATGTCTTTCCATTCAATCCTCGTCAAGCTCATGCACATCACCACATCTGCCATGGTCGATTGGTAAGACTCTTTTTGATGTTTTTGTTGATTCATCTTATCTTTTTAAGCTTTCTTTTCACAGACTGACCATGGGTACGAGGAATCGCTACCCCTCGTTGGTTCAACGGTTAGTACATGGAACTGCAAATGGTTCATTGTCGGTTTTTAGAAGACTTCGAGCTTTCCCATATCTGCCAACTGTGAAGGATGCTGATAAACGAAGCCCTACTATCGACCCTTATGGAACACTGGAATCCCCGCACAAGCACTTTTTGGCTTTCATTTGGGGAGATGACCATCACCCTTGATGAGACAATTTGCCTGCTGGGGTTGGTTCATTCTTCTTCTTAGCACCCTGTAGATAGCTTCATGGTGAGCCAAGGTACAATGATTGGTCAAAAACTTTTATCCTCTCTATTCGGATAAGCATACTGGGATTTGCTCCATCCTTCTTATGACAAAGACAATCGGCACAGTCATATTGTTCTTGAGCATCTGAAATTGGCATTCCAACTGCGTACACACACAACCATTGGGACTCATGCACGCAAGCATATGTTAGGGGCCTTTTATCTCTGCCCTTGGGGGGACTTCTGCTTTTCATTGATGACCAACATATGATGGGCTTGCTATGCATGCATATGCTGAAAAGCTGGTATGTCAACGGCGATTGTCCCTGGGCATGGTTGTTTTGGCAGTAACTTACTGAGCTATGAGCAAATATTTGGTTCTCTCTGGTATTGCTAGCCTGAAGTTCCTGGGCTGCAAGATTTTGATCCAACTATGGTTCTTTGAGCATGTTCGGTGTGAACGGCCTTCAGCCACTCTCTGCTCAAACTTTGTACAGACCCGATATCGTCTGATTCGAAATTATGATGGCTCTTACTCACTTTGCTATTACAGGGCTTTTGGAACACTTGTCCACTGATTCAGTGACATGGGACATACTAGGTCATCACCATTACACTGTGTCTGAGGTGATCCACACAATCCCTTGGTACTTCCTGGTCCTTTCTGTTGTACCAACCTGGTGAAAACTGGATTTCTGAAAAGAGATTTCAAGCCTAGAGGCACGTTTTTAAGATCACTATATATCTTTAGAACTTCAATCGCCCCACTCCGGAAATTCCGAAGATGCGAAAAAGGGTTTTGTTACGATTGAGTTCCTAGGATACAACTAGGCTTGAACCTCAAGAGAGTCACTGCTTATTAAGAACAGATGACCTCTCCCACACATGAACTCTGCAAGCCAAACCGAGAAGAAAGAAAGGAGAAAACTGGAGAGTCAGAGATTCTGATGATCTTCAAAAGGACGAAAATAGAAGAATTTATAGACTTTTAGAGAGGCCAAAACATTTTGCGATAAATGAGATTAATGGCCATAAATCTGATGGTTTGAAAATAGGACAAAAAGGTACCTGAACGGTCACCCACCTTTGACTGTTAATCAAAGGCCTCCAAAACCGTCCAACAGTCACAAAGCGCCTTAAACTCAATATAAATGATATTAAAACTTTTCAAACGGCCAGATATCTCAAAACTGAAAAATCAAAACGGATATTTGCGCCTAATATGCACCTCGCACCGCTGCGAGCGTGCTAAGTGCAAAGTGCGCCATCAAAACGCCACATTGCGCCTCAAGTGCCCTTGCGCACGCGCGTTCTCGCGAATGGCGCGTCCGTTGCTGCACGATGCACAGCAACGTCCGCAAGCCACCCATGGACACAAGGCTTACCAAAGTAAAGAATAGAGAACAAAGTTTGTATTTAAACCACTAGAAAAACTGATTTATCTTAGATATGGGACTAAACTTTTTTTAAAACACTTTTGGTGGAAAGAAATCATCAATTTTAAAACTTTCCTAACAATCTCCCACTAGTTTTAAAATATATTTGGCTTGCATAGAAACTTATGAATCAGTGAGAGTGTCTGCATGACTTGAACCCCCACTATTTGAAAGAAAACCTAAATTAACCAAGGTGCTAAGTGGACTTACCTTGAACTTAGCTCCTTATATTGTTAACGGAGTTTTCAATCATACATAGGTTTCCAAAAGTTCGATTGTGTGGATTTCATGTTGGCACATTTAGAGCCTTGTGCTTTCCTGGATTCATGAGTGCTCTAGAGAATTGTCAATTCTCATAAGAAACGGCTCACATTTCTACACTCATATAGGTGAGTTTGTCTAGGTGTACTGTAACACACACCTTAGCCTTAAGGCCTACAAACTCATTAAGAGCTATTAGCTCAACCCTCATATTAGTTACAGCTCATGAGCACACATCAGTAATGGGCTTACATAAATATGCTCAATATCTGTCATTCACCAATTCGTTTCTCATTGAACCTATGCATGTGGGATCTTCAGCGCTCTAGGTTGGGTATCCTTAGGTGATGACTTAATTGGCTTAATTCCCATTCCCCTCGATGTTTTATTGATGACATCTCTCGAAAGGCCTTTCGTAAATGGATCTGCCAAATTTTGACATGACTTCACATATTTCAATGAAATAATATTATCATCAATCATTTGTCTTATAAAACTGTGTCTTAGACTAATATGTCTAGACTTCCCATTGTATTTCATATTACCTGCTTTACATATAGCTGATTGGCTATCACAAAACATTGAAATAGCAGGTATAGCCTTCTCGCCTAGTGGAATATCCACTAGCATATTCTTAAGCCATTCAGCTTCTCTACAAGCAGATGCCAAAACAATAAACTGAGATTCCATTGTAGAATGAGTTATACAGGTCTGTTTCTTAGACCCCCATGCAACTGCTCTTCCTCCAAGAGTAAAAACCCAACCACTCGTAGACTTGGAATCTTCAAAGTCAGTATTCCAACTTGCATCACTATACCCTTCAATAACAGCAGGAAACTCGGTATAGTGAATTCCATAGTCTCAAGTATGTTTTAGATATCTAAGAATCTTATTCACTGCATTCCAGTGTTGATGACCAGGATTATTAGTGTATCTACACACTTTACTCATTGCATAGGCAATGTTAGGCCTTGTACAGTTCATTGCATACATAAGGCTACCTACAACACTGGCATATTTTAATTGTTGAACACTAGCACCATCATTAGGAGTCAATTTCATATTTGGATCATATGGGGTGCATGCTGGTGAACTATTAAGATATCCATACTTTGTAAGAATTTTCTCAATATAATGTGATTGACATAATATAATGCCATTTTTATTTCTTATAATTTTGATTCCTAAAATAACATCTGCAACACCCAAGTCTTTCATACAAAACAAGGAAGATAAAAATCTTTTTGTTTGATTTATGCATTCACTATTGTTACCCAAAATAAGCATATCATCCACATATAAACAAATAATAATAATTGAGCTACTATCTACTTTACTGTAGACACATTTGTCGGCATCATGAGATTTAAAACCACTATGCACAAAGAACTATCAAAATTTTCATGCCATTGCTTAGGGGCTTGCTTTAATTCATATAAAGATTTCTCAAGTTTGCAAACTTTGCGCTCTTTCTCTAGCACTACAAAACCTTCAGGTTGCTCCATATATATCTGTTCATGTAATTCTTCATTCAAAAAGGTCATTTTCACGTTCATTTGATGGATTTGAAGCTTATATATGGCAACCATGGCAATCAAAATTCTAATAGTAGATACTCTGGTTACTGGAGCAAAAGTATTAAAATAATCAATACCTTCTTTTTGTTTAAAGCCTTTTGCAACCAAACGTGCTTTAAATTTATCGATTGTACCATCAGCTTTTAATTTCTTTTTGAAAATCCATTTGCAGCCAATAGTTTTGCAACCAACAGGTAAATCCACTAATTTCCAAACACTATTAGACATAATTGATTCTATTTCATCATTAATAGCTTCTCTCCAAAAGGCAGCATCTTGTGAAGACATAGCCCCTTGAAAAGACAAAGGATCATTCTCAATTAGAAATGTATAAAAGTGAGAACCAAAATTATTTGGTTTTCTAATGTGTTTACTGAGTCTAACTTCAGTTTCTGGTTCATCAACATATTCATTAGAATATTCAATCATGTCATTTACAGGAAGTTCATCTACTATAATCTGGCTGCCATCAAGAAGAGAATCAAATGCATTTTTATGTTCTATGAAAGATGCATCTCTAGATTCTACAATAACATCATTAACAATGTCCAAAAATCTATATGCTTTACTATGTTCAGCATACCCAACAAATGCACATTTAAATGTTTTAGGTCCAACCTTCTTCCTTTTATTTTCTAGAATTTTAACATATGCTAAACAACCCCAAACACGAAAGTAACTAAGATTAGGTTTCTTACCAAAACACAATTCATAAGGTGATTTATCAGATTTGGAATAAGGAACTCGATTAAGAATATAACAAGCAGAAAGTATAGCCTCTCCCCATAAGTTGGAATGCAAACGCGTATTAAGAAGCATAGCCTTCATCATTTCAACAAGTATTCTGTTTTTCCTTTCTGCTACTCCATTTTGTTCAGGAGTTCTAGGTACTGAAGTTTGATGGATAATGCCATTATCTCCACAGAATTTATCAAATTCTTCTCCTAAGTATTCACCTCCTCTATCTGTTCTTAAATGTACAATATTTGTTTTAAACCTATTTTGTACTTCAGTGAGATAAAGAAGAAATTTGGAAAATGCTTCAGATTTATGTTTCATCAAATAAACATAACAAAATTTCGAGTAATCATATATAAAGGTAATGAAGTACCTATTGCCACCACGACTTAAAACATTATCCATCGTACACACATCAGAATGCACTAATTCTAGCAATTTATAATTCTTTTCTACACTAGAAAACGGGAGTCTAGTTAACTTAGTTTGAATGCATGTCTCACACTTATGTTTATGTTCTATTCTAACATGACAAGGAAGAAGACCAAAGTTATTCATATTATGAATGCAACGAGAATTTATATGTCCTAATCTTGAATGCCAAAGAAAATAGGAGTTAACCATATAAACAGAAGTAGTAGCTTCATTTATGCTCATCTTGAACATACCACCAGTGGAAAACCCTTTTCCTACAAAGATTTTTTCTTTGGTCAAATTACAATCACAGACTCAATAACAATCTTAAAGCCATTTCGTGACAGTAGATCTGCAGAGATTAAATTTTTTCGAACTTCTGGAGCATAGTGGACATTTTCAAGTGTTAGGACTTTCCCGAAGGTGAACTTAATTTCGACACTCCCTTTTCCCAGCACTTTAGTTGAGGAAGAGTTTCCCAGAAAGAAATTGCATCCCTCTCCCACTACTTCATACGACTTGAACAAGTTCCTGTCGTTTGCCACATGAAAAGTGCTTCCAGTATCCATGTACCAGTCTATATTTGCAGCCACCATAAAGGTTTCAGAGATTACAGCAACAAGCCTTTCTTCCGACTCATTTGGCTTAGGACCAGTCCTCTTCCGTTCTCTGCATTCTCTAGCAAAATGGCCAAACTTGCCACAAACATAGCAACTAATTTTCTTTTTATCAGTTGGCTTTTTCCCTTTCACAAAATTCTTTTTGATTTTCTGTGTTTTCATGATTTTGCCAACCTTGTTACTAACAAAAATTACTTTAGGATAACCTTCTTTAGGACTCGAATTCTTTTTGTCACGAAGACGAGTCTCTTCCTCAATTCGGATGTCCTTAAGAAGGCCATCTAAAGTGATTTTCTCATTTTTATGTTTTAGGTGATTCCTATATTCTTTCCAAGAATCCGGCAGCTTCCCAATGATGACAGCAACTTAGAAGTCATCATCAAGATACATACCTTCCCTCTGATCTTATAGGCCAGTATTTGCATCTCATGAATTTGAGCAAGTATCGGCTTATCATCAACAATAGAAAAATTAACATACTGATTTACGAAAAACCTTTTGTTACCAGCATCTTCTGCATTGTACTTGATCTCGAGAGCATTGCACAACTCTCCAGCCGACTCCAATGGTGAATACAGGTCAAAGAGTGAATCGGCTAAAGTGTTCAGGATATGCCCTTTGCATCTGTAGTTGTCAGTATGCCACTTCTCTCGCTCTTTCTTCTGTTCTTCTGTCTCAACTTCTCTAGCAACGACAGTGGGACAGGGCTTTTTGAGGACATAGTTGATATGCAGCTCAGACAGCAAGAAAGATACCTTTGATTGCCACCGCTTGAAGTTTGACCCATCAAATTGATCGAGTTTTTCAAGGTCACGGCCAAGCAGATTGATGGAGTTGGATGTCGAACCAGAGGCCATAAATGAAGTTTTAAAATTGTTGTACCAACCTAGTGAAAATTGGATTTCTGAAAAGAGATTTCAAGCCTAGAGGCACGTTCTTAAGATCGCTATCTTTAGAACTTCAATCGCCCCACTCCGGAAATTCCGAAGATGCGAAAAAGGGTTTTGTTACGACTGAGTTCCCAGGATACAACTAGGCTTGAACCTCAAGAGAGTCACTGCTTCGCAAGAACAGATGACCTCTCCCACACATGAACTCTGCAAGCCAAACCGAGAAGAAAGAAAGGAGAAAACTGGAGAGTCAGAGATTCTGATGATCTTCAAAAAGACGAAAATAGAAGAATTTATAGACTTTTAGAGAGGCCAAAATGTTTTGCGATAAACGAGATTAATGGCCATAAATCTTACGGTTTGAAAATAGGACAAAAAGGTACCTGAACGGTCACCCACCTTTGACAGTTACTCAAAGGCCTCCAAAACAGTCCAACAGTCACAAAGCGCCTTAAACTCAATATAAATGATATTAAAACTTTTCAAACGGCCAGATATCTCAAAACCAAAAAATCAAAACGGATATTTGTGCCTCATATGTACCTCGCACCGCTGCGAGCGTGCGAAGTGCAAAGTGCGCCATCAAAACGCCACATTGCGCCTCAAGCGCCCTTGCGCACGCACGCGCTCGCGCACGCGCATGCGCGCGAATGACGCGTCCGTTGCTGCACGATAAGCAGCAACGTCCGCAAGCCACCCATGGACACAAGGCTTACCAAAGTAAAGAATAGAGAACAAAGTCTGTATTTAAACCACTAGAAAAATTGATTTCTCTTAGATATGGGACTAAACGTTTTTTAAAACACTTTTGGTGGAAAGAAATCATCAATTTTAAAACTTTCCTAACAATCTCCCACTAGTTTTAAAATATATTTGACTTGCATAGAAACTTATGCATCAGTGAGAGTGTCTGCATGACTTGAACCCCCACTATTTGAAAGAAAACCTAAATTAACCAAGGTGCTAAGTGGACTTACCTTGAACTTAGCTCCTTATATTGTTAACGGAGTTTTCAATCATACATAGGTTTCCAAAAGTTCGATTGTGTGGATTTCATGTTGGCACATTTAGAGCCTTGTGCTTTCCTAGATTCATGAGTGCTTTAGAGAATTGTCAATTCTCATAAGAAACGGCTCACATTTCTACACTCATATAGGTGAGTTTGTCTAGGTGTACTGTAACACACACCTTACCCTTAAGGCCTACAAACTCATTAAGAGCTATTAGCTCAACCCTCATATTAGTTACAGCTCATGAGCACACATCAGTAATGGGCTTACATAAATATGCTCAATATCTGTCATTCACCAATTCGTTTCCCATTGAACTTATGCATGTGGGATCTTCAGCGCTCTAGGTTGGGTATCCTT
This sequence comes from Nuphar pumila, assembly GCF_984573655.1. Classification (NCBI taxonomy): domain Eukaryota; kingdom Viridiplantae; phylum Streptophyta; class Magnoliopsida; order Nymphaeales; family Nymphaeaceae; genus Nuphar; species Nuphar pumila. Next base: position 98,607,857 of record NC_143260.1, on the reverse strand, counting down.
AGGTGATGTCTTAATTGGCTTAATTCTCATTCCCCTCGATGTTTTATTGATGACATCTCTCAAAAGGCCTTTCGTAAATGGGTCTGCCAAATTTTGACATGACTTCACATATTTCAATGAAATAATATTGTCATCAATCATTTGTCTTATAAAATTGTGTCTTAGACTAATATGTCTAGACTTCCCATTGTATTTCATATTACCTGCTTTACATATAGCTGATTGGCTATCACAAAACATTAAAATAGCAAGTATAGGCTTCTCACCTAGTGGAATATCCAGTAGTATATTATTAAGTCATTCAGCTTCTCTACAAGCAGATGCCAAAGCAATAAACTCAGATTTCATTGTAGAATGAGTTATACAGGTCTGTTTCTTAGACCCCCATGCAACTGCTCCTCCTCCAAGGGTAAAAACCCAACCACTCGTAGACTTGGAATCTTCAAAGTCAGTATTCCAACTTGCATCACTATACCCTTCTATAACAGCAAGAAACTCGGTATAGTGAATTCCATAGTCTAAAGTATGCTTTAGATATCTAAGAATCATGTTCACTGCATTTCAGTGTTGATGACCAAGATTATTAGTGTATCTATACACTTTACTCATTGCATAGGCAATGTCAGGCCTTGTACAGTTCATTGCATACATAAGGCTACCTACAACACTGGCATATTTTAATTGTTGAACACTAGCACCATCATTAGGAGTCAATTTCATATTTGGATCATATGGGGTGCATGCTGGTGAACTATTAAGATATCCATACTTTGTAAGAATTTTCTCAATATAATGTGATTGACATAATACAATGTCATTTTTATTTTTTATAATTTTGATTCCTAAAATAACATCTGCAACACCCAAGTCTTTCATACAAAACAAGGAAGATAAAAATCGTTTTGTTTGATTTATGCATTCACTATTGTTACCCAAAATAAGCATATCATCAACATATAAACAAATAATAATAATTGAGCTACTATCTACTTTATTGTACACACATTTGTCCACATCATGAATTTTAAAACTATTATGCACCAAAGAACTATCAAATTTTTTATGCCATTGCTTAGGAGCTTGCTTTAAACCATATAAGGATTTCTCAAGTTTGCAAACTTTGCGCTCTTGCCTCAGCACTACAAAACCTTCGGGTTGCTCCATATATATCTCTTTATCTAATTCTCTATTGAAAAAGGTCGTTTTCACGTCCATTTGATGGATTTGAAGCTTATATATGGCAGTCATGGCAATCAGAATTCTAATAATAGATATTCTAGTTAAAGGAGCAAAAGTATCAAAATAATCAATACCTTCTTTTTGTTTAAAGCCTTTTGGAACCAAACATGCTTTAAATTTATCGATTGTACCATCAGCTTTTAATTTCTTTTTGAAAATCCATTTGCAGCCAATAGTTTTGCAACCAATAGGTAAATCCACTAATTTCCAAACATTATTAGACATAATTGATTCTATTTCATCATTAATAGCTTCTCTCCAAAAGGCAGCATCTTGAGAAGACATAGCCTCTTGAAAAGACAAAGGATCATTCTCATTTAGAAATGTATAAAAGTCAGAAGCAAAATTAGTTGGTTTTATAATGTGTTTACTGAGTATAACTTCAGTTTCTGGTTCATCAACATATTCATTAGAATATTCAATCATGTCATTTACGGGAAGTTCATCTACTATAATCTGGTTGCCATCAAGAAGAGAATCAAATGCATTTTTATGTTCTATGAAAGATGCATCTTTAGATTCTACAATAACATCATTAACAATTTCCAAAAATCTATATGTTTTACTATGTTCAGCATACCCAACAAATGCACATTTAAATGTTTTAGGTCCAACCTTCTTCCTTTTATTTTCTAGAATTTTAACATATGCTAAACAACCCCAAACATGAAAGTAACTAAGATTAGGTTTCTTACCAAAACACAATTCATAAGGTGATTTATCAGATTTGGAATAAGGAACTCGATTAAGAATATAACAAGCAGAAAGTATAGCCTCTCCCTATAAGTTGGAATGCAAACCCGTATTAAGAAGCATAGCATTCATCATTTCTATAAGTGTTCTGCTTTTCCTTTCTGCTACTCCATTTTGTTCAAGAGTTCTAGGTGCTGAAGTTTGATGGATAATGCCATTATCTCCACAGAATTTATCAAATTCTTCTCCTAAGTATTCACCTCCTCTATTTGTTCTTAAATGTACAATATTTGTTTTAAACCTATTTTGTACTTCAGCAAGATAAAGAAGAAATTTGGAAAATGCTTCAGATTTATGTTTCATCAAATAAACATAACAAAATTTTGAGTAATCATCTATAAAGGTAATGAAGTACTTATTGCCACCACGACTTAAAACATTATCCATCGTACACACATCAGAATGGACTAATTCAAGCAATTTATAATTCTTTTCTACACTAGGAAACGGGAGTCTAGTTAACTTAGTTTGAATGCATGTCTCACACTTATGTTTATGTTTTATTCTAACATGACAAGGAAGAATACCAAAGTTATTCATATTATGAATGCAACGAGAATTTATATGTCCTAATCTTGAATGCCAAAGAAAATAGGAGTCAACCATATAAACAGAAGTAGTAGCTTCATTTATGCTCATCTTGAACATACCACCAGTGGAAAACCCTTTTCCTACAAAGATTTTTTCTTTGGTCAAATTACAATCACAGACTCAATAACAATCTTAAAGCCATTTCGTGACAGTAGATCTGCAGAGATTAAATTTTTTCGAACTTCTGGAGCATAGTGGACATTTTCAAGTGTTAGGACTTTCCCGAATGTGAACTTAATTTCGACACTCCCTTTTCCCAGCACTTTAGTTGAGGAAGAGTTTCCCAGAAAGAAATTGCATCCCTCCCCCACTACTTCATACGACTTGAACAAGTTCCTGTCGTTTGCCACATGAAAAGTGCTTCCAGTATCCATGTACCAGTCATTATTTGCAGCCACCATAAAGGTTTCAGAGATTACAGCAACAAGCCTTTCTTCCGACTCATTTGGCTTAGGACCAGTCCTCTTCCGTTCTCTGCATTCTCTAGCAAAATGGCCAAACTTGCCACAAACATAGCAACTAATTTTCTTTTTATCAGTTGGCTTTTTCCCTTTCACAAAATTCTTTTTGATTTTCTGTGTTTTCATGATTTTGCCAACCTTGTTACTAACAAAAATTACTTTAGGATAACCTTCTTTAGGACTCGAATTCTTTTTTGTCACGAAGACGAGTCTCTTCCTCAATTCGGATGTCCTTAAGAAGGCCATCTAAAGTGATTTTCTCATTTTTATGTTTTAGGTGATTCCTATATTCTTTCCAAGAATCCGGCAGCTTCCCAATGATGACAGCAACTTAGAAGTCATCATCAAGATACATACCTTCCCTCTGATCTTATAGGCCAGTATTTGCATCTCATGAATTTGAGCAAGTATCGGCTTATCATCAACAATAGAAAAATTAACATACTGATTTACGAAAAACCTTTTGTTACCAGCATCTTCTGCATTGTACTTGATCTCGAGAGCATTGCACAACTCTCCAGCCGACTCCAATGGTGAATACAGGTCAAAGAGTGAATCGGCTAAAATGTTCAGGATATGCCCTTTGCATCTGTAGTTGTCAGTATACCACTTCTCTCGCTCTTTCTTCTGTTCTTCTGTCTCAACTTCTCTAGCAACGACAGTGGGACAGGGCTTTTTGAGGACATAGTTGATATGCAGCTCGGACAGCAAGAATGATACCTTTGATTGCCACCGCTTGAAGTTTGACCCATCAAATCGATCGAGTTTTTCAAGGTCACGGCCAAGCAGATTGATAGAGTTGGATGTCGAACCAGAGGCCATAAATGAAGTTCTAAAATTGTTGTACCAACCTGGTGAAAATTGGATTTCTGAAAAGGGATTTCAAGCCTAGAGGCACGTTCTTAAGATCGCTATCTTTAGAACTTCAATCGCCCCACTCCGGAAATTCCGAAGATGCGAAAAAGGGTTTTGTTACGACTGAGTTCCCAGGATACAATTAGGCTTGAACCTCAAGAGAGTCACTGCTTCGCAAGAACAGATGACCTCTCCCACACATGAACTCTGCAAGCCAAACCGAGAAGAAAGAAAGGAGAAAATTGGAGAGCCAGAGATTCTGATGATCTTCAAAAAGACGAAAATAGAAGAATTTATAGACTTTTAGAGAGGCCAAAACGTTTTGCAATAAATGAGATTAATGGCCATAAATATGACGGTTTGAAAATAGGACGAAAAGGTACTTGAACGGTCACCCCCCTTTGACTGTTAATCAAAGGCATCCAAAACCGTCCAACAGTCACAAAGCGCCTTAAACTCAATATAAATGATATTAAAACTTTTCAAACGGCCAGATATCTCAAAACCGAAAAAACAAAATGGATATTTGCGCTTCATTTGCACCTTGCACTACTGCGAGCGTGTGAAGTGCAAAGTGCGCCATCAAAACACCACATTGCGCATCAAGCGCCCTTTCGCACGCACGCACGCGCGCACGCGCGTGCACGCGAATGGCGCGTCCGTAGCTTTGCGATGCGCAGCAACGTCCGCAAGCCACCCATGGACACAAGGCTTACCAAAGTAAAGAATAGAGAACAAAGCCTGTATTTAAACCACTAGAAAAACTGATTTCTCTTAGATATGGGACTAAACTTTTTTTAAAACACTTTTGGTGGAAAGAAATCATCAATTTTAAAACTTTCCTAACAATCTCCCACTAGTTTTAAAATATATTTGACTTGGATAGAAACTTATGCATCAGTGAGAGTGTCTGCATGACTTGAACCCCCACTATTTGAAAGAAAACCTAAATTAACCAAGGTGCTAAGTGGACTTACCTTGAACTTAGCTCCTTATATTGTTAACGGAGTTTTCAATCATACATAGGTTTCCAAAAGTTCGATTGTGTGGATTTCATGTTGGCACATTTAGAGCCTTGTGCTTTCCTGGATTCATGAGTGCTCTAGAGAATTGCCAATTCTCATAAGAAACGGCTCACATTTCTACACTCATATAGGTGAGTTTGTCTAGGTGTACTGTAACACACACCTTAGCCTTAAGGCCTACAAACTCATTAAGAGCTATTAGCTCAACCCTCATATTAGTTACAGCTCATGAGCACACATCAGTAATGGGCTTACATAAATATGCTCAATATTTGTCATTCACCAATTCGTTTCCCATTGAACTTATGCATGTGGGATCTTTAGCGCTCTAGGTTGGGTATCCTTAGGTGATGACTTAATTGGCTTAGTTCTCATTCCCCTCGATGTTTTATTGATGACATCTCTCAAAAGGCCTTTCGTAAATGGGTCTGCCAAATTTTGACATGACTTCACATATTTCAATGAAATAATATTGTCATCAATCATTTGTCTTATAAAATTGTGTCTTAGGCTAATATGTCTAGACTTCCCATTGTAATTCATATTACCTGCTTTACATATAGCTGATTGGCTATCACAAAATATTGAAATAGCAGGTATAGGTTTCTCACCTAGTGGAATATCCACTAGTATATTATTAAGCCATTCAGCTTCTCTACAAGCAGATGCCAAAGCAATAAACTGAGATTCCACTGTAGAATGAGTTATACAGGTCTGTTTCTTAGACCCCCATGCAACTGCTCCTCCTCCAAGGGTAAAAACCCAACCACTCGTAGACTTGGAATCTTCAAAGTCAGTATTCCAACTTGCATCACTATACCCTTCTATAACAGCAAGAAACTCGGTATAGTGAATTCCATAGTCTAAAGTATGCTTTAGATATCTAAGAATCATGTTCACTGCATTTCAGTGTTGATGACCAAGATTATTAGTGTATCTACACACTTTACTCATTGCATAGGCAATGTCAGGCCTTGTACAGTTCATTGCATACATAAGGCTACCTACAACACTGGCATATTTTAATTGTTGAACACTAGCACCATCATTAGGAGTCAATTTCATATTTGGATCATATGGGGTGCATGCTGGTGAACTATTAAGATATCCATACTTTGTAAAAAATTTCTCAATATAATGTGATTGACATAATACAATGTCATTTTTATTTTTTATAATTTTGATTCCTAAAATAACATCTGCAACACCCAAGTCTTTCATACAAAACAAGGAAGATAAAAATCGTTTTGTTTGATTTATGCATTCACTATTGTTACCCAAAATAAGCATATCATCAACATATAAACAAATAATAATAATTGAGCTACTATCTACTTTATTGTACACACATTTGTCCACATCATGAATTTTAAAACTATTATGCACCAAAGAACTATCAAATTTTTTATGCCATTGCTTAGGAGCTTGCTTTAAACCATATAAGGATTTCTCAAGTTTGCAAACTTTGCGCTCTTGCCTCAGCACTACAAAACCTTCGGGTTGCTCCATATATATCTCTTTATCTAATTCTCTATTCAAAAATGTCGTTTTCATGTCCATTTGATGGATTTGAAGCTTATATATGGCAGTCATGGCAATCAGAATTCTAATAATAGATATTCTAGTTACAGGAGCAAAAGTATCAAAATAATCAATACCTTCTTTTTGTTTAAAGCCTTTTGCAACCAAACGTGCTTTAAATTTATCGATTGTACCATCAGCTTTTAATTTCTTTTTGAAAATCTATTTGCAGCCAATAGTTTTGCAACCAACAGGTAAATCCACTAATTTCCAAACATTATTAGACAAAATTGATTCTATTTCATCATTAACAGCTTCTCTTCAAAAGGCAGCATCTTGTGAAGACATAGCCTCTTGAAAAGACACAGGATCATTCTCAATTAGAAATGTATAAAAGTGAGAACCAAAATTAGTTGGTTTTCTAATGTGTTTACTGAGTCTAACTTCAGTTTCTGGTTCATCAACATATTCATTAGAATAAGCCTAAATCATGTCATTTACAGGAAGTTCATCTACTATAATCCGGCTGCCATCAAGAAGAGAATCAAATGCATTTTTATGTTCTATGAAAGATGCATCTCTAGATTCTACAATAACATCATTAATAATGTCCAAAAATCTATATGCTTTACTATGTTCAACATACCCAACAAATGCACATTTAAATGTTTTAGGTCCAACCTTCTTCCTTTTATTTTCTAGAATTTTAACATATGCTAAACAACCCCAAACACGAAAGCAACTAAGATTAGGTTTCTTACCAAAACACAATTCATAAGGTAATTTATCAGATTTGGAATAAGGAACTCTATTAAGAATATAACAAGCAGAAAGTATCGCCTCTCCCCATAAGTTGGAATGCAAACCCGTATTAAGAAGCATAGCCTTCATCATTTCTACAAGTGTTCTATTTTTCCTTTCTGCTACTCCATTTTGTTCAGGAGTTCTAGGTGCTGAAGTTTGATGGATAATGCCATTATCTCCACAGAATTTATCAAATTCTTTTCCTAAGTATTCACCTTCTCTATTTGTTCTTAAATGTACAATATTTGTTTTAAACCTATTTTGTACTTCAGCAAGATAAAGAAGAAATTTGGAAAATGCTTCAGATTTATGTTTCATCAAATAAACATAACAAAATTTTGAGTAATCATCTATAAAGGTAATGAAGTACTTATTGCCACCACGACTTAAAACATTATTCATCGTACACACATCAGAATGGACTAATTCAAGCAATTTATAATTCTTTTCTACAGTAGGAAACGGGAGTCTAGTTAACTTAGTTTGAATGCATGTCTCACACTTATGTTTATGTTTTACTCTAACATGACAAGAAAGAATACCAAAGTTATTCATATTATGAATGCAACGAGAATTTATATGTCCTAATCTTGAATGCCAAAGAAAATAAGAGTCAACCATATAAACAGAAGTAGTAGCTTCATTTATGCTCATCTTGAACATACCACCAGTGGAAAACCCTTTTCCTACAAAGATTTTTTCTTTGGTCAAATTACAATCACAGACTCAATAACAATCTTAAAGCCATTTCGTGACAGTAGATCTGCAGAGATTAAATTTTTTCGAACATCTGGAGCATAGTGGACATTTTCAAGTGTTAGGACTTTCCCGAAGGTGAACTTAATTTCGACACTCCCTTTTCCCAGCACTTTACTTGAGGAAGAGTTTCCCAGAAAGAGATTGCATCCCTCGCCCACTACTTCATACGACTTGAACAAGTTCCTGTCGTTTGCCACAAGAACAGTGCTTCCAGTATCCATGTACCAGTCATTATTTGCAGCCACCATAAAGGTTTCAGAGATTACAGCAACAAGCCTTTCTTCTTACTCATTTGGCTTAGGACCAGTCCTCTTTCGTTCTCTGCATTTTCTAGCAAAATGGCCAAACTTGCCACAAACATAGCAACTAATTTTCTTTTTATCAGTTGGCTTTTTCCCTTTCACAAAATTCTTTTTGATTTTCTGGGTTTTCATGATTTTGCCACCCTTGTTACTAACAAAATTCACTTTAGGATAACCTTTTTTAGGACTCGAATTCTTTTTGTCACGAAGACGAGTCTCTTCCTCAATTCGGATGTCCTTAAGAAGGCCATCTAAAGTGATTTTCTCATTTTTATGTTTTAGGTGATTCCTATATTCTTTCTAAGAATCCGGTAGCTTCCCAATGATGACAGCAACTGGGAAGTCATCATCAAGATACATGCATTCTCCTTTGATCTTATAGGCCAGTATTTGCATCTCATGAATTTGAGCAAGTATCGGCTTATCATCAACAATAGAAAAATTAACATACTGATCTACGATAAACCTTTTGTTACCAGCATCTTCTGCATTGTACTTGATCTCGAGAGCATTCCACAACTCTCCAGCCGACTTCAATGGTGAATACAGGTCAAAGAGTGAATCGGCTAAAGTGTTCAGGATATGCCCTTTGCATCTGTAGTTGTCAGCATGCCACTTCTGTCGCTCTTTCTTCTGTTCTTCTGTCTCAACTTCTCCAGCAACGATAGTGCGACACTGCTTTTTGAGGACATAGTCAATATGCAGCTCGGACAGCAAGAAAGATACCTTTGATTGCCACCGCTTGAAGTTTGACCCATCAAATCGATCGAGTTTTTCAAGGTCACGGCTAAGCAGATTGATGGAGTTGGATGTCGAACCAGAGGCCATAAATGAAGTTCTAAAATTGTTGTACCAACCTGGTGAAAATTGGATTTCTGAAAAGAGATTTCAAGCCTAGAGGCACGTTCTTAAGATCGCTATCTTTAGAACTTCAATCGCCCCACTCCGGAAATTCCGAAGATGCGAAAAAGGGTTTTGTTACGACTGAGTTCACAGGATACAATTAGGCTTGAACCTCAAGAGAGTCACTGCTTCGCAAGAACAGATGACCTCTCCCACACATGAACTCTGCAAGCCAAACCGAGAAGAAAGAAAGGAGAAAATTGGAGAGTCAGAGATTCTGATGATCTTCAAAAAGACGAAAATAGAAGAATTTATAGACTTTTAGAGAGGCCAAAATGTTTTGCAATAAATGAGATTAATGGCTATAAATCTGACGGTTTGAAAATAGGACGAAAAGGTACTTGAACGGTCACCCACCTTTGACTGTTAATCAAAGGCATCCAAAACCGTCCAACAGTCACAAAGCGCCTTAAACTCAATATAAATGATATTAAAACTTTTCAAACGGCCAGATATCTCAAAACCGAAAAATCAAAACGGATATTTGCACCTCATATGCACCCCGCACCGCTGCGAAAGTGCAAAGTGCGCCATCAAAACGCTACATTGCGCCTCAAGCGCCCTTGTGCACGTGCGTGCACGTGAACAGCGCGTTCGTTGTTGCGCATCGTGCAGCAATGTCCCCCAGCCACCAATGAACACAAGGGTTACCAAAGTAAAGAATAGAGAACAAAGTTTGTATTTAAACCACTAGAAAAACTGATTCCTCTTAGATATGGGATTAAACTTTTTTTTAAACACTTTTGGTGGAAAGAAATCATCAATTTTAAAACTTTCCTAACACTTTCTACAAAGAACTATATTTTCCATGTCATTGCCTTCGCTAGTTTTCTGCCCGATAGGATATTCTGCACAACGAGGTGATTGAACAACCTTTCATAGAGTTCTTGGCCATCAATGGTATTTTCACATGAGGTTCATTCGCAGCTCCTGAAATGACATGATGCCCCTTGTTCGCCGGACCCATCGCATGACCACTATAGCTTATGATTCTTGGTGGTCAAATATATGTCTCTGGCATTCATCTCGAATGCACCGTGGGAAGAAGATTAGCTCCCTGCTTTTTGTTCCTCTTTTGACCCATGTATAGATTTCATTCTTTTGGAATAAAGTTTTTTTTATAGTTTTTTTAAGCAAAGATCATTTGAATCACTCATTTGTGGTTTTTCAATTTTTTCTTCTTTTTTTTTCACTTTCTTTGTGGGTATGGGTAAAAATCACAAAAACATGCCATGGGACACATGCGGCCACAAAGGACAAAGATGTCTTGGATGAGGGAAACTGTAATTGGTTGGACGACTAATGCTGAAAGGATGGGTAAACTGGGCTCTGGAAAATCTGGTCTCAGACGGCTAAACCTGGTTATGGCCAAGGTAAGCTCTCTCTCTCTCTTTTTTTTCTGTCTTGGTTTTGGACGGCAAAAGATAGATGGACGGCAAGGATTTTTTTCATCATCTGAACTCCCAACACAGAGAGGAAGCGATCAACGGTCTATCGGTGGCCCAAGATTCGTTGCGGCCGCTAGACGACTGAACAGATTTGGCCGTCCGTGGTCGAAGGACAAACAGATGGTTGAAAAGGTTTGATCATCCAGGAAGAAGAACAAGTTGGACAATTGAAAAGGTTTCATCATCTGAACTCCCAACACGGAAAGAGGCATGAGCCTCACTTCCCATTAAAGAAGCTGAAGATACTGAGTCTGATTTGCTGTGTCACAAATGATAGAATATGATGCAAAAGGGGGTTACGTGAATGGGTAACCATAAGTCATGGGTTAGTGGGTATGCGTTAGAGACGTTTTAGAATCCACGATTGTGTTGTGGTTCTTAAACTTAAGGAGTAAGTTATGTAATTCATAAGTTATAAATGGGTCATGAGTAGTGGCTATTAATGAGGAAATGACAGTTATAGGTTTACCTTTTTAGCTATAAATAGAGGTCTTGGAGGTTGTACGAGAGGTGTAATCTCTCTCTTTTGTTTTTACTTTGTGTTAAAGATTTTCAATATTTTACTCCATTGTTAAGTTAATATTTTATAGTGTTGCTGCATATATCTTTATTTTATTCCAACAAGTTTGGTATCAGAGCCCCAGGTTCGATTAAGCTGGGTGTGTTTGAGCATTGCGAAGATCATTGCCGAAGCTGGATCTTCAAGTTGGTTGGTAATTACGTGGTGTAATTCACGATGTCTAACGGTACAAATCTGAACTCTATAAATCTCTCACATGCCTTGGTACCCATTTTTAATGGAGAAAATTATGAATTTTGGAGTATTAAGATGAAGACGTTTTTCATTTCTCAAGATCTTTGGGATCTAGTTGAAAATAGTTTTGTAGAGACACAAAGCTCAAAAGCAACAGAAAAGGCAGCAAGTGAAGTAAAGGAGTTGCGTAAGAGAGATGTCAAGGCTCTTCTCGTTTTGCAGCAAGCCGTGACTGAAAGTATTTTTCCTTGAATCGCGGCAGCCACCAAGTCGAATGAAGCATGGACTATTTTGAAGGAAGCCTATCATGGAGATAGTAAGGTAACTATTGTAAAACTCCAAACACTTCGTAGAGATTTTGAGACCCTGCTAATGAAAGAAAATGAGCCTGTGCAAGATTTCTTTTCTAAAATGTCTACTACTGTAAATCAAATGAGAACATTCGGAGAAATAATTGATGATAAAAAGGTAGTAGAAAAAATCCTACAAAGCATGCCACCAAAGTTTGATCATGTCGTCACAGTTATAGAGGAATCTAAGGACATGAATAATTATTCGATTAACGAATTAATGGGTTCTCTTTTGGCACATGAAGCTAGATTGAACAGGTCAACCGAAAAAAGCATTGTACATGCATTTCAGGCCAAGGTAGAAATTTCCAACAAGCAAACAAGTGGCGAAGGTACCTTAGAGAATAAATATTCAGGAAGAGGAAGAGGTAGAGGAGGATATCGTGACCGTGGTCGTGGTCGTGGAAGATTTGAAATGGGTCGGCACAATGGAAGCAATCAAAGGCCAAATTATAAAGACAAACAATCTCATTATTGCAAGAAGTATGGGCACGTGGAAGCAAGGTGTTGGGAGAAATCAAAAAAGCAGGTTAATGTTGCTGAAGAACAAGAACAAGTTAATCTTTTCCTTGCACAATTTGAAACCAAGGTTAATAATATGTGGTTTCTAGATAGTGGGTGTAGTAACCACATGACAGGTGAAAAAAGACTTTTTCACAATATTGATGAGTCCATGAGAATGAATGTTCGTCTTGGAAACAACAAAGAGGTACAAAGTGAAGGCAAGGGAACTATTGAAGTTGATGTTAAATCAGGTAATAAAAGAATGATTCATGATGTTTATTATATACCTGGTTTATCATACAATTTATTGAGTGTTGGACAATTAATTGAGAATGGGTATGCACTTAACTTTTATGATGGAATATGTGAAATTAGAAAAAGGAGAATGGACACTGAACCTCTTATAAGAGTCAAGATGGCACCTAATAGAATGTTCCCTCTTGAATTTACACACGTGAATGATGTTGCCTTAATTGGTAAAGAGGATGAGCCATCACATCTTTGGCATTTACGATATGGCCATTTACATTATAATGGGCTAAAAATACTAAGAACCAAAAACATGGTTTTGGGATTGCCTAGTATAACGTGTAATGATGGAATTTGTGAAGGGTGCATATATGGGAAGCAACATCGTTTATCATTTCCCATCGGAAAGGCGTGGAGAGCTAGAAAGCCTCTTGAGTTAGTTCATGCAAATCTTTGTGGTCCCATGAATACTCCATCCTTAAATAATAGTAGATATTTTTTATTGCTTACTGATGACTTTACTCTCATGAGTTGGGTGTTTTTTCTCTCTCAAAAATCAGAAGCATTTAAAAAATTTCAAGAGTTCAAGGCTTTTGCAGAAAAGGATAGTGAGCATGTCATAAAGTGTCTACGCACAGATAGAGGGGGAGAATTTTTGTCTAATGATTTTGAAGAGTTTTGCAAAAGGAATGGAATTCGCAGGCAGCTAACAGTAAGAAAAACACCAGAACAAAACGGTGTAGCTGAGCGGAAAAACTGTACAGTTGTAGAAATGGCAAGGAGCATGTTGACTGAAAAACAACTCCCGAATGAATTTTGGGCTGAAGCCGTGAACACAGCAGTATACTTACTCAATATATCTCCAACAAAAGTTGTGCGTAACATGACTCCATATGAGGCGTGGTGGCAGCGGAAGCCAAATGTAAGTAATTTAAGAATTTTTGGTTGTGTTGCTTATTCCTTGATCGATTATAGTGATCGTAGCAAGATGGATAAGAAAAGTGAAAAATGCATTTTTGTTGGTTATAGTGACACAACAAAGGGGTATCGATTATATAATCCAATATCTAAGAGTTTAATCATTCGTCGTAATGTTATTTTTGATGAATTAAGCTCTTGGACTTGGAATCAAGATGCAGATAAGTCAAAAATGGAGGTCATTCCCCTTGCATCTGATAAGACATTGGAAGCTTCAACAAGTATGTCTCAAAACAATGGTGATAATGAGGACATAGACTCACCACCTAAAAAGGTAAGATCCATAAAAGAGATTTATGAATCGTGTACTTTTGCCTTGTTGGTTGAAGAACCTATGTGCTACGAGGATGCTAGTGAGAAACAAGAATGGGTAAAATCCATGGAAGAAGAAATGGTAGCCATTCAGAAAAATGATACCTGGGAACTTGTAGATTTACCCACAGGTCAAAATGCTATTGGTGTGAAATGGGTTTACAAGGTTAAATATAATGCAGATAGGAGCGTGCAAAAATATAAAGCAAGGTTAGTCGTTAAGGGGTATGCTCAAGAATTTGGAGTAGATTTTTCAGAAACTTTTTCTCCTGTTGCACGTTTTGAAACTGTTAGAATTATTTTGGCATTAGCAGCTCATATGAAATGGTCAGTTTTTCAATTTGATGTAAAATCAGCATTTTTGAATGGGTTCTTGGAAGAAGAGGTATATGTTTGCCAGCCTCAAGGATTTATTGTTAAAGAGAAAGAAGAGAAGATGTACAGGTTGAAAAAGGCGCTTTATGGCCTTAAACAGACACCACGAGCCTGGTATGGGAGATTGGACTCATATCTAATGCAAAGAGGATTTCACAGAAGTGAGAGTGAGCACACTTTATATGTAAAAGGATCAGGTACTGACTTTCTTATTGTCTGCGTTTATGTAGATGACATAATTTATACAGGCTCGTCAAGTACACTTTTTGAAGAATTTAAAGAGGACATGATGCATGAATTTGAAATGTCAGATTTAGGGTTGTTACACTATTTTCTTGGACTTCAAGTTCAACAAAGTGTTGATGGTATTTTTATTTCTCAAGAAAAATATGCTTTAGACTTACTTGAGAAGTTTAACATGGTGTCATGCAAGCCGTGTTCCACTCCCATGAATACTAATGAGAAATTATCAGTACATGATGGTACTATGAAGGCTGATGAACGGTTGTATAGAAGTTTGGTTGGAAGGTTAATGTATCTTACACAGACTCGTCCAGATATCGTATTTCCTGTTGGCCTAATTTCAAGGTTTATGCAGTGTCCAACGATACATCAACTTGGAGCAGCAAAACGGATCCTTCGTTATATTCGAGCTACCACTAATTATGGGATTTGGTACAAATCAAATCCTGAGTTTAAATTAACTGGCTTTACTGACAGTGATTGGGCTGGTTTTGTAGATGACAGGAAAAGCACAAGTGGATTCATCTTTAATCTTGGATCAGGAGCCGTGTCATGGATGTCAAAGAAGCAAGCAACAGTGGCACTTTCATCTTCAGAAGCAGAGTATGTTGTTGCAAATGCAACTGTATGTCAAGCTATTTGGATAAGAAGAATTTTGGCGGACTTGCATCAAGAACAAGCGAATGCAACAGAACTCTATTGTGACAATCAAACAACCATTGCCATGACAAAGAATCCTGTGTTCCATGGACGAACCAAGCATATTGAGTTACGTCATCATTTTATCAGAGAAGCTGTTGCAGATGGAGCTGTAGCAATGAAATATTGCTCTACAAATGACCAAATTGCAGATGGATTTACAAAAGCACTTAGCTATTCAAAGTTTGTGAAATTCATATCCACTTTAGGTGTATCGAGTTTTGCATCAAGGGGGAGTGATAGAATATGATGCAAAAGGGGGTTACGTGAATGGGTAACCATAAGTCATGGGTTAGTGGGTATGCGTTAGAGACGTTTTAGAATCCACGATTGTGTTGTGGTTCTTAAACTTAAGGAGTAAGTTATGTAATTCATAAGTTATAAATGGGTCATGAGTAGTGGCTATTAATGAGGAAGTGACAGTTATAGGTTTACCTTTTTAGCTATAAATAGAGGTCTTGGAGGTTGTACGAGAGGTGTAATCTCTCTCCTTTTGTTTTTACTTTGTGTTAAAGATTTTCAATATTTTACTCCATTGTTAAGTTAATATTTTATAGTGTTGCTGCATATATCTTTACTTTATTCCAACAACAAAGACACGGATACACGATTCAAAATGAGTACGAGCCATTTGCTTACAAATTTTTGAAAAATAGAACACTAGGACATATGTTTTTATTGTTTAATTGATTAAAAATAGCTTAAAGATTTTAAAATATGCAAATATACATATTTACTAAAATTTATTAAAAACTATTAAAAATAATGCTATAATAATTGCACGTCATAGCATGGAGAAATAATGTCGAGATGTCGTGTCATACAGTGTCTCTGTGACATGGCTTATTTGGTCAAGAGGCATGAAAGGCATCTGAAACTGCCTTTTAAGATAGAGGTTGAGGTTTCTTGAGGTATCTTAAAGTCAGTTCGTTTAGGTATTCGAGCAGAGTATTTGTGATATTTACATAGAGAAACCACTCTTAAGATCACAGATCCAGCAGTTCTGGCTTTGCACTGTCCTGTCCTGACAGCCTAAAACTTTGTGGGCTTACCCCTTGCCCCTCAAAGAGTAGCTAAGCTAAGCTTTGGCTTGCTCAAGATTTGAACATAGACCACTTGCCCAGCGGCCTAGGTTTCATCCCACTACATCAAATCCCTTTGGTGCAATTCTTTCAGAGTATGAATAAGGAAAATCTGGTCTCATGTTAGCTGGTTTTATATATTATATATTTTATACATATATCTATATTATAGATATTATATGGATTTTATACATGTATTATGCATCATATATGTTTTAAAATGTAAAAAAAAAAATACTTCAATTTTTTTTTTGAAAACGAGCGAACTCGTAAAGCTCAGCTTGTGATAAGCTCGGGCTCGGGTTTGGCTCGTGACAAGCTCATGAATCAAGCCCAGCAGGAGTTTATCCTTACATACCCCCTCCCCCCTCTCTCATTTTTGTTTCTCCTGCTTGATGTCCACCCATGTTCATTTTGGGCTCAACTTTGCTACTAAAGTCCCATAGTATCCAGTTGTCTCCTATCGTATAGAAAAATTGGTGGATGTGAGCCAAAGTTATACAAACTTTTTGACCATCACATGATCTTCATTGAACCTTCAAGAGAGACCTTGTGACAGCAATTAACAATATCACACCGTGGGATTTGGACATTCAAGAGTAATTAGTGTCTAGGCTCTAAATTTAATGTACAACTTTCAACATTTTCTTATTTTGCTAATCCAAAAAAAAAAACAGCTTTCAAAATTCTCATGTTTGGCTGATAAATCTTGCAATGCTTAAGCGAGGCAGCTAGCTTTACTACATTGATAATGGTCGCTGATATATAATTTCTAAATTTTTTTGTTATTAATGCATTGATAAAGGTATGCCTAACCCTAGCTTGCCCATAAAAATAAATCAATTTTTTTATCCAAACAATTAAATCCAAAGCATGTCTCTTAGTAAGCAAACCATGGCAAACACATCTACATAGTTTGTTTGGGTAAGCAGGTTATACTTCGTATGGTACCAATACCAAACATAGGCATGTTTACATTATTGAACTTTTAAAACAATAAATCTACAAAAAAAGGATGATACATGAGACAAGTAAACGATATGATCTCGAACTTTGGGCCCGGCTCAACCTCTGCTTGAGCTTGGTTCCCGATGAATTAAAAATTTGTTTTTAGGTATTTTTTAGAATTCAATAATATAAATAATACATATAATAAACATATATAAGATGTATAACATATATAAGATGTATAGTATGTATATAATATATGTAATACATGTAAATAAATAAATAAATATATATATATATATGTATAATGTAAGTGTAAAATATATAAATATAAAATGAGCCTACATGCGATTGTCGAGCTTTGTTTGTTCATACTCAACTTTGGTATCTAGTCAAGTTGGCTCATAGCTCGGCTCGCTGAGCTCAATGTCCAAGCTCAACCATCCAACCAAGCATAGGGGTGTCAACGGGTTGGTTTATCGAGTCCAACCCAGACCAAACCCTATAGGGTCCGGGTATGGTTGTAAGACCCAATTTTTTTTCTTTTATAAACACTATTTTGAATTTTTCTTTTTCGAAAGGCCAACAAAGCGAAGACTTTACCTCTAAACCCCTTTTTTTTTTAATACGGGTTCCAAACCACGATCTAAAATATCAAAAGACAATTTGCATACTTACGCAAAATATAAGAGTAATTTATTTATGTACAAAGTTTCAAAACTACAGAAGCAGTCCCAAGTCTACATCTAAAAGTCCACCGAGCTCAGTGCTCCTCGTCAATCTGTTCCGCCAAAACATCACCTAAAAAATAATTTAAGTAGCAGGGTGAGACAAACCACAGTCTCAGTGTAAACCAGCTACTCACACAAGCGTCATGAGGTAGCAACACGAGATTAAGTTAGTTTGAAAAACTACTTAGCCAAAAATTTATCTTCCAAATAGGAAGACTCGATCCTAAACTCATTAGGCATTGACCTTCAGGAGAACTCTATTTTCATATATATATATATATATATGTATATATATATATATATTTGTACATGATAAAATAAATATGTAGGTTACATTAAACCTCCCTTACCATGCTTGCTGGTTACGGTAAATAAGGGTAACTTGTGTTGGTGATGGTAAATCTTCCTTACTGTGCTTGATGGTTATGGTAAATGAGGGTAACCTGTGCTGGTTATGGTAAACTTCTCTTATTCTGTTTGCTAGTTACAGTAAAAGAGGGTAACCTATGTTGGCTACAATAAACTTTTTTTACTATGCTAGTTGGTTATAGTAAAGAAAGGTAACATGTGCTAGTTACGATAAAGTTCTCTTGTTGTGCTTGTTGGTTACGGAAAAGAGGGTAGCATGTGCTGGTTACAATAAACCTTATTTATTATGCTTGTTGGTTACGGTAAAATAGGGTAACCTATGCTGGTTGCAGTAAACCTCTCTTAGCACTCTTGGAGGTTATGATAAAACAAGGTAATTGGTGATGGTTGTAGTAAATCAATTATGTATCACCCTAACTTTCAAGCATCCACCCATGTCGCAATTGGTACCCATAAAGTAAGAAGTCAAGGAACATGGGGTGGTTACAGGTACAGATAGCATCTATCCATCAACAACAGTATCCATGATGGAATAACTTCCATCATGGGATGCTAAACTTAAGAAAGAAAATCTATAAAAGAGAAAAGTTACGTAAGTTCAAGGAAGAAGAGAAAAAAGGGAGATAGAGAAAAGGAAAAAGCAAGTTGTCAAAGTGATAGTGAATTCAAGAAAGCCCAAAAAGACACAAGGATTTGATCGACTCTCAAGCCATCATCTTCTTCTCCCTTTATCTCTCTCTTTTCTTCTTCTTCTCACTTGTAATCTAAGCTCTCGGAGGGGCTACTATAAAGGTGAAGAGATCCCAAAATAAAGTTCAAAGTTTCTATATTTCAATTTAAGTATTAAAAAAATCTACACTCCAATTTGGCATGCCCAGTAGGATATTTGCATGCTTCTTATCTCTCTCTAAGAACTGCAACAATGGTGGAAAGAAATAAGAGTCCAAAAATCAAGTTGATGCTCGCGATCCAATTAAATGGCACCAACACTTCGCCTACTTCTGCATACAGGATCCCTTTTCTAGAAGCAAAGCCAGAGCCACATCGACGTCTTTCGATAGCTTGGAAGGCTTATCCTTGAAATTTGATGTATCTCCAAAGAAAAAAATGTTGAAAAGTATTTTCACTACAATGAAAAATGAGATGGCGAAAGGCATTCTTACGCAAAGAAAGTCGAAAGACTCCTCTTTTTCACCAAAGAATGGAATGTCAAAAGGCTCTCCAATGCAAAGAATGCCTAAAGGCTCCAGTTTTTTACTAAAAAATGAGATGCCGAAAGACTCTCATATGCAAATGACGCTGAAAGGCTCCTCTCTTTTATTAAAAAGTGAGATGTCAAAAGACTCTCCTACAAACTGGATGCCAAAGGGCTCCTACATATTTTCAAAGAAAGGGATATCAAAAGGTTTCTCTTTTTGAGAAAATATATATAAAAGTTCTTTCCTTAATATGAAAGAAGAAGATGGTTGAACTTTGGTGGTTCCCAAAAAATTATGTTCCTTGAAAAAGAGATTTCTGAAAATGCATCTGGTCTTATGTCTCCTACGGTGATGCAAGAAGGGAAACCAACATTCAGGTTGGTAAAGGTGACCAAACAGTCAAACCCCTTTAACACCTATGCCAACACAAAGGGCATCACTGGTTAGAAAGATTATATCACCAACCAACTAGAACTTACCCGTATAAAAAAAGTAATATTATGGGCTGAAAAGGTGACATCACCAACCAGCTAAATCTCTTTCCCAACAAAAGTGACATCACCTACCAGTCAAAGCTTAGAGGTAATACTGTCAGTGACAAAGGTGACATTACCTACCAGCCAAAGCTCTTCAGCATACGTGCTAGCAAAGGTGATATCACCTAACGCAAAGGTGACATCACCAACCAACAAGGCTCTCTAATACTTGTGCTAAAAAAAGTGACATCACCCAAAGCAAAGGTGACATCACCAACTAGTCAATGCTCTCTAGCACTTATGTTAGGAAAAGTGACATCACCAGCAAACTAAGGCTCTCCAACACTTGTGCTAAAAAAAATAACATCATTGAAAGCTAAGGTGACATTATATACCGGCAAAAACTCATCAGTACCTATGCCAGCACAGATGATATCATTGGTTCAAAAGATGACATCATCAACTAGCCAGAACTTACCTGTGTCAGTAAAGGTGAAGTCGCAAGTAGCAAAAGTGACATCACCAACCAACCAAACTGACCCTTTAAACGGATCTAACAGCTTCATTAAAAATATCGAATTTGATTTGCATCATGTTCGATCCAACTAGTCATATGATATGTTTTTTGAGTTAGCTTGACTATATTTATTGCTTCCCTTGAGCCACAAATGGCCAATACCTAAGGTGAATATCCACATTATGGAAAAATCTACAGAGAGATGTGCTCGATAAGGATTATGGACTTTATGACCAAGAAATAGTGTAGATTGTCGTGATGGCTTTCTCAATCGGTACTGTTACAGGTGCTTGCTCTCTTAAGTGATTGGTGAGGAACACATACAGACAAAAAACAAAAGAAAAAATAAAGGAGGAAAAGGGGTTAGGAAATATTGTAAGGAAAGTATTCCATGTGGACAATTAGTCACCAGATAACATGGCATAAAATTTACAGAGGTGAAACCATCATGTTTAGAGTACTATGTAATACCAATCTAGAGAGTTGGCATAAAGGTACACTAGTAATTGGAAGGATAAAAGTAGTGAGTGTGTTAGAAGTTGGAGCCACACATTAATAAGGCCATACAACAGTTCAATTTCATACAAAAAACGTCAAGCAGTTATCATAAATAAGTTCATATCCTTAGCACATGTATGGAACAGAGCAGGTTTGATGATGTGTGGTTTTATATTTTGGGGTCTTCGTGAAGTTGTCAGAATATTTGCCTAACAACGTAGAAATTCAACAGGAAATAACTTGACTACAAAGGGAGGATCAACCCATATTACTGCTTAGAATCAGACAATTCTTTCAGTCTTTAAGCCAATATTGTGGCAAATGCATGTACATGACGGCCACGTGAATGACTTTCCATTTAAGTCTACTGAAAAGAGAATAAATAATTATACACAGAACTTTTGGTTTCATGAAGATAAAAAGAAAGTCTCCATACACATCTTGGATGTTGTAGCAAAGTCATCGACCCACAGCTCTGTAAGCATCACAGGAAATGGGTCTTTCATTGGATAGCCTATGGAAAAGAACATCACCACATGTTCATTTTTTCATGTTCCAATGATGAACGGTAATATCTATAACTACTTAAATTTTGTGGGATGTAACAAATTGATGATATGTGCTTCTGCATCCAATACCACAGGACAACCAAGCCTTGACATCGCAAATGCAACATTTGATCTAAGTGAATGCAGAGGTTTTTCCATAAAATCATGGGAAGGGAGGAGCAACCTTCCGTGCTCGAATCATACTTGTCTCACGAAGTTTTACACCACCTGCCACTCTCCCAACAAGTATCTTGAGTTTTAATGTCACATGATTACTTGATTACATGTATATTTTTTATGCAACATAAAAACTTGAGTCACTTTATGAGAAAAAGATGCATTCTTATAAAGCGTTGAAAATATTCACTTAATCATACTTGTAACATAAACTTGAGCATATGCGTAGATGAAAATCTTATTCATTTTCATGCTTCAGTTAGTACGTATGCATGTAAATGGTCAATGCAAGAAAGAATATGAATATGAGCATCCATCTTAGTGAAACATTCATATCATCATCATAACATGAGCATACTTGCAGCCAACACATATTCAAAATTTAAAACATAAACTCGCATTCATTGGACCCTTTGATCTTTGATCTTAATGTGTAGGCTTTATAAACTATTCAGGTCACAGGCATATTCATATAAGATTTTGCATAAAATTAGACCTGCATACTTATTCACATATTGCATGTTATTCAAAACGAATAAATTTACTCAAAAATATGTGAACTATGTATAGGTCGATACTTGGTCCAAAGATCGATCTTGATTTATGAAACTAATAACTCTATCAGACTGTTATATAGATCACATAAAATTTTATGTTTGGTGAATAGAACTGATATTTTCATAGTATAAATAAAATTTTGTTAGCTTTCTGTAGCAGCAAACCGCTTGTAAAAATTCTCCCGTATGAGGGAGTTATGAACGTTTTACTACAAACATGCCATATTTTGTTCCGACTGTCCCAGGGTTGTGCTCATTCCATGAACAAAGCTCAAAATTTTATAGTAGACATAAAATTTTGTTAGCTTTTCAACGTAATAAACCGTTTTTCAAAACTTCTCCGAACGAGGGAGATACAAACATTTTACTGGTTGAAGGTCAGGCCAGAAACCTAAAATTTGATCTCTCTCTCTCTCTCTCTCTCTCTCTCTCTCTATATATATATATATATATATATATATATATATATATATATATATATATATATATATTCGGTTGGCAGTGTCTCTGCACCTGTATATTGCATACAGGGGCTGTTGGCTGTTGCTGTCTATTGCATTCTTGGAATTGACACGTTGGCATGCTTAGTTGCAGACCTCATGAAACCATGTTGTAGGTGTAATTTAACAGGTTTCTGGGCTTTTCAGTCTCCTTTCCTCATGAAACCATGCTGTAGTTCAGTGTTTTATGAGGAGATCAAATTTCGGTTAAAAGATGGAACTGTTAATTGAGCTGCAATTTCAACTTTGTTCATTCAGGACATGGATAGATGCCCAGTTGAGAACATAAAAATCGTTGAGATGGATCTAGGCGAAAGCAGGGGAATCCCAAAGAGCAGGATAATCTGTTCAGGTGCATATCTTGAAAAATCTGAGCAGATGTTCTTGACACACCAAAAGTCCCTACTGCCTCTTCACAAGCTGGACTGCGCACAATCCCCTGCGACTATCAACTTCATTCACCAATCTCAGCCCGTGGGCCTGCAGCTCACATTTTGAGTTCTTATTCACAACAGCACACAGAGCAGACCACAGTACTTCTCAGCAACGTCCAGGCCGCACTAGAGCAGACGTTCGTTTGGAGGTTGTAGAATTGAATATGCAGAGTCTGTTTCTAATGACTACAACTCCCCCATTTACATGGCCAACACAGTCTTCGAAAGGTAAGGCCACAGAGTGCACCAAAGCAGAGGCCTGAATCCCGGAAGCAGGATCCTATAGATCCCTGACATCGATATGGCGGTGGTCACCGGGTAAAATGGCATCGGAGCTAGGAGGGGTTGAACTTCCAACCTTGTGAAGCCATACACTCTACTTGATTAAGTTATTCTAGCCCATCTTCAAGCATTGGAATCATCACAATCCTCTATTATAGTTAAACTTTTTCTCAAATCTATATTCTCTATGGCTATGGTCTTATATAAGCAACCATGGAGGATCCGATTTAACTCCACCACTTCCTTGGATATAATGTTTCATTTAAGCTTCATAACCATACGGTAAATGATACATGCAGTCATTAGTCTAAGATTAGTATTTATATTAATCTCACTTAATAAGGCTCATTATAATTCATAATGGACCCACCATTCAATGACTCTTGTGGTTCCTCTCTCGTGAGACCCTGTAGTCATATTTGGATCTGGTACCAAGATCCAACATTGCCTTAGGGTCCAATTAGTAGTGGACACATTATAAATTTGTGGATACAAGAAAGATTTGAAACTATGTTACAATAATACTGATATTTTCAAAATATTGTGATTCTACTTTGAAAATTTCATGTTTTTTATCTTGATATTTGCATAATGAAAGCAATTTCAAATATCTCTTATGGTGATTTATATCCTATTTTTTATATTACTTATATTTCTATTCATTATTATTCATAGATGACATACTTCCTGAGATTTTCTTAAAAAAAGAAGAAATTTTCACATTTTTGCCAGATTTTTGCCATGTTGAGAAGTTCCCATGGACGAGACTTTTGACATTAATGACTGAAAAGAGCCACAAAAAAGGCTCCAGTATTTATCACATTCATGTCAATCCAAATTCATATTGAAAAAAGTTGGTTATCTGTCTAGCATGTCATGGCCAAACTGCGTTCACGTCCATGTCCAAGTAGATCAATCCCTATCATCATCAAGTCTAATCCCAACTACATGAGGTTAAGTAAATAAATTCTTGTCATCTCTAGTTTGTCTAACAATATTTATCGCTTTACAAATTTATATACACATGTATTTTGCCCTATCTTTTTTTTTTTTTTTTTGATATTTATAAAGCGAAACCACCCCCACAGGAACAGAGACTTAATTAGTCCTGCTGACTCTGCCTGCCATACTTGCCCTGGCAGTGTAAAACTCCATAGGCTTACCCATTGGCCCTAAGGAGTTGTGACACTTTGGCTTTAGCCCCTTTGGAGATGTATTTTGCAGTATCTAAAATGATAATTTCGAAGTACAAGTAGGGGTGGCAAAACCTGACACGACCCGCCAACCCGCCTCTTAGGCGGGTTCGGGTTGGGCTTAAGCCAACCCGTTTAATAAATGGGTCGACCCGCCTAACCTGTTTATTAAACGGGTCGGGTTCGGGTTGTGGTATGCCAACCCGGCTGACCCGTTTAATAAACGGGTTAGGCGGGCGGGTCAACCCGCCAACCCATCTGCCAACCCGACCCGCCAACCTGACCCGAGAACCTGAGAACCCGTTTACCCGACCCAACCCATTTATTAAATGGGTTGGCGGGTCGTGTCGGGTTACCCGTTTATTAAACGGGCCGGGTTTGTGTTTGCCACAGCCGACCCGTTTAATAAACGGGTCGGGTTCGGGTTGAGGTATGCTCACCCGCCAACCCGTCGGGTCGACCCGCCAACCCGACACTATTGCCACCCCTAAATACAAGCATAGTGACAAGATTTTTTTTTTTGGCATAAATATGACAACCAATTTTTCATGATAAACTGAAATTTTTTATTTTTCTTGCATTTTTGGTAAAAATTAAATAAAAATAAGATAACATT
Organism: Nuphar pumila; assembly: GCF_984573655.1. Taxonomy (NCBI): domain Eukaryota; kingdom Viridiplantae; phylum Streptophyta; class Magnoliopsida; order Nymphaeales; family Nymphaeaceae; genus Nuphar; species Nuphar pumila. The sequence goes on along the minus strand of NC_143260.1, from coordinate 98,582,605 downwards.
TTCCACTTTTTACAAATAAAAAAATAAAAATTAAACAATAACAATTTTATTTTTGGTGCTTTTGTCAAAGAAAACTGCAAGCCAGTTTTCATTTTATTCTAAAAAAATGATGATGGTTGTCACTATGGTGCCTATTAGGGTTGAATGAGATAGTTGGATGGTAAAGTTTCACTCATAATGAACAAAAGATCAAATGCAATGTAATTACACCTACCAAAAAAAAAAAAAGTGCTGCCCCATCTCCTTGCACAACACATATTTCTGGACAATTACATTCCAGTAATGTTGTCAGTATCGGTATTGGCCCTCAATGGTTTGGCCATTGATTCAGGTGAATCAGTTGATACCGATTCTCAAGTAAATCTTTTTAAATTGGTTGGAAATAATAATAAAAAATTTCTTGTCAATCAGATTGTGACACTGTTAAAACTATTAAAATAATATTAAAATTTAAATTTCAAGTATTTTTTATATTTATTAAAAAATAATCGATTCAGGTTAGTATGATATTGATTTTATGCCAATATGATAAGTATCAGCTGATAGGCACCGATATTGACAACATTGTCCATAACATAAATGCCTGATTTATGATGTTTGTAAAAACCTAAAGTTTTGGTTTGGTTTTTTTTAAGAATAATATAAATGTTTATTTATGGTTTTAAGTTTTTACTGCATTTTTTAATTACAATCAAGCATGAATTCATGAATATTGCATGATTTGATTTTGGTTAGAATATTAGGGTTTTTTTTATCAATTAGCACAAATGCATAATTTATGATGTTAGTAATAATTAGGGTGTTGATTTTAGTTTAAGGTTTTTTTATCAATTAACACAAATGCATAACTTATAATGTTTTGTAAGAATTAGGGTTTTGATTTGGTTTTTTAAAATAACATAAATGTTTAGTTATGATTTTTTATTTTTTTTAATTACTATTAGGTATGAATTTATGAATATTGCATGTTTTGATCTTGGTTAGAATGTTAAGTTTTTTATTATGGATTAGTATAAATATGATGTTTGTTGGAGTTACATTTTTAATTTGGTTCTTTTAGTTCTAGGTGCATTTTTTATGCAATTTGGAGTTTTTACTCTAGATAGGGATGGCAGTGGATCCGGGGACACCGGGCCTCCACCCCGCCTCGCCCCGTTTGAACCGGGGATGAAGGGCAACGAAGATGAAGGCGGGGATGAAGGTTAAAATCTATCCCTGTGCGGGTATGGAGGCGGGGATGGACTTACGCTTTCCTCCGCCCTGCCTCATCCCCATCCCAATCCCCGCCTTGCCCCGCCCTGTCCCATCCCCAATCCTTCAAGGGATGACTATAGACCTAGAGGAAACGGGGCCCTGCCTCGCCCCCATTTGGACAGGGGATGGAGGACATGAAACGGGAATGGAGGCAAGGGTGGAGGTTAAAATTCATCCCCGTGCGGGGATAGAGGCGATAATGGAGGTTCGGATTTTGAAACAGGTTGGGGGTCCAGTCCACTGCCATCCCTAACTCTACATGCCTTTATATAAAAGTAAAATCTAAGTGCATTTGTACCCACCCTAGTTTAAATTCTTGGTTTTGCGCCGCTACCAAGTTACTTGGTGGGTAAGGGTTGTATGCGAGTCATTATCCAAAGAAAAAAAATGACTGATGGGACGGGAAAGAATAGGGCCGGGACGGGAAAGAAAGTAGTGTGGATATTCATCATTTTGAGCATATTTGCATTGGTCCAAGTAAGAAAGTAGAAGCGGTGATTGTTGTTCACAAGGTCCTATGACCAACTTTCACAAGATTCAGTTAAAAAACAAGTACTTTTCTTGTGTTTTACTAACCTTGAGAAAGTGTGATCATAAGAAAAACCAAGAATCACAGGGCATTACAAACTTGCCGTCATCATAAAAGGTTCTATCATTTTTTGCAATTTAACTCAGGTTTAAGTAACCTGAGTCAGTGAATAAATGTTGTCATAATAAGTCTGTGTTTGACAGTTTTCAGAAAGCTTGAGGTCTGTATCAGAAATTTCAAAAAATGTGTAGCCTATTTTTTCATTTAAGGTAAAAGTGGGCCGTTAAATGAAGATTTTCCAAAAATGTGAACGCCACTTAACCATAGGGGTGGCAATCGTGTCGGGTTGGCGGGTCAGCATACCTCAACCCAACCCCGACCCGTTTATTAAATGGGTCGGCTGTGGCAAACACGAACCTGACCCGTTTAATAAACGGGTAACCAGACACGAGCCGCCAACCCATTTAATAAATGGGTTGGGTCGGGTAAACGGGTTCTCAGGTTCGCGGGTCGGGTTGGCGGGTTGACCCACCCGCCTAACCCGTTTATTAAACGGGTCAGCCGGGTTGGCGGGTTGGCATACCCCCAACCCGAACCCGACCTGTTTAATAAACGGGTTACGCGGGTCGACCCGTTTATTAAACGGGTTGGCTTAAGCCCAACCCGAACCCGCCTAAGAGGCGGGTTGGCGGGTCGTGTCAGGTTTTGCCACCCCTACTTAACCATAGTGACAACAGTTTTAAGACGGCAAAGTGAGGTCAGTCTTTCTCTCTCTACAAAATAAGAAAAAATTATTTTTCTCCGTATTTTCAGCAACATACCATTATCTGCCATGAGGATATCTCATTTTCATTCTTGTGTAAACTGTTTGCTAGTTTTAATGGATTTCTTTTAACTTCCCCTTCCCAAAAAAATTTTTATCAGCAAAACATTTAATTAAAGAATCGAAAATCAAATTTTACAAAGAAAACAAAATTTAAAAAAAAAAATCTACCTACATTTTACCGATATTTACATTCTTATTGGCCAGACAATTTCTCCTTTTTTTGTGATTTTTATAAAAAATTTGCTGATATTTGTCACCACGCATTCAACTCAACCTGATGGTCCAAAAAGGCAAGCCCCAAATTAGCAGCAAGCACTGTAGAAATTTGTGGATACAGGAGAGATTTGAAACTGTTAAGAATGCTGATATTTTCAAAATATTGTGATTTTATCGTAAAATGATGAAAAATATGTGAAAATTTTAAAATATCTCCAACTTTGGAAATATAATGTTTTTATCTTGATATTTACATAATAGAAGCAATTTCATAAAATATCTCTTATGGTGATTTATATCATTTTTGTATTGCATTTATTTCTTTCTATTCATTATTATTCATAGATGATGATACTTTCCTGAGATTTTCTTTAAAAAAACCACAAATTTTCACATTTTTGCTGTTTTTTCAATTATGAGAAATTTCCAAGGACGAGATTTGCGACATTAATGACTGAAAAGAGCCACAAAAAAGGCTCTATTATGGATCACATTCATGTCAATATCCAAATTCACATCCAAATGATCTGGATACTAAAAAAAAGTTGGTTATGACTTATCAGTCTAGCATATCATGGCCAAACTGCATTCAAGTCCATGTCCAAATAGATCAATCCCTATCATCGTCAAGTATAATCCCAACTACATGAGGCTGAGTAAGTAAAAACATTATTGTCATCTCTAGAGTAATGGGTCGGAATAGATTTTTCGGGCTTTTTTATTTTATTTTTAAATTCTGGCCGTACAGATGTGATCTATGTACTTGATTTTATAGGGATCGGCTATCGAAGCGATTGATTCCAACACGTGGGTGGGTTTTTATAAAGTTCAAAAAATCAACGGACCAAAATATTTGTGAATTTTCGAGGCTCCACACATCATTTTTTTCATCGAAACACATGATCCAGGTATGTATTCTTAGTAAATCGACCATGCCCAACACACTTGTACTGCCGGAACTGCATAAAAAGCGCCGGAAAAACTGAAAAACCCATTTAGCACGCCGTTTAGCACGGACCCATTATAACTCACTATCTCTAATATGTCTACCACCAATATGTATCGCTTTACAAATTTATACACATGTATTTTGCCGTATCTTTTTTTTTTATACAAAGACCTATCCGCACTGGCTCTGCCTGCCATAGTTATGCCCATTGTCCTCACAGTGTAAAACTCCATAAGCTTACCCCTTGTTCCCAAAGAGTTGTGTCCCTTTCCGCTTACATAATGGGCGATGCCAATAAGATTTGAACCTAGACCGCTTGCCTAGAGGCCTAGGTCACATCGCACTACGCCAAACCCCTTTGGGGCTGTATTTTGCCGTATCTAAAATGACAATTTCAAAGTACAAGCATAGTGACAAAACATTTTTTTGGCATAAATATCGGCAGCCAAATTTTCACGAAAATTTGAAATTTTTTATTTTTCTTGCATTTTTTGGTAAAAAATAAATAAATTAAGAAAACCATTTTTTTCTTTTTTACAAATAAAAATTAAAAGTTAAACAATAACATTTTTATTTTTTGTGCTTTTATCAAAGAAATCTGCGAGCCAGTTTCTCACTTTTTTTTCCAAAAAAATGGCGATTCTTGTCACTATGGTGCTGATCAGGGTTGAATGAGATAGTTAGGATGGTAAAGTTTCACCATCATAATTAAGAACAAAGATGATACACAATGTAAGTGCACCCACAAAAAAAAAATGTATTCTAACCTGATAGACTCCATAGGCCTTCAAAAGCAAAGTCATATCAGCCAAGTCTATACTAATGTTGTCAGTATCGCCTGAATCGGCTTGTGTTGGATCGTATCGTGTCGGCAGAAAATCGATACGATCTTAACCTGAATCAAATATTTTGTAATAAATAAAAAAAAATGATTCAAATTATTATTTCAATAGTTTTAACATGTCACGTTTTGATTGACATAAACCATATTTTAACTATTTTTAGCCTATTCAGACAGATTCACTTGAGAATATGTATAGCCAGATTCGCCCGAATAGTTGGCTAAACCATTCAAGGCCGATACCGATACCGATACTGACAACATTGGTCTATACTCAAACTCCTCCTAATTGACAACTGAACAAAGCCAAGTGTCTGGCTTACTACCAAGACAAATTCACAAGTGGGATGTTGATTTTTTAAAGCTCTTTAAAAACTTGTTTACATTTCACAATCACATCATTCAAAACCTATTCCCTACTAAATAAACCATGTAATTTACATCTTAGGGTCCTATCTATATAAAAAAATGAAATAATAAAAAGAATAATAATTCAACTATATAGTTTTGTATCTTCATTAGTGCCTTGTAGATCAATTCATCGTAGTTTGTATGTTGAGAAGTGCATCTTGAATTGTGCCATTTTGATGTAAAAACATGTTCTTCTGAATCATGAAATATTAATACATTGTCAGCCATTGATTTTTTTTTTACACACTTGAAAAAGATGCTTACTTGGCACAAATGCATGATTGGAAACATGCATGTTTTCTACTAAACTAACCATGTCAATCATATCTATAAGGTATATTCACAAAAAAAAAATCAAAACATAATGTGAAAAACATGGTGTTTTTAACTAAAATATGGTGTTAATAGTAGCAAATATTTGCCTATATATATATATATATATATATATATATATATATATATATATATATATATATATATATATATAAAGCTGACCCAATTCTAACTCAACAAACCAAGTTTGAACTTCGGTTGTTGGCTTAATAGACCAAGTTTAACGAATTTTTAATGAGTTGAGCTAAAGCTGAGTTTGAGCAGTTTGGTTAGATAATCTATCCTATAATATATACGTCCATGTATATCCAGATCAATTTTATGACATGCATAATAATAATAATACGGATGAGCTGATTGATAAATTAGGCATATCCTGCTAAACCCTATAAAACTTGGTTTGCAAACAATAGGTTTTAAGTTTCAAATCTTATTGCTTCCAACTTTGGAACAATGTATTCCTTTTCTAGACCAGCCAACTCTCAATAGGTCTACAGCTTAAATCTGTAATTTTTTATTAAATGAGCCAGCTTGAGCTTGACTCAGCTCACTACAAGCATGAGCCGAGCTTGAATACAGTTCAGCTCATTTAAACAGCTTTAGTCTCAGGCACCTAGGCAAAGCCTGAGAAAAAAATTTAAGAAATTAAGTAGGAAAACCAAAATAAAGTTCCTATTCAGTTACAATATTGCCGTTTTTCTTATTAAAATCTCACAAATTTATCATGAGATTTTCCAAACAGATACAAACCCAAAAAACGTGTGATATTTTCAAAATATTGCCTATGTTGAAAATATCACATTTTTATCGCAATATTATCACATTATTAATGTGGTATTTATATTTTTTATATTTCTGTATATTTTCTCATATATCTTTAAATTTTAAATATACTAATATTTTCTCATGATTTTTTTCAAAAGAGAGTTTTTTAATTTATTATGAGATTTTCCTTTGCCAAGAAAATCTCAATAGCGAGGTTTGTGACTATGGTCCTACTCCTTATGCTCTCTACAAACAATCACCTTGCGTAAGAAATAAGAGTATATCAAAATTGTATTCCTCTGTATTGGCTTTTCTAAGTTGAGTTCAATTGAATTTCTAAGCCATAGTGCTTACATTCCCAGAGGGGGGTAGATGAATGTTGCTGAGTTGATTTTCCAATGTTCTTACCCATGAGAAAATTGGAGATAGCACTTTTTCTTATTCCTACTGAAACATGTGGAAACCCTCAACATGTCTTTTGGATAATCTAAGGGAAATTTTTCTCATCATAGGCACATTAGTTGGCCTTCAGTTGGTAAAACCCAAGGGTCCCCCTGCCCACCGGCTTTGAACATGGTGAGCTTCTTACCCAAACTAACAAAGAATAGAAGCGTAGATAACAATTTTCAAATTTAAACAAAGTTCACCAACGAAGCCTACCACATGCTTAAAGGCCAACTGGAAACACTTTACTCCTAGGGATGTAAATGGTTCAGATTCGGGTGGGATCTAGGCATTACCAAGTCCGACTTAATCGGGTTTGGCCTAATCGAGTTCATAGTCCGATTCCGATTTGGATGGAAAAAGATAAAACCCAACCCAAATCCAACTTAGTTTAAAACCCAGTATCTACATTTAATCGGGTTGGGTTTTTAGTTGGATTTGGGTTCGGGTTTGAATGAAAAACTTAAATACCAAACTTGGATCCAATTATTAATTCGGACCCAGATTTGGATACCAAATTCGCTTAATGGACTCGGGTATCAGATTGAGTCCGAACCGTTTACATCCCTATTTACTCCTAGTATGCTTTTCTCTTTTGCAATCCTGTTTAAAGCCTTTTCCGATAAGGGATAAACCATAAATCTTGAAATCATGTTTTTATCCTCTCTTCTTTAATGATAACAGTAATAATAATAATTGTATTATTATTATTATTATTATTAGTAGTAGTATTATTATTATGTGGCTGCATTAAAAGGGAGTAACCTTGTACAGATCATGAACATGATCAGGGATATTGACATGAACTAAGTGCATTAATGAATCACACTTCATCGGTCGTCGAGCCCTGATAACCTGGCCATTAAATAAAGCATTACTGTTTTATGATAATTTACAATAAACAATTTATAGAGGATTATTATTGCTAGTGTTTAAACTGGGCCAACTAAACCTCAACAAGTTGCTCAGCAAAGCAGAACCAAGGTCATGTGGTCTTTACTAGACCGAGAGGATGGGAAACTACAGTGATTTTCATTTGTTAGAACACCTTTAAAAGTATATATATATATATATATATATATATAGAGAGAGAGAGAGAGAGATGTGGAATGGATAGGTGAGCATCTACCAGTAGAGTTTTGTTTAGCGTCCATGTCCATCGTGAGTGTGATGGATGCTCAACATTTTTTCCCAAAAAAAAAGCTGAAAAGCCTAAAAAATCATGCAAAACAACCTTTAGCGCCGGTTCTGAAGCACCCCTAAAAACCTTTTTTAAAATATCGGGAGTGTCCCTTAGGGGGGTGTTAGAAACACTTTAAAGCATCACTAAAAGTCTCAACGGAATTGGGACTTTTAGCGGCGCTTCACACAGACACGTTTTTTAGCATTTTTTTGCATTGTTTTCAGGTGCTGACCGTCCATCACGTGCATAATGGATGTCCAATGTGACTCCACTGTTGGTGCGCAGCTGTCTCTCTCTCTCTCTCTCTCTCTCTCTCTCTCTCTCTCTCTCTCTCTCTCTCTCTCTATATATATATATATATATATATATATATATATATATATATATATATATATATATATATATATATATATGGGTGTGTGTTGTTTTACCATGATATTCCTGTTTGCATACATCTAGTCACCAAATGATAAATCTAAGCATATATACGTGTTAAACATGATTTATTTACTAAAATTAGAAGGTTTTATCATGTTTAATACACTGCAAAATTTCATTTCTGAGATGGTAAATATTAATCGTCCATAAATCAAGAACATAAAAGTGGTTTGAAAATAGTATAAAATATCATATTTATAGTCAACTTTAATACATGAAAATAATAAATAGAATAAGTTAAACATGAGGCAAAGTTAGGTTTGCTTTGGGAGCTTAGATCTATGTAAATAAAGTGTGTGCCACCATAGAAGCGCCCATGTATATATATATATATATATATATATATATATATATATAGGTTAAGTTAATATTAAACTAGTTGTTTTTAAACCTTATTAAAAAGATTAAAATACCTTAAACGAGTGACATTTTGAAAAAATACATAATTACTTTTTTGGGCATTATAAGTCTTTTGAACTTGGAGAAAAATGAAAAATCAAACGCATTTTCTAAAAAAAAAATATAACTTTATGAATCTATCAATTTAAAACATGCAAATCCATCATGCTCCTAAACAAAAGCTGCTCAATGCTTAAAGATTTTGGCCTGAATACGAGAGTTTGAACCAATTGTTATCAAAGTTGGTCTAAATCAGCCCCTTACTGAAACGAAACAAGGTTGATTAACCTTCTTCCTAAATCAGTCAATTTTTTGTTGAATCGGATCAATTCTACCTGAATCAGTTAACTTAAATGCTTTAAAAATTATATTAATAAAAAATAAAATAAAACGATTTGATTTGAGACAATTTAATCTTTTTTTGCTAAATCGATTTTCTTTGTGAACAATCTTAAGGACATTATCTCAAAGTGAAATGATAAGGTACGACTCATGTTGAGTAGCAGTGTCTCCATATGAGTGAGTATCAGGTTAGAGCGACAATGGGTCTAATAGGTGGGCCTGGTCATCCTGGACAATGGGTGGGCCCGGTCAGCATGGCATGTTTATTGGACGGGCTTGAGCGGGCTTTTGATGGGTTGGGTCTGGTCATGCCCGGCCCATTGACCAACTGGGTCGAGCCTAGACTTGGTTCAGGTCAGGCTCAGGTCTAATAGAAACCACCGTCCGATGAGCCTAATTCGGTCCGAGTTGCAAGTTATCGTATATTCATAACATTTCTCATTTGTTTTCTTGAATTCATAGGTTCTTTATCTAAGATGGATCCATTTTTTGAATCACATATTGACCCAATTTGAATATACCTGTTAGCCTGAGGGCTGGCCCGACCGATGATTTTGTCAAGTAGGGTTTAAGCCTGATTCGGGTCGGTTATTCTTCCAAAAACTAAGCCCAAGCCCTATCCATTGACACCGGGCTACTGGCATCAACGGTTCTGAAAAAAAAACTTGGAATCCATCTAAGAGATGACGAGTCAAACCATTGTGTTTTGGCTGTCGTTCATCCCACCTGATACACAACTCTAATATTATCCATATAAACTCTAAACTCAACTCCCTCAATATTATCAGTATGAACCAGTGTGACAAATATCGTGAGATTTACGAAAATCTTGCAATAATAATATCCCGAGAAATTGCCTGAAAGTTTAAAACGGCAATTTGTCACGAGATTTTCAAAATATCGTGAGATTTATGAAAAAAACATAAATACCATGATTTAAACGCGATATTTATGTTTTAAATGGCTATTTGTATCAAAAAATCATGTATTTTATTTTTAAATAATTTTTATTAATAATTTCTTATAAAAAATAAATTTTATATTTTGAAATTTATTTATTTATTGCCAAGATTTTGCCAAAAAAATGAGAGATTTATGAAATTTTTTTAATTTCTCATGAGTTTTTGAAAAACGAGAAATTGCCGATAAAAACGTTTGTCACTATGGTATGAACTGTGAACCCAATCCTAGGTCTAGAGGTAGTGCTCATACTTTGTGCCATCCCTAAATTTCAATATCAGTCCTTGTACCTATTTATTATTACTATTTAGTGTTATCATTTTTTTTTTACAACAGTTGAAAGATATAATGAATGCTGCTCACCTTAAAGTTAGGCATGGTTTTAAATACAATGCCATTAATCCATTTGAATTCATGCATCCACCTACTTTGACCTCTCTCAATCCCCCATCAACATGATGCCATCCACCTCCCACATGTGTGCAATTAATTATAGACCTTCCCACTTGACCCATCCTATCTTCCAATTTGTTGGGCATATATCATTCTCGTTCTGAAATTACCAAACTACCCTTTCTTTCAATTTGCATTTACAGGAAAACCATATATATATATATATATATATATATATATATATAGAGAGAGAGAGAGAGAGAGAGAGAGATTATGCCAACATGGAGTATGTGGGGCCAGAGCTCCAGGTGCCGCAGAGTAGTGCCAATTGGTCCGAGCCATATCAAACCCAATAGGGTCAGGGTATGGTGATAAATAAGAAGGTTTGATTAGAATTTAAGAAGGTTCGATTAGAATCCGGGTCCGATTAATATATGGAGTAGGTATGGTTTGTGAAATTCTATACCAGACACAGGCCCAACTAGAGTTCCTACTAAGATCCATAAACTTTCAATGTAATAAAGATTAAAAATATATATATTTACTTGGTATGGACTCAGTCTAGTTCATATAATTCTTATAGGATCCAGGTATGGTTTCTCTTATTGTGGGCAAGTTGAACCCGAGTCTGGACCTGGTACCGGCATCTCAAATCAGGTCTGAGTCTGGTTTCGCCTGGGTCTGAACCAAACCCGACCAGTTGACATCCCCCCTGCAGAAGGCCACCCTCATGCTTCGGGATGTAAATGTTTCAAACTCGGTTCGGTTCTAAATAATGCTGAGTCCCCGGCCTAATCTTTTTCAGATGAAAAAAGATAATACCAAAATCCGGACCCGATTAGCTAATCTGATACATTTTATATGTAACCGGGTCAATTAATCCATTGACATAGTGATCATGCCCTACTAAGTCCACGTAATGGAGCTCAAAGCATGAACTACACCTACATGAGGTGCCAAACCTGCAGTCTTTTAAGTCCACAGCAACCTAGGGTAGGCCAATAATGATAGAAACTTGTTTTTATTTTCAACCTAATTTATTTCTCAAAAATATTATATTTCATTTTGTTGAACCGTTCTTACCATAACATTGACATCTCCATGGATATTACAGTAACGAGCAACAATGCTTATTTTATTTATTTCCTTCTTATTCAGAAGAGGAGCCACTTTGCTGTTATGTAGATACAATATCTATTTTATTTTATGTTATAGGCTTTCTTTTTTTTAAGAATAAATATATTTTATATTATAAAATTAATTGTTGAAGTGTTTGGCCTGCAAGCAGTAAGTTCAGACTTCAAATCCTGTAGCTTACAAGTTTGAAACAATTATTTATTCAATAAATGAGTTAGTTTGAGCTTGGCTTAGTAGGTTTAGGGTCCAAATTCTATTGTTTTCAACTTTTGAAAAATATTTTTTTTTTTTTTTGTAAATGAGCTTGTTCATGGTCAACTCGTTTAGCTCAGGCTTGTCGTGAGCTCAAGCCCGGCGTGGCTCGACACAAGAAATGAGCCAAGCTTGAACTCCTCAGTTTGGTTTGTTCGGCTTGTTTACCAGCCCTAATTGCTTGATCTTAGTCGGGATCCCACCACAGAGGGTTCAACCATTTCCAGAATTTTATCTAGGGATTCTTACAGTTTGACAAATAGTCAGGTGTCTATGTCTGACTGAATCCTAATCCCATTAGTCAGATTCTACAATGCAAATAGAATCTGATTAATAATCAGATTTGGGTTCTAGCTATATTGAGATTTTCATCCAAATTGAATCGGAATCAGATGGATAATTTGACCTATTACTTATAAAATATATCCAATTAGTTAATCATGCTGGGGTTAGTTATTTCCTTTTCTCTTCCTACTCTAAATTAGGGGTGGCAATCGGGTCGGATTGGCGGGTTGGCGTGTCAGCATACCTCAACCCGAACCCGACCCGTTTATTAAATGGGTCGGCTGTGGCAAACACGAACCCGACCCGTTTAATAAACGGGTAACCCGACACAACCCGCCAACCCATTTAATAAATGGGTTGGGTCGGGTAAACGGGTTTTCAGGTTCGCGGGTCGGGTTGGCAGGTAGGCAGGTTGGCGGGTCGGGTTGACGGGTCGGGCAGACGGGTTGGCGGGTTGACCCACCCGCCTAACCCGTTTATTAAACGGGTCAGCCGGGTTGGCGGGTTGGCATACCCCCAACCCGAACCCGACCTGTTTAATAAACGGGTTACGCGGGTCGATCCGTTTATTAAACGGGTTGGCTTAAGCTCAACCCGAACCCGCCTAAGAGGCGGGTTGGCGGGTCGTGTCAGAAATTGCCACCCCTACTCTAAATCCAATTAGGTCGGGTTCAATAATGTCTAGACTCAAAAATAGTCTTGACTGATTTACATCCATAATCTTGTAAGTCTGATATGGATTTTGATACGAAGATCCGACCTGTTTACCATCCTTCTCAAGGAGCCATATAGTCTAAACCCAAACAACTTTTTTTAGGGCAGATGAGGTGCAATGAGATTGCACACTTTTGGTGTGCCCATGATCTGTTGGTGATAAGGTGCAGCTAGGGGTGAGCATTAGGCTGGCCTAGGTTTTAAGTTTGGCTCGGTCCATTTATTAATGGGTTGGGTTTTGACCTGATAGTTAGCGGGTTTGAGTTTAAAGAGCAGCCCATGACCTAGGTCATTGGCCTAATGGGTTAATCTTCAACTGGTCGATCCAGCTTCACCCAAACCCATTCATAGGTTATTTTCAAATGAAGATCATAAATCAATTTCTATAATATCAAAGCAATGGATTAAATGAAAAATTAATGCACAATCTTTCAATTTTGTCATAATATCAATGCAATTAATTAGGTACATAGTAACAGTTGACAACAACTCATGTACCCAACTAATTATTTTTTTAAATTTTCATAAAATTAATACAACTAAATATATAAATAATAATAGTTACCAAGTTACCATACAACCAACTACAAATAAATTACTTAGGTAGCTAAGTACGCTTGCCCATGTGGTGACACAAGCTCAACCCATGTATATAACAGGCCGGGTTCCAGCCCGGCTAACAGGCCACAATAATGTTGTCAGTATCGGTGTGTATCAGTCGATACGTATTGTATCGGTATAAAATTGATATGTTTCATTTATGAATCGGCTATTTTTAATCAATATAAAAAATACTTAAATTTAGTTTTATATTAAATTAATATTATTTTGGGCATGAAATGGGGATGGAGGCAGGGATGGACTTACACTTTTTCCCGCCCCGTCATCGTCCCAATCCCCGCCTAGCCCTATCCCCAATCCTTTAAGGAATGACTATAGACTAAGGAGAAACGGGGCCCCGCCTCGCTCCCGTTTGGACCAGCGATGGAGGACATGAAACGGAGATGGAGGCGGGGGTGGAGGTTAAACTCCATCCCCGTGCGGGCCGGGATAAAGGTTTGGATTTTGAAACAGGGCGGGGGTGGAGACTTTGTCCCCTGCCCCTGGCCCATTGCCCATTGCCCACCCCTAGGCGCAGCATCCCATTTAAAGTATTCAACCACCTTTTTATTCTAGAGAGGATCTGGTTCATCTTAAAAACTAACGACACCCATCAAACAGTGAACAAGACTTATTGTTAGCTGTTCGTTTTGAGCCATTCTGATGCGATCTATCCAAAACACTAAAAAAAGGAGTGAGACTCATCCAAGTGAAGTACATCTCATTTATACAGGTTTGGATGCCGTTCATCTTGAGATCAACTGCATTCAAAGGAGATCTGACGGCACACTCTGACCTGGTCCCATCTCATTTTCTTCCAGTTCATACATGTCAATGATTATACACTTGAGTTCAATAAAGTTAGGAGTTAGGTCAGTCATTAATATTTTGTAGGCATGAAAGAAGCATGCCCTTACGATATGGTTTGTACCTTTAAATGGCATTTCTGGGGTGGGGTGCCTTTTCAGGGATGAGCTGTGATTACGTACATCTGCCACTCATGTGCCTCGCATGAGCCACGATCTGGTCACTCGATCTTCAGAATCGACGTACCAAGAGTGTGGGTTCCATTACTCTCCTTTACATGACACAAACTTGACTTGCTCACATAAGCACTGCTCTCTTTGTTTTGTCACCGATGCCTCATTGACGCAAGGTACAGGTAAAGGTCAAAAGATTAGGTGCAATATGATTGCACAAATATTTGTACATTCAGCACCTGATCACCCTCAATCTCAGGAACATGGCCTGTCAGTTGTAGGGCCCAAGGCCTGATGGAGGGCAATCAGGTGCTTAATGCACAAATATTTGTGAAAAGTTTAGGTGCAATATGATTGCACAAATATTTGTGCACTAAGTACCTGATCACCCTCCATCTTGGGGACAGGGCCTGTCAGGTGTGGGTCCCAAGATCTGATGGAGCGTGATCGGGTGCTTAATGCGCAAATTTTTGTGCAATCATATTGCAATCAATCCGGACTCCTTGCCTAGTAAAGTGTACTTAGGATTTTATGTCAATTAACTCGATGAGTGAGGCAGTATTTTTTTCTTCTTCTTCTTTTTTTTGGATAATCTAAGGAAACCCTAAGCCTCTCTAATCACCCGCTACACAATAATTTTAAAAAAAAAGTAATTAAAAGAATTATAAATAATATATCTTTTAAAAAGCCTCATAATTTACCAAAATCCTCTTTTCTAAGATATTTTTACCATTTGCCAACCTCTTCAAACATTTGCATATGAACCTCCTGACACACACACACACACACACATATATATATATATATATATATATATATATATATATATATATATATATATATATATATATATATATATATATATATATATATATATATATATATATATATGGGTGCAGCAGTGGATGCTCAATCATAAGACAAAGCGTTAGACTCGTGTTTGATTGTTTTTTTGATGATTTTGTGACCTTTGACGGTGGTCTTGACCACGATAAAGCTTCATTTGATGTAAAAAAAAATAGCCGTTGATTTGCACAGGATCAGCGGCGAAAAAGAGTCCACAAACAGTGGATACTTTGTGTGTCCACTATTATGCCCATCTCTCTCTTGTGTGTGTTAATGGCAAGAGGTTTGCATGCAAATGTGAGAAGTGGTTCACAAAGGGAAAAAAATGTTTTTATAAAGTCAAGAATCAAAATTGTAGACATGATTTTTTTTTTTTTGGCAAATTGTAAAGCATTTTTAAAAAACATTATTTTATAAGGGCAATAGGGTCATCTTTTGTAATTAAAATGCATTCATTTTTTGAAATGTTTAACAAAAGACCATAAGATAAGACAGCATAGACGAACTGTTTTATAAGAAAAAAAATATTAAAATGTCATTTTATACTTCAAGCTGGGTTTGAGAAAAAAGTTCGCCGTTGAATGTAATAATCCGAAATGTTAGGTAGCTTTTCATAAATAGCTGTAATAACTTTGGCAGCTTTTTGTTAACTACTCTGTGAAGATCAAATTTAACTACGCCAGGTCGTCCAACCGTTTCTGAGACCAAAAATATTTTCTCATAATGTCAAAAATATTTTCTCATAATGACAAAAGCGACCTTCCAACTTGCTAAATCTTGGAAAAACACCCTGTAGTCTGTACTTCTTCCTTTTTTTGTGCATTATGGGTAGAGCTATTTCGGACCACTGGACAGGATCCATGGACCCAAGCGGACACTGGAGCTAGTATTATTGAGGGTAATAATGTCATTTTGAATTGAGGGTAATAATGTCATTTTGAAGTCAACAAAAACCTAAAATCGTCAAATTTTCGTATCTTGGTGTCCTCCAGATTTGGTGATCTATTACTTTTTTTTTTTTTGGCCATTTTAAGAACTAAGATTTTGAAGAATTTTGACGTTCTGGCAAACGGAGGCCGTCTATTAAATCCTGCCCTCCTCGAGCACCGTAGTCCTTCCCACCTTTGAAATGACAAATTTGCCCTACCGTCGTCTTTTTTCTACTGGAACTCATCTTTAAACACTCTGTGTGTGAAGTTACAAAATCACCCTTCAGTGGGTCCTGTGACTTTGCCATGTCTTTGGCTAAGAAATTGTGGTAAATCCAAGTATTTGATGATGATTTGATCAAGGGCTGTCAATGAAAAAGATCTTGACTTGTTTTTTTTTTTAATATGTGATCAGTTACATATTAAAAGGGCTGTCAAGTATGTGATCAGTTACATAAAGTGTACTTTTTAATATATTATACTTAATTTATATATTTTTTATTATAGTTTATATTTTATGTATATATTTTCATTTGTTCTTCTCTTTTTATCTATATATTTTTATGCATTATTTTATATATATATATATATATATATATATATATATATATATATATATATATATATATATATATATATATATACTACCTCTCTCAAGCCGAGTCAAACACCTTGTATTTGGGATGGACTCGTTTAAGCTAAATGAGCTGCTTATAACTCAATCAGCCAGCAAGGCCGTACCTGTGTTTTAAAAATGAGCCGCCTATTAATTGTAGGAGTTCGAGGGCAGCGCCTCTAATTTTAGGAGTTCGGGGGTAGGACCTCAGAATTTTTTGAGCCCCTTATTAAAAGTAAGAGTTCTGGGGCAGCGCCTCTAATTTTTTTTGGGTCCCTATTGAAAATGGAATCCCTATTAAAAAATGGGCTCCTAAATTATTTTTTTTTGGCCCAGGGCTCTGAGGCCCAAGTCTCATTGGCCTCTTGACAGGTCCGGCTCTGCCAGCCAGCTATAGGAACTGATAACAAATGAGTTTGTGACGAGTCAAACTGAGCCAAGTCATGAGCTGCTTGGTTAGTTTACCAACCCTAAATACAACCAAGATATAAGTCCCATAAGTATGTGTTAGACCTTCATCAGTGTTTTGATCACCACTACTTGGGTTATGATATAGCAATCATGGGTTGTTAATAGAGACACAAAACTGTCTTTTGAGTTTTGACCTCAGTCTCAACTTGATCAGGCCCAAGTTCGAATTTGGGTTGAAACAAATATGGTTGGGATTAGTTTGACAAATATACTTGGATGCAAGTTAAAATGACATTTAACCTTACATATTATTTATTTTCCACATGAAAATCAATACATCTTACCATGAATCCAATATCACAAGGAGTCAAACCATAAAGAGATCTACGATACCATTATGAGATCCAAGGTGGATTATAATATAAAACTAGACCCACTTTTCAAATATAGTCAGCAAGGACCACATTGAAAGGTTAAATGCTAGATGGTGACATGACCCATTTTAATTACCACTTTTTACAGGGTAATAATTTTAAAAAAAAATGTATTTATCCCTACACTTCTTTTATTTTGAAATAAATAGTCAGGATAAGTGTCAATGAATTGAAACCAGTAATATCTTATTGTTCCGTGTCCTTTTAAGTGAGTCTAACCTTATAGTAACCTTAGAGAAGCTTGGCTCGCATAGGCTCGTGAAGTAGTGATAAATATATTTTGTGCATATTTTATATTATAGAGAGCAAATGGTTGAAATGTTTAGCTTATAATTAAGCAATATGTTTAGAATTCACTTTAAAACAATGAACTTGATTTTGTAAAAGTGAGACCGTTTGAGCTTCCTTCGGTAGGTTTAGAGTCCAATTCTAATATTTTTAATTTTGAAAACATATTTTGTTTTGTAAACAAGCAAGCTCCAACTCAGTTTATATATAGACCCACCGTGACCCTCTCTTCAGTTGATTTGGCTCAATACCAGCCCTAAGCCTACTAACAAAACCTTAAAAGGGGTAATTAGCAATTCAGCAGAGACTACAACTACAACTACGCCTTCATCCGAAAACAATTAGGGTCGGCGATATGAAGCAACAAAGAAAATCATTTTGGCTCTTCCAGCAATTCAGCAGAGATTGTGTATTAGAAAAGCCAAAAAGTCTCTTTTAAGATGAGGAACCCTAGGCGAAGCACGAAAAACCCCAAGTGGGGTTCCATGACCACCCTGCCTTATGTAGCCTGCCTCTAAAAGCTAGAGACACACCTGTGTAGGGATGACAGTGGACCGGGGCGGGGGACAAGGTCTCCACCCCCGCCCCGTTTCAAAATCCGAACCTCCATCCTTGCACCTGGATGGATTTTAACCTCCACCCCTGCCTCCATCTCCATTTCATGTCATCCATCCCTGGTCCAAACAGGGGCAAGGCGCAGCCCCGTTTCCCCTTAGTCTATAGTCATCCTTTGAAGGATTGGGGACAGGACGGGGCTAGGTAGGGATTGGGACGGGGACGGGGACGGGGCGGGGCAGAAAAAAAGGGTAAGTCCATCCCCGCCTCCATCCTGCACGGGGATAGATTTTAACCTTCATCCCCCGCCTCCATCCCCGTTTCACGCCCTTCATCCCCAGTCCAAACGGGATGAGGCGAGGTGGGGGCCCCATTGTCTCTAGGTCCACTGCCATCCCTGCACCTGTGCACCAGCTAAGTTTGATGGGGTGTCTTCACCTCAACACCGTCTCAATAACCCTGCTGTTCACGGGACGACCAAGCGATGGTAGAAAAGAGGTTAAGAGGGCAAAAGTAAAATTTTGCCTTCTCAAAAAAGAGAGAGGATCAGACTTCCAGCTCCTCTAAGGGCATCTGCATCTGAAGGCCACCTCCGTTGTCAATGGTCAAATAGATTAAGGGTATTTTCGTAACAAAGATATGCCTACAAAAGTAACAAAAGTAATGCTCCTCTTCTCCAATTGTTACCCCTCTATCTCAATATATTTATAGAAAAATATATGATGTTTTGTGCCATGTACCCGTGTTTTGTTCGGCAGTCAATAACTCTTATTGAGAATTTGAAATTTTTTTTAAAAAAAAATTGCATTTTTTCAGTAAAATCTTGGCAATAAAAAATAAATAAATAACATAAAAATATAAATAATACATATTTTAAAATCAAAATCACACGCTTTTTTATGATAAATAGCCATTAAAAACATAAATATTGTGTTTAAATTATGATATTTATGTTTTGCTAAAAAAATCCTGATATTTTAAAAATCTTACTAGAAATTACTTTTTTTAACTTTCAGGCCATTTATGGCAATAGTATCGCAAGATTTTCATAAATCTTGCATTATTTGACACTATGCATGTACCTTATAGTGGTACCAACTCTTGTTTGTTTGGATCCAGCCACCGTACAGAGATGCATTTAGCATGGTTTATTTAATATGGTAGAATGTTTTATCATGTCTAATACACTTTTGAGATGAAAAATAATGACTTACTATTAAATAAAATAAAATTAGTTTAAAAATGGTATAAAATATCTTATTTGAGTCAACTTTTAACACATGAAACAATAAATAAGACACGTTAAACATCATGCAAGGGTTAGATTTTTGCATTTGGAGCTTAAATCTATGTAAATCATTTGCGTAAAACCGTAAGTTACCATATATATATATATATATATATATATATATATATATATATATATATATATATATATATATATATATATATATATATGAGAACTGCATATATTAGACTCTATTTTCTCATTCTGTCCCATAGTTGGTGTTTTATGATAGATAATGTGTTTAACATGCTTGATTTATTGAGAATTGACTCTTGTATCATAACTTTTTGGACGAAAAATGTATTTTTATTAACCGAAATCTATAGTGTTAGATGTGAGAAAAAATACCAAAAAATTATGATTTTAAAGGGCTGGTAGAATGAGAAAGTGGGCAGAACCAGAACACACACACACACACACACACATATATATATATATATATATATATATATATATATATATATATATATATATATATATATATAAGTCACTAGAATATGAGAACTAATCTGTGAACTGTGATTTTCATGAATTTTTTATTCTTTTCTCTTAAGTCTAACCTCACGAATGTGATCTGCATGTTTGGTTTTATAATAACCCGCTCTTGAATCATCCTATTTTGATGCATAAATGAGATATTTTTAAGGCTTTAAAATCAGTCTCATATTCTTCATAAATATTCAAGCATTAAAAAATCATATTTTTTCATAAAAAATACACGAGATCAAATGGTCGATTGCTAGCAAATTCATTATGCCAAGCACATCCACATGGTTTGATTTGCAAATGAAGTGTTGAAAATACCCATAATATTTTCAGTTCTCTCTCTCTCTCTCTCTCTCTCTCTCTATATATATATATATATATATATATATATATATATATATATATATATATATATATATATATATATATATAATCACTAGAATATGAGAACTAATGTGTGAACCACGAATTTCATGATTTTTTTTATTCTTTTCTCTTGAACCTAACCATAAAGAACCCACTACTCTTAAATTTTGATCGATTTTGATGCATAAAAGAGATTTTTTTAGTGCTTTAAAATCAATTGCTCATAATCATCATAAATATTCAAGCATTCAAAAATATCATTTTTTCATCAAAAATACACTAATGGTTGATTCCTAGCAAATTCACCATGCCAAGTACATCCATCCATATGGTTGGATTTGCAAAAAAATTATTTAAAATACTCATAATTTTTATTTTTCATATTGCGTTTCTTATATTTTACTGAATATATATATATATATATATATATATATATATATATATATATATATATATATAAAGAGAAAGAGAGTGAGACGCGTGGGCAGTTGTGAGGAGGGTTCAATGCAATCAATGAATGAAAGGGCTTCCCTAAAGGCTGAAGTAGGTGAGGGTCCGGACTGTTATCTTCGCGGTCATTGGTCCTACATTTATTTTTCCCTCCCTGCTCGGACTCAATAACAAACCCCTCTCGCTCTCACGCAGGGACTATAACTATCCCACAACTATCAAGAATCCCTCCTATCCGATCTACTCTTCTTCTTCTCACACACAACTGCTAATTCTCATTGTTTGGGGTAGTATCGCAATCAAAGATGGGGCTCTTCTCTGTGATGACAGGATGGCCGGGTCCTAGTGGGTTCGGGTCGGCCTCTACTGCTGAACAGGTTACAGAGAGGATCGACGCCAAGAACTTGACCATAATTATCACAGGTAGAGGTCTCTTCTGCTTGTTTGCTTTTCTTTCATTTTCTTGAATTATTTTGGGCTGGGTTTTGGTTGGAGATGAACCCTCTCTTTGAACTTCGGCGGTGGTGTTGGTTATCTCTTTGAAATGGAATCCCATGAACCTTATCTTTGTAAAGTTAGTGCCTACATAAATGTATGGTGATGCTTCTTTTTCCTTTCTCCTCAACATTTTCATGAATGTTTGGTTACTCACAGTTTCAAGACTTCAAGAAGGTGCTTCATGCACCTACTACCCTGTTAATGGTCAAGATTAACAACACCCAAAACTCATAAAAGATGATGGTCTCCACCTAGATAAGCGGAACAGATTCAGTGAGCTTGGTTTGAATATATTTGTTTATAAAAATGTACAGATGAAAAGTATTCGGATTACAAAAAAAAAATCGCTGTGCGTGTAGCGATTTTCTGTGTTTTGTGTTTTACACACCTCAGGATTTCCTTAAATCATCTGGACGATGAACAACATCTAAGGTGCCTTGGACAATTCTTTGGACATGATCTGCTTTCATTGTGTCATGAACTAATAAGTTGTTCACCTACTGCCTTGTTTTAACCCGTCTTCAAAGACTAAACAAACAAAATTCAAATATTCTTTATGAGCTTGGTTTGAATATATTTTTTTATAAAAATGTAGAGATGAAAAGTTTTCTATACGCTTGTTCATTTCTTGGATGATGTTCCGCAGGAGCAGATTCAGTGATCGACCACGAGTAAATATTCCTGACGAACAGAGACATTGGGTCTGTTTGCAATTAAAATAAAGTAGTTTTGCCATTAAAATGAGGCCACAACGTACAAAGAAAGGTGGTCTGGTGCGTTGAGTCACAAGAATCTTGCAGGTCTCTCTCGAGAGATGGTGATGCAAAATATGCTAGACAGGGTTTTCAGGGTTTTTTTTTTTAATTCTAACCTTACAAATGTGATATACACTTGATTTTTATAAGGATTAGCTTTTGAAGTGTTTGATTCACCCTCATGGATGGGTTTTTATATTAGAAAAATCAATAGCCTAAAATCTTTGTAAAATTTCAAGGCTTCAAGTATAGTTTTTTATTTTCATCAAAAATATATGATCTGAGTGTTTATTTCTAGTAAATCGACCATGCCCAACACATCAATGGGTAAGAATCATGAAAAACAACACTATAAGAGCTGAAAACCCCATTTAAAATGTTTACATCTCTCTCTCTCTCTCTCTCTCTCTCTCTCTCTCTCTCTCTCTCTCTCTCTCTCTCTCATTTTGGACCGATGTGACCAGTCTAGCATGGACTGCCCATCACAGATCGGGTCCCATCGAACGCACTTCTCTCTCTGTATATACATATGAAAAAACTTTTTAGTATATTAGAAGGTTTTGTCATGTTTAATATGCTATAAGATTCCATTTATAAGATGGTGAAAATCAACGGCTCATAATTAACAGGTGAAAATAAAGGTGGTTTAAAAATAGTATAAAACATCATATTAGGTCAAATTTGACACAATATGTTAAGCATGATTCAATGCTTATATTTTTTATTTTGGAGGTTAGATCTACGTAAATCAAGTGTGCCTCACTGTAGGCCACTGTACCATGCATGCACCACCATAGAACTTTGACAATGAGGTTTAATTTGCTCGTGTGAGTAGGGGGGGCAAGTGGGATTGGTGAAGAAACAGCGCGAGTTTTGGCACTTGGAGGGGCACATGTGGTGATTGCTGCAAGGAACATGGAGGCAGCCAATGCTACAAAGGAGATGATTCTTAAGGAGGACGCTTCTGCACTTGTGGACGTAGGGAAGCTTGACCTCAGCTCCATCAAGTCCATTAGAGCCTTTGCTGACAGCTTTCTTGCAAGAGACCTTCCACTCAATATATTAATGTAACAATCTCCCCTTCTTTATTTATTTCCTTACCTGCTTTCCCCTTATGATATTGGAACAAGTTTCTTATACAACCATACATGATGCTTAATTGCTTATGTCGTTCAGTTTGAAAAATGATGTCTGTCAAAAACATACACACTCAGTGAATTTTCATTTAGAGACCCACCTTTTGCCTGACATTTTAAAATAAAGTCTTAAATATTTTTAAAAAGACATTCTAAAACTCAGCTTTTCAGTGAAACTCTCAAATAAAAACCTGAAGTTAATTTCATCTTTAAAATCTATATAATTTTGACCAATGTTGTCAGTATGGGTATCAGCCCTTAATGGTTGGGCCACCATTCAGCTGTACCGATACTCAACTGAATCGTTCTGTCTCAGCCCAAAAATAATAAAAAGTTATAACGTGTCAATCATAACATGACACGTGTCACTTAATGGTCCCACCCCTGCTAGGTAAACCCCGACACCCAACCTATGGTTGATGGAACATAACTGGCTGGTGACTGTGCCAGTTCAACCTTCACTGCTAGCTAAAATCAGAAAAATGCTAGTTCATCATCACATCTCTCCTCTCTCTCTCTCTCTCTCTCTCTCTCATCTAAGTTTGTCGCCTGAAAAAGTCACGCGTTATATAAGTTGTCGCCTGAAAAATCAGACGCCTAAACTTTTAGGCGACAAAGGGCAAAAGTATCAAGTAAACAGTAAATTGGGTATGTTGGTCCTATTTTCCAGCTTTAGGCTAGTAATGGTAATGGTATTTTCAATAAAAGCGAGGGCCACCTACCTAATTGTCCTTTGGTAGTATTATTTGTTTGTCATGTTGAAATCTCAGATTGAGGCCATGTGAATAATTGATACTGCTACTATTGCTCAAGAGCATCGCATCAGTTTATCAGTGCATCAGACTGGCAGTATGTATATTCAGGAAAGTAACAAGCTGCACAAAACGGGGTTACACTACAGTTTTTATGATAGTTTTTTTTTTCAGTATGGCCAAACTACAAATTTGTGTTTGTGTGCTGTTTTCTCTCTTGAGCAACGCTGGGCTTACCTTGACAACACTTTCAGAAACAATGCCGGCGTTATGTTCTGCCCTTACCAGCTCTCGGAAGACGGAATAGAGATGCAATTTGCAACAAATCATATCGGTAAGATTGCGTAAATGCCAGAATTTGTAAGAACAAAACCCTTTTGTTTGAGTTGAAAGCCAATTCCAGTGAAACCTTAATGGATACCTAACAATGCCCTTCCTTCATTTTTTTTGGAACGTAGATTTAGAATTACATTGAATTTGCAAGATAAGCTGTAATTTCAAGGAATGGGTTTTCCATAAAAAAATGAAGCATGATGGAGAAAAAAAGGTGACAAAACTCATAAACCGGATACAGAAACAAAACCCAATTGGAATTGCAAGAATATCAAAGAACTAACATCTCTCTCTCTCTCTCTGATTTCTTTCCTCTTTTTTTGTTTCCAATCAGGCCATTTCCTGCTGACAAATCTTCTTCTCGACAAAATGAAGCAAACTGCAAGAGAAAGTGGCATTGAGGGGAGGATTGTCAACTTATCATCCATAGCACATGTTCATACATACGAGGAAGGCATACGGTTTGATCAGATCAACGACCAGTCAGGGTAATTCTAGATCCAAATTTGTTGGATATGTATCAGGAAAATGGAACTTTTTGGATTAAGGTTTCTGTGTTCCTTCCTGGATCAGATATTCTGACAAGAAAGCATATGGGCAATCCAAATTAGCAAATATATTACACGCAAAAGAGCTATCACGCCGTTTACAGGTAAGTAACAAAGTCTTGCTATCTTGATCATAGGTTGGTGGCAGTTGGTCAGAATCCTTTGTTGCCTCTTCTTTATATTTCTAGCTGGATATTTAAATCGGTAAGAACATAGCCAAGAGATTTAACATGAAAAACAAATTTAAGTGCAATTTTGTACAAAAAGAACCAGAAGATCTTCAAACATTATACATCCTTTTAGAAGCATCTCAGATCCACGGTGCTTCATTTATATGGATCCTACCCGGTTGAGATGATAAATGAAAGCGATATTGCCATAACCGTTTTTTCCAATT
Organism: Nuphar pumila; assembly: GCF_984573655.1. NCBI lineage: Eukaryota > Viridiplantae > Streptophyta > Magnoliopsida > Nymphaeales > Nymphaeaceae > Nuphar > Nuphar pumila. Next base: position 98,557,266 of record NC_143260.1, on the reverse strand, counting down.
TATAAAGCTGTTCAAGTGGAATTTTTTTTGGCCTCATGAGTACATCTTAATTGGTTCAATGAATGAGGCACCAAGTTATGTGGGTGAAAATTTTAATTCTCCATATACATCAATCCAATGGTGAGGAATGCTTAATGACCAGTGCAAATGATTTTTTTTTTCGATGAATGACTATTACAAGTGATTGTTTCTCGTCATCCAAAAGTTATAGGACCTTTCTTTCTTCCTATAGCTGAACTATGCCTTGAAATGAGCTGCTTGATTTCAAGCCCAATTATATTTTGGCCATATGCTTAATGCTCTTTGCAACATAAGCCTTGAAAGTGAACTATTTTGTGGTGGAGACGCTTTATTTTATGGTTGTTTTCATGTGCAGGAGGAAGGTGCAAATATTACAGCAAACGCTGTCCATCCAGGTCTGATAATGACAAATTTGATGCGGCATTCTGCCATTTTAATGAGTATGTTATCTAGTCTTGTGAAACTTCATACAATAAATCCATGAAACCTACCAGGTTACTAAGATCAACCAATCTTCCTTGCAGAATTTATAAAATTATTCACGTTTCTCTGGTGGAAGAATGTGCCCCAGGTATCTATCATTCACTTGTAACAGAAAAAAAAGACTATATATATATATATATATATATATATATATATATATACATAGCCTTTTTCCCGAGAGAAAAGGAAACCAAAAGTTATTTCTAGTTCACAATCAACTGTTGCTTTCCTTCAACATAGGAAAGCTTTTCTCACTATTTGTTTTTCCGAGTTTTCCTCCCACAGCCACAGGCTCAAAGTTAAGAGGCCACCTACTCTATACTGGGTCACAATCAATCTGTTTTTCAAGAATTGACTGACTAATCTATGACAGAAAATAGACATTGGAGAGCAAAGCTTTTAAACGTCACGGTTATTTTGTTGCTTGGTCACAATCGATCTGAACTTTCATCCTATTGAATGGATGATGCTTTCATCGATTAATCCGATGGGTAATTTTTATCAGAAAGAAGTGAATTTCTGATAAGCTTAAATGTTGGAAATCTGTTTGCTTGTGAACAATGATCTGGTACAACTGCTAATTGAATTTATGGGGATATCATGGATGAATGGTGATTGAGTTCTCTATATGGTTTTCAGGGAGCAGCCACAACATGCTATGCGGCGTTGCATCCAAGACTGAAAGGAGTAACAGGAAAGTATTTCGTAGACTGTAATGAGATGGTACCAAGTGCCTTTGCAAGAGATGAAGCACTGGCCAAAAAACTGTGGGATTTCAGCAATAAGTTGGTTAAGTCACTGTAAGCTGAACCAGTCCAGTAGCACATGTAAGGAAAGTTAATTAGTGGTGTGTGCCCAGTCAAGAAAAAATTAGAACTACAGAGAATGAAGCATGATCCAAGAACACAGGATCCTTGGACATGTTTCAGTGAAATGTGTTGCTTTCTATTGTAAGCTTCTTAGTAATAATCTGTCCACTTCTCCTCTCCTTGTCTTGGCCAGCCTTTTTCCCAAACTTTGTTCAACCACACTACAACATGTGAAACAATAACATAGAAAGTTCTCTAAACAAATTCATCAATATAAGAGGTATCAAGGAGCAGAATACACAGGCTGCAAAAAAAGGAATATATCATGCAACATCCATGTTCCAGTAATTCTGGATCAAAGAAAACTTATTGAGAGGGTAAGTAATATTTGCAGCAAAATATCAAGACATGTTTAGATGGAAAAAATTCCAAAAGAACAAAAATGAGTGTCTCACACACTAGGGTTGTACTAACCGACTCCTAGACACCAAGATGATGAAAGAATCTTCTTAACCAACTGGGATTACATCCCTTAGATGCAAACCCAACCTTTTAGACACCAAGAGAGTCTCGGCTTTTAATTGGAGCCTATAAAACTAGCAACACAGCAATTTTTCCACCATAGTGTTGTTCTTGGGAAAGTGATGCTCCAAGCGGAGGTATGTGAAAAATAGAGCTCTTTGGACATAGCATTTTGCAACCCTGGTTTTCCATCTACCTATACCAAAAATAGTCTAAAGAATTCAAAAAAGAACCTAATGCTAAGGAATGTATAGAATCACATGAAACAAACAAAGATAAGGATGAGAACAGTGATGTGCGCAAGGGATGTATGTCAACCGAGTTGAGAGGAAAAGAAGCCATTTCAGGACAGGTATTGTTCTCATGGTCTGTAATTGACTCATTGTTGTCAATTGCTAAAACTTTGCTAGGACAAGTTTTCTCTTGAAAGATAGAAATAATTCAAGTCTCAGATCAACAAAAAGCTAGAAGAGGTGAAATGCAAAAGGGTGGTGTAAAAGTTGCTGTCTTTGAGGACCTACTAAAAATTTCTTGAGAGAGAGAATCTGTCTTCATTCATTGTCCTCTGATTTGGTGTCACAAAATTTAAAAATACAAAATATCCCCCACATTGCATTCTATCAGTAATTGCTGATCACTGTTTTAATGCACTAGGGGGGAGACAGCTCAGGAAACTAGTTTAGGCTCATAAGTTGATCACAATAACACAATGGATAAAGACGAGGAATGATAACGATGTTGGTATTTCACTCAAAACATTTAAACCTTTTATGCTCCAACAATGATGGAAATAACCATTATTATTAGAATTATAATGCTTACAATAATAACAAGCAATTTCTGGATTATAAGAAAGGATACCAGAACTTGAACCTCTAGAACAGGTTATAACATTCATCAGTGCATTCTCAAGCAAATGCATTTTGAATGATGAGAAACTATGATAGAATAATAACTTCTGTGGAGCATGTTTCCTCATTAGGGAAAAAAGAATGAGACACTGCTTTAGAGAACTGATTGTGTCTGTCTCTATGTCAGGGTGAAACTGTAACATGGAAAGTTCATATAGTACAGTTACGGTTCTCCCAAGCAAATCAGGACAAACATTTTTTGCGCAATAGTTGGGTTCATAAAATCACACTATTTTAGCCAAGTCAAGAAAACAAACTTGCTCGTATTTACACTTTCGATCTCATGGATCCACTTTAATATTCAGAAAGAATACAAGTAATATATTACATACAGTCTGAAGGTAGCATAATGTCACGCTTGTTTGGAGATATGGGAGTAAGAATTGAAAATCACTTTCCAAAAGAAAAAGATTTTTCTACCTCAAGTATGAGTACCATAAGCCCACCTAGGGCCACACATAAGTAACCGTTATAACCAACATGGTGTGAAAAGAAATATACGGGCTCAGCAAAAAAAATGATTGCTGTCTAAGCACTCTGCCACATCTTTAACTGAGCAAAAGCTGCTTCCTGTACCACAGTTCATGTGTTAAAATGCAATCTTCTGCGTAATGCAATTCTCACAGCAACCCCAAGAAAATCAATGTGGGAAATTAGCATAGATTTTTATGAAGAAACAGGTGAAATATGATACAATGTCAAAAAGCATACAAATCAAAGACAACATAAGCCAAAAACAAAAGACGTCACAAACATTTAGGGAAAAAAAAAGATGATACACATACCTGGTTTTAATTCAGTGAAATGAGACAAGCTGCACATATTACAGCGGTGAAAAGTAAAAACAGAAAACATTACTGCATGTATCAGTGAACATGTTTCATTCTCAATTACATAATCTAACACAAGAAACTGAAATCCTATGGATTTGTGGAATATACAAATTTCAATAGCAGGCATTCTTGAGCTTTTGACATATGAACAAGAATTGTCAAGATGTGAGGAGTTGCAGTCTTGGGAGTTGTGATCTAGATGACGTGAGGAAGAAAGGAGGAGAAGGATGGCAGCAAGTTGGGTTGTTACTCAAATCTCTCATGAGAGGGCGCCCCAAGTATCATTAAATATAAACTTTGTGGACAAAAATTCCAAATACAAAGAAAATGCAACGTGGAAAAGGATTAAACTGCCCTTAACAATGTGAAAAATATAAACTGACCGACACCGATCTCCCTCAAACTGCAGTGACTGTTTGTTTTTCAGTTTCAAATATGGAGATAAGGACAATGGCTTAGTGAAAAGATATGCAAGATGATTCTCTCCTGAAACAAACTATAAAGAAAGAAAGCCTTCAAACAAGAGCAAATGTCCACCAAATAAGCTAAAATGGACAAGCACAAAGAGCCCCTATGGGCACACAATAATACAACAACAACTACGCCTTCATCCCAAAATAATTGGGGTCGGCGATATGAACCAAAAAAGAAAATCATTATGGGTCTTCCACATGAATCCTTCTCCTCCAAAACGCACACAATAATGCTCAATATAAAATAATATTTTATTAACTTCACAAAATCTGCAAGCATACATTACAGATGGGGAGATCATAAATGGGACAATCCATAAGCCAATCAATGGCAAACACATGAGATCATAAAAGACATCAAAGAGCATACACAAAACAACATATAAAACATAAAAAAAACATTAACTTTATTGACATAGAATGCTTATGAAAGCATTACATTTAATGGTACAAGAGGTCCCTATTTATATACAAACAAGAGGGTCAAAATGACCCATATAGTTGGGAAAAACTGCAACAACTAAAAATATAGTTGTTGGAGATTTTCAACAACTATATTCACTAAAAGACTAACCTGAATATAGTTGTTGAAGATTCTCAGTAAAGGATAAAATAAAAAAGGTCAGTTATGCCCCTAAAGGTCAACGCCTATTATATGTATAAAATTACCATTCTATCTCTAATGGACAGAGCCTATTATATATACAAAATTACCACAATACCTTTAATAAGTATTACCTATTACAAAAGGAATTCAGTGAAGAATCCTTGAAGACTAGTGTGCAAATGTTTAATTCATTAAAAGTCTTAGATTCATGTAAGAGCCTTACTTAGAGTGCATATTTAGGTTGCATTTCACATTAAAAGTCTTTAGAAAAACTTTTCTAAAAGAAACTCTTTTGAAAATCTTTTTAGAAAACTCTTTTCTTAAATTTTCATGTTTATTAGTCGACCAATCGATTTATCAGTCGACTAATCCTTTCGCACCATATTTTCTAAAAAGTCATTTTTGTCAAATTAGTCGACCGAAGGTTTTATCAGTCGACTGGACAGAATGTCTGTTTTCTGGAAAATTAGCAGCAGTCGACTAATGGTTTTTCAGTCGACTGAACAAAACATGTGTTTTCTGAAAAAATTTAGCAGCAGTCGACTAATGCTTTTTATCAGTCGACCGAACAGAATGTTTGTTTTTCAGAAGTTTTTAGCAGCAGTCGACTAAAAGGTTTTTTCAATCTACTGATGATATTATCAGTCGACTAACTTTTCTCAAGTCGACTAAGTTTCAAAAGTTCAGATTTTCAAATGGCTCGATTAACAGATAAGTCGACCGACGATAACTGTCAGTCTACTAATAACTAACTATTAGTCGACTAACTGATGTTTCAGTCGACTAATTTTGCCATTTTCCTGAAACTTCAAAAAGGCGTGTCTTTTCATTTTTTCAAACGTTTTGATCGTTCAAAATAGACAGTTTTGACACCCTTTCATACTCTCAACGTATGAAATATTTTAACTATAAATATGAGTGCATTCTACACTCAAAAACATCAAATTCAATAGAATTATATTGAATTACTTCTTGCTTTTCACTCCTATTCATTCAAGTATTTGTTTTCTCACTCACGTGATATTTTCACTTCAGTTTTTCACTCAAATCACTTTGAGAGATAGTGAATTCGTGAGTAGAGTGTTTCAACAACCTCAAAAGCCAATTGCATCTCATTTGCATTCAAAAGGAAGGCTCATAGGTTGTATTGTAAGTTGTTATTTATTTTCTGTAAAAAGAAGGACTCCTTAGTGTAAAGGAGTTGTTTGCTTTCAGTGGGATTGTTACTGAAAGTGAGGCCGGTTATGGTCTGTGTGATCTTGTAGTTTACAAGGTTGATAGTGGAAAATCTCAAGCGGGTTTTGCTTGGGGACTGGATGTAGGTCGGGTTTGACCGAACCAGGATAAAATCTTGTGTTCTTTGTGTGTTTGCTTTGAGATTTGCAAAATCATTCAATATTCCGCAGAAAGTTTTAAAAGCACTATTCACCCCCCCTCTAGTGCTCGTTGCCTCGATCCTAGTGCACTTTCATTTGGTATCAGAGCACAAGTTTGCTATTACTTTGATTTGACCATCATCTAGCATGTCAACTACAACATCTCAGCACAAAGAAGGAAGCTTCTCTGTTTGTCCTCCTCTCTTCGACGGAATAAACTATGGATACTGGAAAGTAAGAATGACAATATTCCTGCAATCCATGGATCTCGATATCTGGAGAGTTGTTTCAGAAAAGTACCAAACTCCATCAACTGATTTCAGCCGATGGACCGATGATGAAAAGAAGACTGCTTCGCTTAATGTCAAGGCAATGAATGCCTTATATTGTGGCGTTGACAAGGTAGAGTTCAATCGCATCTCTCAATGCTCTACAGCTAATGAAATCTGGCATACTCTTCTCGTAACCCACGAAGGTACGTCAAAGGTAAAGGAATCTAAATTTGCTTCTTTAGTTCATAAATTTGAATTGTTCAAAATGAAGCAAAATGAATCTATATCAGACATGGTAACTAGAATGACCGATATAACTAATACTTTGAAATCCCTTGGAAAAGAATATTCACAAGTGGATTTAGTCAGAAAGATTCTAAAGTGTTTAACTTCTGAATGGGAGAGAAAAACCATTGCTATTGAAGAAGCAAATGATCTCAATACTCTCACTCTTGAAGACTTAGTTGGTAACCTAATGGCATATGAGGTCCAACTTCAAGACAGACAAGAAGAAGAGTCTAAAAAGAAGTCTCTTGCTTTTAAGGCTACTTCTGACTCAGAAAATTCTAAAGAAAATGAAGATGAAGATATTGCCCTCATCACAAGGCAATTCAGAAGATTCATCAAAAAGAGAAGATTTCAAAGAAAGCAGATTCTTCCATTCCCAATGAAGTAAAGTGCTTTAACTGCAAAAAGGCAGGACATATCAAGAAAGATTGTCCTCTTCTCAAATTCAAGCCCAAGGACCAATTCAAAAAGAAAAAGGCATTTCAAGCATGTTGGGATGATAGTGACTCCTCTTTCGATGAAGAATCAAATGAAGAAGTCGCCAACATGTGTTTTGTAGCATAAGAGAATTCGGTAAGTCAATTTGACTATGATGAGTTATTTGAAGCATTTAATGATTTATATGCTAAATTTAAGAGTCTTAGTTCTAAAAATAAAGAGTTAAAAACTGAAAATTTAACTCTTGACTCTCAAAATAAAGTGTTACTTCAAGAAATAGAAGATCTCAAGAAGGAAAATTCTTGCCAAGCAATTAAGATAAAAGAAATTGGAGTTAGAACCAATCTCTTACAAAAGGAAATATCTAGTCTTAAAGAAAAGTCAAATGATCTTCTTTCTATAGTAACCAAATTCACAAATGGTCAAGAGAATCTAGAAAAACTTCTTGGTTCTCAAAGATGCTCGGTTAATAAAACCGGATTGGGATATAGCTTCTTTGATACTCAAAATAGACCAAACTATATGGTGAAAAATCAAAGACATTATTCTCAACCTTTTGTTTATAAAACTAAACTTTCTAGTTCTAATAGAAATGCATCTAGAAATGATTATTCTAGACATGTTTATTCTAAATCCTTTTATAGAAAGAATATTTATTATCAAAGGAAACCAAAATCCAAATGGATATAGGTTTCTAAGACTAACTCTCATGGACCCGAAAATAGAAAGGGGTCAAATGCTCTGTTTTCTGATTTTGTTATAGGTACAGAACATAAGGAGCAAATGGATATTGGACAGCGGCTGTTCCAAACATATGACTGGAAGGCCAAAGTTATTTTCCACCCTCCAAAATAAGGATGGAGGAACCGTCACCTTTGGTGACAATAACAAGAGAAAAGTGATAGGTATTGGTAATATTTGTAATCCAAAATTTCCCTTGATAGAAAATGTTCTTTTAGTATATGGTTTAATGCATAATTTAATATCTATTAGTCAATTATGTGATAAAGGTTTTCATGTTTCTTTTGAAAATGATTTATGCTTAATTTCTGATTTTCAATCTAAAAAGATCATTTTTAAAGGTAAAAGAAGAAACAATGTGTATGAACCATATCTAGATGAATTACCCTCTTTTAATGAAAAATGTCTTATTGTTTCAAATGAAATTCAATGGTTATGGCATAAGAGACTTGGACATGTTAATTTTAAAATTATTTTAAAATTATCCAAGAATGATCTTGTAAGAGGCCTACCTAGAATACCATATAAAAAGGATCACTTATGTGATGCTTGTCAAAGGGGTAAACAAATCAAGAGTTTTTGAACAAATTCTTCTTCCAGAAGCACCTCACTGCCCTCCTTTCAAAAATACTAATCTTCAAACTCGTGCACGCATTGTTGGACGAATCCTTACCTACAATGTTTTACCCAAAACTGGTTCTTTTGATTATTATTCCACAGATCTATCTACGGCTCTTTATGTTTTATTTGGAAATATTTCTGTCAACTGGGCCAATGTGTATTTTACAAACTTGTGGAAACAAAAACCATTTCTTCCTTATGGTTGTCTTTTAACCCGTATTTTTAGACATTTTAAAGTTCCTTTAACAAATGAAAAGTACATTGAGCAAAAAGAGTTCTTTGATCAAACAATTTTTAAAAGAATGAAAATTAAATATCTGCCTCCCTTAAATGTTGATCAAACTGAACCATCTGATCCTAATGAACCATCTATTTCTAAACCTTCACCTTCTGCGACACCTTCATCTCATGCAAAAAGAAAGAAATTTTCGACAAATCAAGACCATGATGAAGTTATGCAGAGACTGGAAGCTTTGGAGCTGCATCAACACACCTTTCGTGAAGATGTGACTCAACAACTTGCTTTAATTCAGAAGGATGTAACTGCCATTAAGGATTTGCTAAACTCTCTTTTCTGATCTTTGATCTTTGAAAAACATACTTTATGGGTTGTAATATTTTAAACTTATCTCTATTTCTGCTTATGCTATTTTTGCCCTTACTCTTTTTTATTCTGACAAAGGGGGAGAAAAAGATAAAGATAGCATTACTTTGAAATTGCAAGGAGATCTTGAGAAAAAGATGATAGCAATTACATTACAGGAGATCTTGCATGAGAAATGCAAAATTAAGAGAAAAAAAAAGCTTTGAATGAATGTATTTCTAAATACATGAATACATGATGAATGGAAATGCAAACCAATCAATATGTGATATATGTGCTTTAAATGTGCTAACTTTTAATGTTTTGCAGCATATTGATAGGGGGAGTAAAATCTCCATCTATGCATCTAAATGCTTCATCTTTGATTAAGTTTGTCATCATAAAAAAGGAGGAGATTGTTACGACAATGAAGCCATACATGATACTTCAAGTACAAGGTTTTGATGATGAGCAAGTGAAATCAACTGCATTTCAGCTAAGGCTATAAAAAAATTGAAGAATTCAATGAAGATTAATCCTTGAAGACTAGTGTGTAAATGTTTAATTCATTAAAAGTCTTAGATTCTTGTAAGAGCCTTACTTAGAGTGCATATTTAGGTTGCATTTCACCTTAAAAGTCTTTAGAAAAACTTTTCTAAAAGAAACTCTTTTGAAAATCTTTTTAGAAAACTCTTTTCTTAAATTTTCATGTTTATTAGTCGACCAATCGATTTATCAGTTGACTAATCCTTTCGCACCATATTTTCTAAAAAGTCATTTTTGTCAAATTAGTCGACCAAAGGTTTTATCAGTCGACTGGACAGAATGTCTGTTTTTTGGAAAATTAGCAGCAGTCGACTAATGGTTTTTCAGTCGACTGAACAGAACATGTGTTTTCTGAAAAAATTTAGCAGCAGTCGACTAATGCTTTTTATCAGTCGACCGAACAGAATGTTTGTTTTTCAGAAGTTTTTAGCAGCAGTCGACTAAAAGGTTTTTTCAATCTACTGATGATATTATCAGTCGACTAACTTTTCTCAAGTCGACTAAGTTTCAAAAGTTCAGATTTTCAAACGGCTCGATTAACAGATCAGTCGACCGACGATAACTGTCAGTCTACTAATAACTAACTATTAGTCGACTAACTGATGTTTCAGTCGACTAATTTTGCCGTTTTCCTGAAACTTCAAAAAGGCATGTCTTTTCATTTTTTCAAACGTTTTGATCGTTCAAAATGGACAGTTTTGACACCCTTTCATATTCTCAACGTATGGAATATTTTAACTATAAATATGAGTGCATTCTACACTCAAAAACATCAAATTCAATAGAATTATATTGAATTACTTCTTGCTTTTCACTTTTATTCATTCAAGTATTTGTTTTCTCACTCACGTGATATTTTCACTTCAGTTTTTCACTCAAATCACTTTGAGAGATAGTGAATTCGTGAGTAGAGTGTTTCAACAACCTCAAAAGCCAATTGCATCTCATTTGCATTCAAAAGGAAGGCTCATAGGTTGTATTGTAAGTTGTTATTTATTTTCTGTAAAAAGAAGGACTCCTTGGTGTAAAGGAGTTGTTTGCTTTCAGTGGGATTGTTACTGAAAGTGGGACCGGTTATGGTCTGTGTGATCTTGTAGTTTACAAGGTTGATAGTGGAAAATCTCAAGCGGGTTTTGCTTGGGGACTGGATGTAGATCGGGTTTGACCGAACCAGGATAAAATCTTGTGTTCTTTGTGTGTTTGCTTTGAGATTTGCAAAATCATTCAATATTCCGGAGAAAGTTTTAAAAGCACTATTCACCCCCCTTCTAGTGCTCGTTCCCTCGATCCTAGTGCACTTTCAATCCCGATGACATATAATGTTATAGTGAAAACAACTATTGCCGGCGATATGTTATCGTCTCTCTTATCCCATCGGTAATATAAATAGGAAGACACAGAAGATGGTAGAAAAGAGATATTGTTGATGATATTATCATTGACTTGAAATTATGACAATAATTAATTATTGCCAAAAATCTTTTATAATTACGATGGTAATTAATCATCATCAATTATCAGACGACGTTCATTATCGTCGAGTTTAAACTAACATAGCCGATGGATATTTATCACCGGTATTAAGAATATAGCCGGCGGATTTTATCATTGGTTATGTCCACTATTTTTTTTTTGAAACTAACATAGCCGACGATCAATTATTGTCACTCTAAGAAAAATAACTAACAATTTTTATTGTCAGTTATATCCATTTTTTTATTTTGAAACTAGCATAGCCGGTGCTAAATTATTATCGGTATAAGGAAAATAGCTGACAATTTTTATTGTCAGCTATGTTAGTTTCAAAATAACAAAAAAAAAATTGCATATAGCCGACAATAAAAATCATCGGCTATATTTCTAATAACGACAATAATGAATCATCAGCTATGTTAGTTTCAGAATTAAAAAAATGAATATAGCCAATGATAAACATCTTTGGCTATATTTCTTATATCGATGATAAATTATCGTTGACTTAAAATCATATTGATAACAATATTTATCATTAGTTTTAAACCAATATAGCCATCCATAGATTACATATAATCAGCATATGGATGATGATAATTATCATTTTCAATTGATTATAAATAATCAACATAATTTATTTCATTAAGTAACTAAGAGTAATTTTAAATGGAAAATGACTGTATTATATGACAAATATCACTAAAATAATATGCACACAATGTTTCTATAGAAATCACTAATTTCACATGATATCCAATGAAAAACTCTCGACAATCCTTGCAAAAATCCCTCACGTGTTTCACAAATATAGTACTAAAATTATGATAATCATTGTGAAAATCCTTTATATGTGAATTCCATCAAGAGTTTCACATTAGTAGTTGCGAAAGTGTACTTTTGATGCTGAAATCATGAAAAAATTACAAAATTGATGAACTTTTTGCATGCATTCGACTTTAAGAGATTTGTAATTCTGTTTTAGCATGTGAATTTACTTGTATATAAGGTTTGTGTTCATTTTTTTTCATTTGTATATGGAAAGAGTGGTAATGCTTTCTATCTAGAACTCTATCCCTTTTAATTGTACACTTGTAGCGATTTTTGTGAGTTTTTTTGCTCCATTCCATCGTTGATCGACTTCTGATTATTTTTTCACTCTATTCTAACGTTGATTAACTTTCTCGGTTAGTTTTTTTGCTTTATTTCTGCAATTTCCTTTGTTTCTAAACTTTTTTCTGTAGATATAAGCAATTAATGGCCCTGTAGTGCTTTTGTTTGGTTGTTGTTGTAGATGTATTGTGCATGTTTCTCTGTTGTGAATGTTTTATTTATTTAAACCTATGTTTTATTTAATATTTGACACATGAAAATTATGTCCACCTGCATAGATGGTATCTTGGTGAGTTATATCCCTCAATTAAATTCACCTGCATTCCACCATTTTAGAAATAAACCTAGTTATAACAAAAAAAATAGATCCATACAAAAAGAGAAAATAAAGTATAAGGGTCTAAGAAGAGAGTCCTTGCATGCATGAGTGAGCCATCAAAGAGGGCAGAATCCCTCCTCAACATCCTCTGGGTCTTTGAAAGCCTTCCTGACCTCCATGATATCCTCAGTATTTAGCTATTACTTTTTAATGAGTATTCTATTACAAAATTGCTTTGTAATTTATTTAGGGTTTTCTAATGAGCTTCTCCAATGTCTTATATATGTTGTGTATATCTTAGGTATCTCACAATGTCTATTACATATAGACGTGGCACAAGAAAGGCCTACAAGCGTAGCTCACCAGCCCAAATGCCACCCCCAAGCAAAGTTTTAATTGAGGTGGCTAAGGTATAATTATTAACGTCTCGAGTTATGTATATATACAACCACTAGTACATGCATGTAGGTGATGAAAGTGAAAAAGGTATGCAAAAGCCAAAAATTAGTGAAGTGCTTTTGTTAGGATAAGAAACATTATTGGTCAGTGAAGTTACTATATCACATGTTGTTTGGTTATTTGTTATGTTTGTATGTGGATTCATTTAAATCTAACATCAATGTATTACTTATTTTAATGATGTAGCACCAAAAAAGTTTTATAAAGAGAATCCAAAAGTTGCACATGGAGAATTCTAAAAATGATGCACGACTACCAAAGACCATTTACCTTACCCCATATTTCTTTGCCAGTCTCGAAAGTGATATTTCTATTGTTTTTTTTTATTGTCTAATAGAAACTAATCGATAAACATTGAAATTTACAGCAAATGCTGAAGAAAACAAAAAATCAAGAAGGGGCTCGCAATTGTTTGAAGACTGGCCATTTGTCGTGTCCATTTTGTTAATGTGATAAGGTATGCTTAACGTTTACGTTTACATAATATAAAATTTTAACTACACAATGACCTTAAACTCAATTTATGTTGCAGATCTTGATTTCTTCAATAGGGGCAATTATCATTAAGATATTTAGAAAATGTATATGAATGCAAAAGAGTTTAGGTTGTATAATTTCACTGGGTCTATAGATCTTGTTGATCAGAACCTTAGAGATATTATACAATAATATTACTTATTTAATAATGTGCTTATGTTTCTCAAGTACTCATCGAGTTAAATGTTGTATTGCATATTCATTTTTTTACAAGGTGGTTTGGCAACGACGTTTACACGGATTGAAAGGCTACTGTCGTACAAGATATGCCTAAGCAAACAAACTCGTAATAACTTTGCACATGTTTGTTAACTCATTGGATATGTGCTCATGTTATTGACTTGCTATATGATTGTTACAATTATGATTGTAGAATATTTGTCCTCATGTACATGCAATACTTGGACTTTTGCAAAGAATTAAATTTCACCCCAGGTTGCTAATAACTCTTATTTTATTGTGGCTTATGCACTGATTGTGAAATATTTGTTGTTTTATTTTATGTTTTAAGTTATTGTTAGAAAGTTACTAATATAACTTTTATAGTAGACTGATGCACACATATAGGAAGTGGATGATGAAATTTTATAAACGTGAGAGGAAGAAGGTCTGACAACCAGTAAGCCAAAGTGATGGCTGAGATAGAGGAAAATAAGAAAGGCAACAATTGTAAGGAAGATCATGTTGAGGAGGAAGAGAGGGCCGATGGGAAGGAAAAGAAGGTAGACACCAACCTTAATGAAGATCATGCTCAGGGAGATGAAGAGAGGTCACGTAATACCTGCAATTTTTTGACAATTATTAAATTGTTATTTATATATTATATTTTAGAAATTATAAATTTATCTTATTTCCAAATTGAGATTTAAATTATAAATTGAATTGATTAAGTAGTTGAAATAGAATTTAATATTGAATTTTAATTCACATGAAATGAGAATTTAATAATACGTAAGAATTTAAATTCATTTAAAAGAAATTTAAGATGGATTTAGACCCTCATTAGGATGTGGGTTTTACTAATTAAACATGGATATGGATCTGATATGCTTTACTCTTATTGGATCAGATCTTAATTGGATTTAAAATCTAGTAAGAAAATCCAATAAATATTAAATTAAGGATAAAGAATAAATTCTAATTAAAAAATAAAATTGATATAATTATGGATTTGGAGTCTCATAAGTTGGACATCCAATGTGGACTCCACATAGGGTCACGCCACTTGGGAGGAGGATAAATGCAAAAAAAAATTTATGATAACAAAAAAAATAAAGAGATAAAGAAAGAAAGAAAGTAGAAAATTAGTTTTTTAGTTAATAGAAGATAAAGGAGGGTGAAAGTCCAAATGACTTGGACTTTTTGAGAAGCCTAGATACCTAAGGACTCTAGAGGGGTGTCACCTTCTTATAGACCTAATTAAATAAATTAAAAAGAAAAAGAAAAAGAATGTGAGAAAGAAGAAGAAGAGAGAGTTACATTTTCCCTTCTTCTTCGTGACATCTCCTTCCTCTAAGCCATTAGGGAAATCCAAACCTTCATTAGAGACTTGCAACCACCTTGGTGAAGGTCTAATCCAACCCAAAATAAGGTGCGATTGGAGGAAGCAGTGATGGTGTCATTGCGGTAAGCGTGTTTTCAGTAGGAAATCTCTATTTTTATGATGGTCTATTTTGGGATGCATTAGCTTACCCTTTTTTTATTCAGGACTTGGATCTATATGTAATTTAGGCCTAGAACATCTATGGCTATTAGATCTATATAAAAAAGATTTTTGAAAACCCAAAATGATGTTTTGGAAGATCAATTTTGAGAAAATGATTTGAAAAAGACTAGATTCAAAACTCTCAAAAGTGAAAATCATGTGAATAGATAGATTTGTACTTCATTGAATTGTTCAACATGTATAATGAATATAAAAGCATGTTTTGAGTACTTTTTCATAGATCTTGATGCTATAAATATGTCTCTTGCATAGATCTTGGTTAAAAATACATGAAAATTATTTTGAAGGTCTTTGCCAAAAATACTTTAGAGTTTTAATGTTTTATGATAAAGAAAACTACATGATATTGCATAAATAATCTATGATTTCATATTTTTCTATGTCTCTTGAGATTCTTGCATAGATGAAATTGTATTTGAGATATTTCATGACGGTTTTGTGATTTTTGAATTATAAATGTTAATGTTTTAGCAAGATTGACATAAATATGATCAAATATGCATTGTATGATGTTGTATATATGATTAGAGCATAAAAAGTCATGATTATATAAATTTTACCATGATTCTTGTTCTTGCTTAATAGATCTTGCATGAGTTTGAATCTTGGTTATTCTGTCATCGTTTCTAATTTTGACTAGTTTCTGAAAAAAAAATGTATATTTATATGAAAATAAGGTCAATAAATAAAATAAAAATATTAGAGTATTTTACACATCTAGGGCTTGAATTTAGAATCATGTTTCATCCCATTTGATTTAGTTTTGAAACCAAAACATCTATTGCAATATTGCACAGGTTTTCTGCCCTATCAATAGGACTGTTTCGACCAAAGATTTTTAATGCTCTAAAACCCTAATCAAAACTTATCAAAATAAATTATGAAAAAAATGAGTGAAAGGTAACATGTATAACAAGATTCTGTAAAAAGAATTTTGTCAAAATATTTTTTTATAAATCTTGAGAAATTCCTCAAACGAGATTAAATTTCTATAATTAACATGATCTGACGATATTTTTTTTAATAGGGTTTAGTCTTAGAATTTTTTTTATTTTATTACAACAAATTTTGAAATTTTGTTTTTGGACAATGTTCCTAAGATGATGGGGCAATCCTAATAAAAGTTTGAGAGTTAAATTCGGTTCCTGTATTTTTTATGGGTTTTCTAAAATCATGTTAATAGAGATCTCAACTACACAATATGACATGCATTGATGGCGGGTTATATTTTACTTTGTGCAGTGTGTTTGTTGATGCTTAAATAAAATATTTGGCTGATATGCACATTAATTGAATGTATTTCATTATTGATTGAATCAGATATGCATAAATATTAATGATTAGCCTACCTTGACCATGTAAATGTATAGTGATTACATTACTATATTGATTTTATGCTACAGACTAATCAAAAGCATGCATAGTGTGCCATGAATATTGTTGCATATGAATCCTGAATGTGGTTGCATGTTTGTATTGGCATGATTAACAAGAGAGTTAACTAAGAAATTACAATAAAATTAATTCTCTTGGGACTTATTGATAGAGTAAGCATGATACTGACGGTTATGTGGGATATTTGGCTTAGCATAGAAGGTTGTTTTTGTCTCCCATCCGTAGAACCAATAATCAGAGGAACTATCATGATTTGTCTGTGGTATGGTAGGTAAGACTCATGAGAAAAATCTAATATATCGAGATTGCAGGAGTTGAGAACTCTCTCTATAAAATTATATTTCATCTCCAAAGTATGCATATTTGGGGTGTCACGCAAGTTAATAAGACATAATTGTTTAAAAATACAAGCCTAACTCATAGAGTCTTTGTTGTACCCCCAGACATATATTGGCAAGTGAAACAAGATTATGAATTTCATGTAGATAGAATATAGCATACATCATTTATACAAGAAAATAATAAGTGAAGATAAGAAGTTATTCATGCATGAAGGAGTTACAACACTAGAATGGTAAGTTCAAGCATCTTGTATATGTTCTGGCATTTGGTAAATATTCATGTGGGTGCATAAATTATTGTATTGATGAAAATCTTGGCATGAATAAATGTGCATTAAATTGAACTATTATTTTGTTGATAGCATGATTTTATGTTATTGCTTACTATGATATGTGTTACATGATTGATATATGAGGTTGTGTTTGAATGTATTCTGATATCATACATTATGCAAGTATGTTATTGCCTACTCAAACTCAGGTTGTATGATCCCTTCACTTGAATAACTTTTAGGTTATGAGGAACTGAGTGATCCTACATTATTCAATTGTTCATGGACTTTGCATACTGCCTGTCGAGGTGGTGGTTTTGGTTTTTTGTGTTATAAGGGTTTGGTTGGCTTCGACATTGAATTTTAGGAATGGTTCCATAACTGAACAAATAGATAATATGAACTTTATTTTAATTCAATTCAATTGATATTGATATACTCTGATTTTTACAATTTAGTTAAGTGTATGGTTTGATATAGTAACTGTGACAATCTCAAATTGTATATTCTGTTGTTTTAAAAAAATATGAGAAAATTTGACTAATAAATCAAAGTTGTTACAAGTTTTGGTATCAGAGCCATCCTAAATTTGATCAATGTCAAGCTGAACAAGTCAGTCAAATTCCAGTAGACAGTTGAGGATCCATAAACTGAACAAAATTATTAATTTTAATTTTATAGATGGCCAAACATCAGTCTCAGAATTAGACTGCATAGAGAGACTTTATGATGGGAGATCTCCACACACTGACACAGACGTGCCAAAACCTTGCCAATAATGGAGTGAATGGAAAAAGACGTGGTCATAACAGGGGAAACGAGAACCCTAGTAAAGGGGTGAACTTCAATCATGGACATGGACCCTCCGTTATTCATGGGTAAGGAGGATTCAAACACTGTTGAAGGTTGGATCTGACAACTGATCGAGATCTTTGAGATCTTGGAGGTTCTAGAGACCAGAAAAGTTAGGTTTAGTGCTTATCGACTGAAGGATGATGCCAAGAGTTGGTGGGACACAGTCTGGAAGGTTCGTTACACCCCAGAGGAACTACAAGCGTTGATATGAGAGCAATTTACAAAGGTCTTTATGGATACCTATTTTTCTCAGTTTACCCAAGACCAAAAGATATAAGAGTTCTTGGATCTGAAGTAGAGTGGATCGTCAGTTACATAATACACCACGAGATTCAGGCATCTTGAAAAGTATTGTCTGAATACTTATACCACTAACGTAGCCCGTGCCAAAAAGTATGTGCAGGGACCCAGAGATGGACTCAGGAGTAGAGTGCTTGGGAGTAGACTCGAGAGTTTGAACCAAGCAATTGAGATGACGAATTTGCTACAAGCAGATTGGGAGGCTCAAAGAATAGCCAGCCTTTAAGATCCTAGAAGAAGAGCGACGACGAAAATGACATTTGTAGAGTGACTGGAGGTTAGAACTGAGAACCAACTGCCAAAAAGCCATGATACCAGCAGGAAGGCAATGCACGCCAACAACAATAGCAGCAACAACCGCCGCAACAAAGAGCAAAAGTATGCCCTAGATGCGGGAGATTGCATGGGAAGACCAAGTGCAGGATGGATACCAGAGCATGCTTAGTTTGCGGCGAGTTTGGACACTTCATCAAGGATTGTCCCAGACAGGTGGTGCAGTATGGATAGAACAATACACCCAGAGCACCGCAGCATCCACAACGGGGAAAGAAGAAGGCCACAAGACAAGTCTATGCTATGACCACGGTAGAGCTAGAGCAGGATGATGATGTTATTGAAGGTACTATTTCTATCGCAGGATATAATACAAAGGTGTTGTTTGATACTAGAACCACACACTCTTTTGTGGTTACTTGTTTTGCTAAAATGATTGTATCATCCTCTCTTACCTTAGATTATATCTTAGAGATAGTGATACCTTCAGAAGGTAGAACTATTGTTCGTACCTATTTACCAGAGCTAGTGGTCTAGATTTTAGGGCAAAACCTATATGCTAATCTAATTATACTAGATATGGTCAGGTATGATGTTATCTTGGGTATGGACTAGCACCATGCCTGTGTGAAGTGTCATGCACATCGGATTCAGTTCAATTGTCCAAACTAACCTATATTGGAGTATCGCGCCACAAAATTAGACAAGAACAGAAAGATGGTATCGGCTTTAAAGGCCCAATGCCTTGTAAAAAAGGGATGTGAAGGCATTTTGGCTAGTGTATTCCTAGTGAAGCTTGAAGTAACTCCGTTGAAGGACCTCAAAGTGGTGAAAGGGTTCCCAAATGTGTTTTTTTAGGAGCTTCCTAGAATTCTCCCTGCGCGGAAGATTGATTTTGCTATAGACTTGGTGCCTAGAATGGCTCCAATATCTAAAGCTTCATATCGGATGGCACCAGCAGAGTTTGAGGAGTTAAAAAAGCAACTTTAGGAACTATTGGACAAAGGGTTTATTCGGCCTAGTGTTTCTTTATGGAGTGCACCTGTTCTTTTTGTGAAGAAGAAGGATGGATCGATGTGTCTATGCATTGATTATCGGATATTGAATCAAGCAATGATTAAAAACAAATACTCCCTGTCATGCATTGATGACTTATTCGACCAGCTAAGAGCGGCCAATGTAAATATTGATTTGGGTATGATTAGATTCATACTTTGAGATTTGAATCTCGTGTTAAATAGATTTTCTAACTTAATTTGGCAATTTATTGAAGGTATTTTCTAAGATAGATCTCAGATTGGGCTATCACAAGTTGAGGATTAAGGAGTCTAACATCCAAAAGACAACATTTTGGACTCAATACAGACACTATGAATTTTTGGTTATGCCTTTTGAGTTGACCAATGCTCTGACAACTTTCATTGATTTGATGAATAGGATCTTTCGACCTTATCTAAATCTCTTTGTGATCGTTTTTATTGATGATATTCTGATCTATTTAGAAAGCATAGAAGATCATAGTGTTCATCTCTGAATCATTTTAGAAATCCTCAAAGTGCATGAGCTAGTTGCCAAATTCTTTAAGTGTGAATTTTGGTTGGATCAGATAATGTTTCTATGTTATGTAATCTCTAAGGATGGGATCTCTGTAGATCTGGCTAAGGTGAGCAATTTTTTCAATAAAATGATAATGTTTGGTTATGAAATTATAAATTTCATTGAAAGTTGATAAATGAAATTTGGTGGAGGCTGTATTAAATTGGAAGCAACCGAAGAGTGTCACAAACATTCGTATTTTCTTAGGACTTGGTGGATATTACAGGCGGTTTATCCAGGATTTTTCTAAGATTGTCATACCATTGACCAAGCTACTTTGGAAGGGTGTGAAGTTTGTGTGGACACAACAGTGCGAGGAGAGTTTTCAGGAGCTTAAAAGAAGGCTTACTACAACTCTAGTGCTTACTCTTTCTTCAAGACACGAAGACTTTGTTGTTTATAGTAATACTTTAGGAGTAGGTCTGGGATGTGTCTTAATGCAATATGAGAAGGTAATTGCTTATGCATCTCGCCAGTTGAATGCTCATGAGCGAAACTATCTCACTCATAATTTAGAACTAGCAATAGTTGTTTTTTGCTCTAAAAATATGCAAATATTATCTATATGAGGAGCAATTTGAAGTCTTATTGGACCACAAGAGCCTTAAGTATATCTTCTTTCAGAAGAAAGTCAATATAAGGCAACGTAGGTGGTTGGAACTTCTTAAGGAGTATGATTTTTTTATCTCTTATCATCTTGTTAAAGCTAATGTAGTTGCAGATGCCCTAAGCAGGAAAGAGAATAGCATATCATGTCTTATAAGCAGCGAGTGGAAGCTTTTAGAAGACTTCATTCAATGGAGTCCTTTTAGATCGGAGCAAGGCAAGATCATGATCGCCAATATAGTTGTTAGAACGGACCTCATGGGCTGTATCATTGATAAACAGAAGGACGATCCACAATTTAGCAAGATGATAGCAGTTTGTTAACAGGATGAGTCGAATCTGCACCTAGAAGAAGAAGACATCATATGGTATGGACAAAGATTATGGGTGCAAGATGATCCAAAATTAAAGAGCTTTTTGACGAAGCCCACCAATCTAAGTATACCATTCATCCAGGCAACACCAAAATGTTCAAAAATATGCAGAGGAATTTTTGGTGAAATAGGATAAAAGGAGAGATTACAGAATATGTTGCTAGATAATTAGTGTGCCAACAGGTGAAGATTGAGCATCAAAAACCTGAAGGACCGATGCATGCCATAATGATATCCCAATGGAAGTGGGAGAATATCACCATGGATTTTGTGGTGGGATTACCTAAGACTCAACATCAGTACGATGATATATGGGTGATTATAGACCGCCTTACGAAGTCAGCACACTTCTTACTAGTAAAAGTCATTCATACCTTAGAGAGCCTCGCATATCTATATATAGATGAGATCATCAGGTTACATGGCGTACCTGTATCAATCATTTCTGACAGAGATCCAATGTTTACTTTGAAGTTCTCGTGACAGTTGTAAAAGGCTTTGGGGACAAAGCTAAGGTTTAGTACGACCTTTTATCCTCAAACAGATGGGCAATCTGAGAGGATGATCCAAACATTAGAAGATATGTTGTGGGCCTGTGCATTAGACTGAAAAGGTGATTGGAGCAAACATTTAAAGTTAGCGAAATTTGTATATAACAATAGCTATCACTCAAGTATAGGTATGGCTCAGTATGAGGCATTGTATAGATGACCCTGCATATCGCGTGTTTGTTAGAGTGAGGTTGGTGATCGATATGTCGAATCTCTGATTGTTCTACAACATCATACCGATCAGGTACAAATGATTTGCAAGAGGCTTTTGACTACTCAAAGTCATCAGAAGAATTATATAGATATGAAGTGACGTGAGCTTACTTTCAAAGTTGGAGATCATGTATTCATCAAGGCTTCTCAAACCAAGAGTGTATTCCAGATCGACAAGAAAGGAAAGCTTAGCCCAAGGTACGTTGGACCATTTATGGTTCTCGAGAAGGTTGGAGGAGCGGCATACAGATTGACACTTTCTCTTCAGTTCTCAAATATTCATAATATATTTCATGTGTCTATGTTGAGAAAGTATGTGTCAAATCCAACGCATATTATATAGTATGAGGATTTGGAAGTGCAGAATGACCTCATGATTGAGGAGCGCCCGATAGAGATTCTAGATCGGAGAGAACAAGTGTTGCGAACGAAGGTTATCCCCTTGGTGAAAGTGCATTGGCAACACCATGAAATCGAGGAATACACTTGGAAACCAAAAGAAGCTATAAAGAAGAATTATTTGAGCTTGTTCAGAGAGTAACCCTAGTTAATTTTATAAACAATTTTTTTTAAGGAGGGTGGCATGTAATACATATGATTTTTTTATAATTATTAAATCATTATTTATATATTATATTGATGAAAATAGGAATTTATATGATTTCCTGTTTGAGATTGAAATTATAAATTGAATTGAGTCAGTAGTTGAAATGAAATTTAATATTGAATTTAATTAGGCATGAAATGAGAATTTAGTAATACAAAAGAATTTAAATTCATTTGATAGAAATTTAAGGTGGATTTGGACCTTTATTAGGATGTGAGTTTTACTAATTAAACATGGATATGGATATGATATGGTTTACTCTTATCAGATCGGATCTTAATTGGATTTAAAATCCAGTAAATATCTAATTAAGGATAAATCATGAATTTTAATTAAAAAATAAAATTGATATAATTATGGATTTGGAGTCCCATGAGTTGGACATCTAATGTGGACCCCACATAGGGTCACGCCACTTGGGAGGAGGATAAATACAAAATATATATATAATAACAAAAAAAAGAGATAAAGAAAAAAAGAAAGCAAAAAATTAGTTTTTTAGTTAATAGAAGATAAAGGAGGGTGGAAGTTCAAATGACTTGGACTTTTTGAGAGACCTAGCTACCTAAGGACTCTAGAGGGGGATCACCCCTTTCTAGACCTAATTAAATAAATTAAAAAAAAAAGAAAAAGAAGGAGAGAAGAAAAAAAAGAGAGAAGTGAGAGTTACCTTTTCCCTTCTTTTTCCTCCAAACCATTAGGAAAGTCCAGACCTCAATTAGAGACCTGCAACCACCTTGGTGAAGGTCTAATCCAGCCTGAAATGAGATGCGAGTGGATGAAACAGTGATGGTGTCATTGCGGTAAGTGTGTTTTCAGTAGAAAATCTCTACTTTATAATGTTCAATTTTGGCATTCATTATCATACCCTCTTTTTTATTTAGGGCTTGAATATACATGTAATTTAGGCCTAGAACATCTATGGCTATTAGATTTACATAAAAAAGATTTTTGAAAACCCAAAATGGTGTTTTAGAAGATCAATTTTAAGAAAATGATTTGGAAAGTACTAGATTCAAAACCCTCAAATGCAAAAATCGTGTGAATAGATAGATTTGTACTTCATTGAATTGTTCAGCATGTATAATGAATATAAAAGCATACTTTTGAATGTTTTTCCATATAACTTGATATTGTAAATATGTCTCTTAGATAGGTGATCATGCATAAGTTTTGCATTTTATTCATTCCTTTTTATGCATGATCTATCAAAAATTTGCATTAAAAACTCATTCTTATCGGTGTTTTTGAGAAACTGCTTTAAATTAAAAATAAAGAAAAAAATCACATATTTCAAGTTCTTTCCTGCATTTTTCAATATTTGGTTTTGTTTAAAACTTTCTAATTCTTAGTCTAATTAGTTTAGAAGTGTTTAATTAGTATTTCATTCGATTTAGAAGAGTCCCTTTTGCGAAACACATTTTTTTAGAAGTACTATTTTAAAAATTTTGAAAATTATGTAACCTAATTTTTTTTACTATAAATAGTATATTTTCAGCCATGGAATACATTTTTTCTTTTGAGAAAATGCAGAACTCTTCTCCCAATTCTATTCACTTCCCTCTCCTTATTCCCAACCAGTTCTTTCTTGTTCTCTTCCTTTATCCCTTGTTTTCATCTTGCTTCTAACCTTTTTATGGTGTCAGTTCTTCTTACCCTCTCTCGATGGAGACACGTGCAACTCAAAGGTAAGACCACTTTTTTCTCCTCGACCCCTCCATCGAAAATGGATTGTGAGATGCATTTCTTCTTCCCCCTCTCTTCGTAGTTTTGTAGTTGTATTTGTTATATTTTCTTCATAAAATACATACATCATATCATTGCATATAATTTTATTTATTCATTGTATATAGTTTAGTTGAGTTTCATTTTTTTTATTATCTGAAAATATAAAAAGGAAAAATAAAATAGCTTAATTTAGTTTAGCCAATTTTCTTGATTTTTGCATAGAATAATATTATTTTATTTAAATCGATAGATTTAGCATAAAGTACTTTTTTTGTAATTTCCAATTCGGTTTAGATTCAAATTTAGGTTTAGATCAGATTCTTTATTTTCGATATTTGTTAAATTAATTAATTAAAAAATTATAGGTGAGTCGATTAGGTTTTGTTTGTGCTATTTTTTGTTTCTTTTAATATCGTATAGTAGAATAGATTGCTTTCTTATTTAATTGGTTAATAGATTAGTTTAGTCAATGGTTATTCATGTTTTTTTTTAATTCTTTTCCCAGCCTATTAGCTAGTTCCTATTAATTTTAATTAGCCTTCATTGTGTTAATAAATTGGATCAATCATTAGAGTAGGTTAGTGAATAAGTCATTTTAGTTTTTTTTAAAGAATAATCATTTTTGTTTTCCTTTATTAATTAAATCTCAGTTATTTGATTTCCAGAATTTAATTTGTAAGTAGTTAAATCAATTGCTAATTAATTATCTCATGTTATTTAATTGTGTTTATATATAGCCGATTTAGGGTATTATTGGTTATTCCTTTTATTTATTGTTATTTTTTTACTTCAATTCCTGTTTTTTTAAGTTGATTAGATCAGTCTTAGTTAGTTGACTTTAATTAGATTAGTTTGCTTAAATTAGATTAGATAAATAATTTAGCCAAATTTCCTTTTCCATATTCAATTATCGGTTTAGCATAGTTAATATTATCTTTCATTAAATCGTATTTTCTGTAGTTAATTCTAGATTGGATTAGTTAATTAGGTAGTTTAGATTAAGTTAAATTATGTTAGTTTAGCTTCAGATTTAATTATTAGTTCAACTTTAGCTTCAATCTTGTTTAGTTTTGTTAAAATAGAAGTAGTTGATTATTCTTTTTAGCGTTAATTCATTGCTATTTAGTTAGAATAAATAGAATAAATTAGGCAGTTTAGTTAGTTCCAGAATTAGATAGGTTAGTTTTTATTGTTTTATGTTTGAATTTGTTTCTTACTTAATTTGTTAAAGAAGTTTGTAAACGTTTGTAGCTCGCATTTTGTTTTATTAGTTAGTTAGTTTTAACTAAGTCATGTAAATTAAGTTCAATTCAAAATTTTATTTTTAATCTTGAAAAACTAGTTTATATTCCATAATTTAATGATTAGTTGATTCTAGTTTCTTGTTTTTGTTCATTACGAGTTAAGTAGATTAGATAGTTAGATAGTTAATTTGTTAGTAGTTTATTACATTAGTTAGTTTCTTGATTGTTAGTTAGTTTTGCTATTTTGCTATTTAGTGCTTTAGTTTGTTATATGTTAGTTCATAATGATTACATGTAGTTAATTTGTTATTAATAGTTAATTTCTTGTTTTTTTGTTATTTTTCTTTGAATTAACATTGAATTTTTGTCTAGTTCGTCTGTGTTTTATTCTTGTTCGATGTTTTTATTTTGCAAAAAAGTGGTTAAACAAGCAGTGAGCTCTTGAAAGAGCCCTCTATGGTCCCCAAAAAGTTCTCTCAAAAGGTTCATTTGAGGCCGTCAGAGATCCCTCAATAGCAAGTAAGAAGCAGTAGAAGATAAGAGGGACTAGAAGCTCAAGCACTTAAAAACCCTATTTTTCTTTTATCTTAGGTTTATTTATTTTATTAATTTAAATTTATAAAAGGCTTGTAACTAATTATTATTCGTTTAAGCCCTCCGCATAGAACCGTACTCTCATTTGATTGATTAATTAATTATTTTATTTTCTAAGGCAATAAAGATTAGATTTCTGTGGAATACAAAGTTTTCTCTCGTTCCCTGAGTTTGACCCGGACTTCACCCTAGTGTCAGCCGATTTTATTATTTAGTGTATGGCTTTCACAAAACCGTTTTTATCAAAAATATCTTTTAAAAATCTATTTCATAAAACTTACACCAAATTTTTTGCACCGTTGCTGGGGAACGGCGAAGGAAACGAGTATTCACTTTATTGCCTCTGTGTGTTCTCATTTTACTTAGGATTGTTAGTTTTCTTTCTGCATAATATTTAGGATTGTTAGTTTATTTTCACTATTCATTAACTAGGATTGTTAGTTTGTTTTTGTATTTAGGATTTTTAGAACCACATTGCTTGTGAGCCCTAGAGACCAGTTTACTTTTCCTACATGACACACCTATTAGGCTACCCTCTTAGCAAGTGAATGTCATGATTGGTACTATGCCCATAGTTTGCTTTTTTGCAAAATATTTGTTTGGGTGCAAGTGTGTGGTGCATGTTTATTGTTTTTCTACTTTATTTTATCTTGCTCGCTTCGTGATTTGTTGTGGTTTGATCATGTTTGCACATTAGGTAGGTAAAAAACCCATCTTTAAGATAGTTGTTACACTGGTCTACCCTCAGGTGTATGCAAGGGCGACACTCGCTTGACCTCGAGCTTGTGGGCACTTTAGAAGACCCCAAGTCTCTCGTAAGAAAAGCCCGCAGACCCAGCCCCATGGCTGAGGATCAGCAATTGACTCGCCTTCTCAGGGAGTACTTCATTCCCAATGCTTACACTCCCGCCTCTTGCATCATGATACCTGATGTAGGAGCAAACAAATTTGAAATCAAGGCCAGTGTCATTCAAATGATGTCCTCTTTTTACGGCCTTAACAACGAGAACCCATATTGTCACCTTGATAAAATTTTTGAGATCTGCTCCACGATGCAAATCTACAATTTTGGAGATGATTCATTAAGGCTCACGGTGTTCCCATTCTCACTTATGGATAAAGCCAAGTGACTTATGGCTTTAGATATGGTTAAGATTACTACTTGAGACCGAATACAGAGAGAGTTTTTGAAGAAGTATTTCTCAATTGGTAAGACAAACCAATTTCAAAAGCCCATAACCAGTTTCTTACAAATTGATGGAGAACAATTTCATGAGACTTGGGCGAAGATGAAAGATCTTGTCTGACAGTGCCTCCACCACCAGGTGCCCTGTTGGCAACAGGTGCAATACTTTTATGATGGTTTGACTGAGAAAGACAAGCAAATGGTTGATTCTTCGTGTGGGGGCACATTCATGCTCAAGAGCGTGGATGAGGCATGAGCCCTATTCAAAATATTGAGTGAAAATTCTATGCACCATTCCCTATCTTCGAGACTTGATAGAACCATATCTTGTTCAAGTGGTCCTAAAAAAGGAGGGTTTTTTGAAGTTGAGTACAATCACAAATTGCAAATCAAAGTGGACCAGTTAACTAAGTGGACTAACTGCTAGCCAACCAAACTTCAACAAATCAAGTGAGTAAAGTGTGCGAGCTATGTGCTAACCATGCATAATATATTTCTGACTGTTCGACAACACCACTCTATTCTGAATTCATTTAGGAGCAAATGAATGTTGCCTAAGGTTTCGCCAGACCGGTGCATGATCTTTATGCACCAATATATAATCCAAGCTGGCAAAATCACCCCAACTTTGCTTGGAAAAATCCACCAGACCAATCCCATCTACCTTCCCAGACAAAGGTCTCACCAGGTAATTGTCAACAAGGTTACCCAAGACCTACATTCTCACAGGCCCTTGCCCAGCTTAGCTTGCCTTCTTTCCAAGATTCCATAGCGAGTTAGTCCTTTCAGAAGAAGCTTCTCAAAGTCTTCTCTGACTTAAAGGCCAACCTTAGCTCCCACACATAGTCGATAGCGAAGCTAGAGACCCAAATGAGACAATTGGTTGAGGCCTTGAGTAAGCGTAGCGAGGAAAGCCTACCAAGTTAGTCTGTTGTCAACCCAAGGGGTAAAGAACCCATGCACCATGGCCTGCACCTCACAGAGTCACATCAAGAGCAGGCTACCTCTATTATCACCCTTAAAAGTGAGAGAGGATGCAGAAGAAAGAGAGAGATCAAGTAAAAAGCTGTCAGTCCCTTGTAGGATGCCCCAGAAAAGCGGGAGGGCTCCCCCATCTAAGCCTTCAAAATCCTACATACCTAAAGCCTCCTTTCCTGAAGCGCTTGAAAAACTGAGGTCATTCGGCAGGCAAGGGATAGAGATATAAAAAGAAAAAAATAGCTTAATTTAGTTTAGCCGATTTTCTTGATTTTTGCATAGAATAATATTATTTTATTTAAATTGATAGATTTAGCATAGAGTATTTTTTTCATGATTTCTAATTCAGTTTAGTTCCAGATTTAGGTTTAAATCAGATTCTTTATTTTTGGTATTTGTTAAATTAATTAATTAGAAAACTATAGGTTAGCCAATTAGGTTTTGTTTGTGCTATTTTTGGTTCTTTTAATATCGTATAGTAGAACATATTGCTTTCTTGTTTAAATTCTTAATAGATTAGTTTAGTCAATGGTCATTCACATTTTTTTTATTTCTTTTCCCAGCATATTAGCTAGTTCCTATTAATTTTAATTAGCCTTCATTGTGTTAATAAATTGGATCAATCATTAGAGTAGGTTAGTGAATAAGTCATTTTAGTTTTTTTAAAAGAATAATCATTTTTGTTTTCCTTTATTAATTAAATCTCAGTTATTTGATTTCCAGAATTTAATTTGTAAGTAGTTAAATCAATTGCTAATTAATTATCTCATGTTATTTAATTGTGTTTATATATAGCCGATTTAGGGTATTATTGGTTATTCCTTTTATTTATTGTTATTTTTTTACTTCAATTCCTGTTTTTTTAAGTTGATTAGATCAGTCTTAGTTAGTTGACTTTAATTAGATTAGTTTGCTTAAATTAGATTAGATAAATAATTTAGCCAAATTTCCTTTTCCATATTCAATTATCGGTTTAGCATAGTTAATATTATCTTTCATTAAATCGTATTTTTTGTAGTTAATTCTAGATTGGATTAGTTAATTAGGTAGTTTAGATTAAGCTAAATTACGTTAGTTTAGCTTCAGATTTAATTATTCGTTCAACTTTAGCTTCAATCTTGTTTAGTTTTGTTAAAATAGAAGTAGCTGATTATTCTTTTTAGTGTTAATTCATAGCTATTTAGTTAGAATAGATAGAATAAATTAGGCAGTTTAGTTATTTCTAGAATTAGATAGGTTAGTTTTTATTGTTTCATGTTTGAATTTGTTTCTTACTTAATTTGTTAAAGAAGTTTGTAAATGTTCGTACCTCACATTTTATTTTAGTAGTTAGTTAGTTTTAACTTAGTCACGTTAATTTAGTTCAATTCAAAATTTTATTTTTAATCTTGAAAAACTAGTTTATATTACATGATTTAATGATTAGCTGATTCTAGTTTCTTGTTTTTGTTCATTACTAGTTAAGTAGATTAGATAGATAGTTAATTTGTTAGTAGTTTATTACATTAGTTAGTTTCTTGATTGTTAGTTAGCTTTACTATTTTGTCATTTAGTGTTTTAGTCAGTTATATGTTAGTTCATAATGATTACATGTAGTTAATTTGTTATTAATAGTTAATTTTTTTTTTGTTATTTTTCTTTGAATTAACATTGAATTTTTGTCTAGTTCGTCTATGTTTTGTTCTTGTTTGGTATTTTTATTTCTCAAAAAAGTGGTTAAACGTGCAGTGAGC